>NW_003852430.1:16473510-16489737 GCF_000181295.1 Otolemur garnettii
AGTGCTGTGGCATCACAGCTCACAGCAACCTCCAACTCCTGGGCTCAAGCGAGTCTCCTGCCTCTGCCTCCCAAGTAGCTGAGACCACAGGCACCTGCCACAACGCCTGGCTATTTTTTGGTTGCAGCCATCGTTGTTTGGCGGGCCTGGGCTGGATTTGAACCCACCACCTTAGGTGTATGTGGCTGGTGTCTTAGCCACTTGAGCCACAGGCGCCAGGCCTCATCACCTATTTCATTAGAGATTATAAATATTGATCAAATAAAACTTGATTTATAAAATGATCATTAGTCAGGAAAGGCAGAATAAATGCATAATTCTGGTTTTGTTTTGTTTGAGACAGAGCCTCAAGCTGTCCCCTTGAGTAGAGTGCTGTGGCATCACAGCTCACAACAACCTCTAACTCCTGGGCTCAACCTCTAACTCCTGCCTCTGCCTCCCAGGTAGCTGGGACCACAGGTGCCTGCCACAACACCCGGCTATTTTTTGGTTGCAGCCATTATTGTTGTTTGGCAGGCCTGGGCTAGAATTGAACCTGCCACCTTAGGTGCATATGGCTGGCGCCTTAGCCGCTTGAGCCACAGGTGCCGAGCCAAATGCATAATTCTTTGTCTTCATTAAGTGCTACCAATATCTATTTTATCTACCGACACAAATATTTTATCTCTTTGTGGGTCAAAGAATGGTGTCAGCAGTATTGAGATTTTGTGTTTGTTATATCGTCAGTTCTCTCTGGTATTCCTGTTTAAAGGTAATAACCAAAATTTAACGTGGGGGCTTTGTTAGCTTGGCCTCATCCTGTGGCTGTTTTCTTTCCCTACAATGGCAGCCAGTTGCTTTCAGCACACTCTTCCAAGCATTCAGGTTTTCCCAACTTAGGTGGAAAAAATAAAGCAAACTATAAATCTTGAGTAGAAACACAGGTAATTCCGGCAAGGTTGCTGCCTTTTTGTTAGCAGATTTTTTTTTTTTTAATACAGAGTCTCACTTTATCACCCTTGGTAGAGTGCCATAGTGTCACAGCTCACAACAACTTCAAACTCTTGGGCTAAAGTGATTCTCCTGCCGAGTAGCTGGGACTACAGGTGCCCGCCACAATGCCTGGCTACTTTTTTAGAGACTGGGCCCTGCTCTGGCTCAGGCTGGTCTTGAACTCCTGAGCTCAAACAAGCCACCTCCCTTGACCTCCCAGAGTGCTAGGATGACAGGTATGAACCCCACACCCGGCTTGTGAGCAGATTATTAATACATTAACCAGTGACAGAAATCAGATGTATTTTTGAGCTAATGTATGGGGTTTCCTCTTCAATGTTTATGTGCTGTGTTGTTTTCAATCTCTTAGGCTGTGAGCACAGTGACACAAAACGTGATTGTGACAACAGAAGAAGAAAAACGAGCTCATATCCAAACTTTTCTGGAGCATTTGTCACCCAACGACAAAGTAATTGTCTTTGTTTGCCGAAAAGCCGTGTAGGTGTTTTTTCTTTTACTTCTAATCACATTGATTAGAATTATTTCCCTTTGTATACTTATTTCAGATCTGAGTGATAGGTGCTACACTATGTTGTTTGGGACTTTTGCTAATAGAAGCAACAGTGTTGAAGTGATGGTGGTGTTAGAGAGAGCACTGAAGAGTGTTGACTTTATATTTTTCTTCAGTGCGGATCATTTATCAAGTGACTTGATTCTCCGACATATATCAGTGGAATCTTTGCATGGTAATAGAGAACAGAGGGACCGGGAAAAAGCATTAGAGGATTTTAAAACAGGTACATTTATGTAATTAGTATTTTTGCAGTCTAAAATATATCCAATTTCTGGGCTTGGCCAAGGGACATTTTCCAGAAACCCATTTCTAAGGTCTGTCTTCAGCTTCTGTATTACAGAGCTATACTTGTTAGAGCTCCACATATTGATCTGCCTCTAAGAACTAACTAGCTAAACTGTATTTTTTTTTTTTTTAAGAGACAGAGTCTCACTTTGTCGCCCTTGGTAGAGTGCAGTGGCGTCACAGCTCACAGCAACCTCCAGCTCTTGGGCTTAGGAGATTCTCTTGCCTCAGCCTCCCGAGTAGCTGGGATTACAGTGCCCACCACAACACCCAGCTATTTTTTTTGTTGCATTTGACTGGGGCCTGGTTTGAACCTGCCACCCTGGGCACATGGGGCCGATGCCATACTTACCGAGCCACAGGTGCCGCCCAACTAGCTAAACTCTAAAATCTGTTTTTGTTTTTGTTTTTTTGAGACACAGTCTCAACATGTCACCCTCAGTAGAGTGCTATGGCGTCATGGCTCACAGCAACCTCAAGCTCTTGGGCTTAAGTGATTCTCTTGCCTCAGCCTCCGAGTAGCTGGGACTACAGGCACGTGCCACAATGCCTGGCTATTTTCTGGTTGCACTTGCCATTGTTTCGTAGGCCCAGGCCAGGCTTGAACCTGTCAGTGTTGGTGTAAGTGGTGATGCCCTACCCAATGAAATACGGGCACCACCTAAAATCTGTTTTTAAATTTGGATATCGATATATTCATTTGCAATGGGAGATGCATCTGTTTGTTGTAATTTGCCAGCAGTTAAGGAAAAATGGCTTTTGCATTTTTACTGAGTAAGCATTTTAAGTAATAATGAACCGATCAATAAGGGCAAATACACCTTTCATTTATGTCTTGTGTTGGTTTATGCCAGGATCATTCAGTAGTCACTTGGCTTGATTCTTTAGGAAAAGTAAGAATATTAATCGCCACTGACTTAGCATCTCGAGGTCTGGATGTTCATGACATTACCCATGTCTATAATTATGACTTCCCACGGAACATCGAGGAATACGTTCACCGAATAGGGCGCACTGGAAGAGCAGGGTAAGGAAGCAGAGCCCCACCTTGAAAGAAGCCGATTCTGTGCTTTCACTCCTCCCCTCAGAGCAGTTTACTTCTTGCCCAGAAAACCATTTATTGTTCTCATGCCTGGAAATTTCTGTTTCTCTCCAGAATCTGCTTGACCTTTAGCCCTGTTCATTGGCCTGTTACAGATTCAGCCCCATCCTCTCATGATTCACTTCATGTAACTGTTGCAATTATACTCTTGTTTTACGGCCTTAGTTATTATTAGTATCATAATAACACTAAGCTCCATACTACCCACTGGTTACTGTGAACATTGCTGACAGATGGTCCACACTGGCACAGGTGTGAGAGGACTTTCTTTCCTCTTATGAGCACTAATCATATACCCACTGTGCTATTCAGAGGACTCCCAATCTGTTTGAATGACACTAAATCTTAATACATATTTGAGCTTTTTGAAAAAAGCTGAGATTTTTCTGGTTTTATTCTATTTCCTGTTTAATTCCATACTGGGTCATGAATACATATTATAAATGAAAGTACATGAGTATCCTCTCCCCCTACAGGAGAACTGGAGTTGCAATTACCCTTGTAACTAGAAATGATTGGAGAGTTGCCACTGAATTGATTGATATTCTGGAAAGAGCAAATCAGGTGAGAACGTTACAAATGTTAGTAATGTACCTTTTATCATAGCTTTGCCAGTGTTGAAGTCATTCATGCTGGGTACTAAGGCTGGCTGGCTACCAGGAAAGAGTTTTTAAATAGGTTATGAGGGCTGTAACATGGCAAAGATAAGGAGTTCTGGGAGCCTAGTTAGGGAACCTATTCTGATGGTGAGCAATGTAAGCCCTGCCGAGGGAGAAGCTAGTGGGGTGGAGGTGGGGAGAGCAATCAGATAGGGTGTAAGGTCCCGGCAGGGGGAACGGTGCTCAAGCACAGAGGGCAGAAAAGATATGTGGAAAGTGACAGCAGACAATGCAGTTAGGGGCACCGGGAAGCCACTGAAGGGCAGCCCACAGAGGGCAGCACAGTGATGGCTGGTTTTAATTGTGCTTAATTTTGTAGCCTGAAGATGGATTTAGGGTTTACATAGGCTGAGAGACAAATTTCTGTTCAGAAGATGCCATGTTAACAAGTTGTGCAGATTATTTGAAATGATTTGAAAGCATTTTAGCATATTGTAGAACAGAAAACGCAGTCTCTTAATGACACTTAATAATTTCAGAGTATCCCGGAGGAGCTTAAAGCAATGTCAGAGAGATATAAAGCACATCAGTTGAAAAAACAAACGGAAAGAAAAATGGGAAGACCTCAAGGAAAGCCCAAGAAGTTTTATTAATCTCTCCCGTTGACAAGTGCTGGAGGTAAAACTTAAGTGACATCAACTCTGAAATGCCTGTCTGAAACTAGGCTTTGTCAATGTCAGTTGCAGTCAGCTCTGTCTTCAAGAGGTTAACATAAATTAGCTTTTACTCTAAAGTGTAGTGAATATATCTTTAGAATTACTGAGAGTTGAAAAAATAAACTTTTATAGAGAAAGTCTTTAGGAGTACAGTCAAGGCTGGTGAGCCTCAAACTCTGGGAGGCCAAGGCAGGTAGATTGCTTGAGCTTAGGAGCTTGAAACCAGCCTGAGCAAGAGTGAGACCCAGAAAAAAATGAAAAAACAGAGGCAAGAGGATCTCTTGAGCCCCAAAGTTGGAGGTTGCTATGAGCTATGATGCCATAGCACTCAACCCAGGGTAGCAGAGTGAGACTCTGTCTCAAAAAAGAGCAAAACAAAAAAGTGGTTAAGATAGTGGATTTGGGGCAGCACCTGTGGCTCACTGAGTAGGGTGCCGGCCCCATTTACTGAGGGTGGAGGGTTCAAACTCGGCCCCAGCCAAACTGCAACAAAAAATAGCTGGGCATTGTGGCGTGCGCCTATAGTCCCAGCTACTGGGGGAGGCTGAGGCAAGAGAATCACCTAAGCCCAAGAGTTGGAGGTTGCTGTGAGCTGTGAGACCATGGCACTCTACCGAGGGCAATAAAGTAAAACTCTGTCTCTACAAAAAAAAAAAAAAAAAAAAAAAAAGAGAAGAAAAAATAGTGAATTTAGTTGTGTATATTTCATCAAAATTAACCTTTTTAAAAACAAAGAATGTTGAGGACAGCGATTTACATTATTTTCTACTTATTTATTTTTCAGAATTCAAGATTTTTTAGAAAAATATATCCTAGATGTGGAAGTATTGGAACATACTGGCAGTATGAAGAGACTTGACTGATTCCTAAAATAATAGTGTTTAAAAATGTAAAATTCAGTATTTTATACTTTCTTTAAAAAAATCAAAAGTATTTAAACTAGAGTTGAAAATTTTTTCCTAGATATTTTTTAAGGAATGTAGCATTTAGAGGTTTTCTTTCACTTAAAATTTTTTTTTATTTAAAAAAGGAAAATTTTAACATCGTCTCCTGTAGTGTGTTGCTGTACTAAAGGTCAGTCTTTAAAAGAGTTGTTCTTTTAAAAGCTTGTTCAGATGTCATGGTGGTGAAAAAGATATTGTTAAAATAAATGTTAATTTTTGTGATAAAGATACAAGTTGATTTTTTTCTTTCTGTATAGAATTCTGATTTTGTGTTCGCCACTAGTATTTTATTTTGTATGCTTTTCTTAAATGATTACACTTACTTCTGAAATGAAAGAAATACTGAGAATTATTTTATGGGACCAAAATGCACAGCAGTTTATCTTTACAGTTTTGCCTATAGCCTAGGTGACAGAGTGAGACTCTGTCTCAAAAAATAAATAAGTAAATAAATAAGACAAAATAAATCCTAGGAAAATTGCATTTCCACAAGTTTTCTTTTTTTTGGTAGAGACAGAGTCTCACATTTATCACTCTGGGTAGAGTGCCGTGGCATCACACTGCTCAGAGCAACCTCCGACTCCTGGGCTTAGGTGATCTCTTGCCTTAGCTTCCCAAGTAGCTGGGACTATAGGCGCCTGCCACAACGCCTGGCTATTTTTTGTTGTTGTAGTTTGGCTAGGGCTGGGTTTGAACCCACCACCCTCGGTATAGGGGGCTGGTGCCCTACCTACTGAGCCACAGGTGCTGCCCTATTTATTTTTTGAGACAGTCTCATCATGTCACCCTCAGTAGAGTGCTGTGATGTCACAGCTCTCGGCAATCTCAAACTCTTGGACTCAAGAGATTCTCTTGCCTCAGCCTCCCAAGCAGGTGGGAGCACAGGCACCTGCCACAACACCCAGCATTTTTTTGGTTGCAGTTGTCGCTTTTGGTTAGCTGGCCAGGGCCCGGCTCAAACCCGCCACCTTTGGTGCCACTATGCTATGTGCTCCAAGCCTCCTTCAGTTAATTTAAACCTGAATCCTTACCATGTCACAAACTGCAACTGTGACTGGGTTCTGTGGATCTTTCTAGAGAATTATCAAACAGGAGGTGGTTTTAGGAATCCCTTGAAAGTTCCAATGATGTCAGAAATGAGGGTGGTCTTGTAGGGACTGTTTCCCCCCTAATTGTACAGTTAAACTATTAAATAACACAAAGTCCTTCAGTGATTCTTCTCCCCTTGAATATGGGAGGGACCTATGACTTGCTTTCAACCAACAGAAAACAGTAAAGGCAATGAGATGTATGTTATGTGTATATAATTTTGTTACATGAGATTCTAGCGCCCCTCTTGTTGTAGTCTGTCCCTTGAGCTACTGTCATGGGGTGTCTGTGTCGGTAGTCTCACCTGCTAAGGACCTAAAGGCAGTAAGGAGCTGAGGTCAACCTCTAGTCAACACTTAGCAAAAAACTGAATTCCTCTGTCCTACAAATACAAGCAACTAAATTCTGCCAACAGATGTAGATCCTTCTCCATTGAGGCCACAGCCTTGGCTAACATCTTCATTATAGCCTTGCGAGATCCTAAGCAGAGGCATGCCCAGAATCCTGACCCACAGGAAGCGTGAGATAATGTGTGTTAAGCCACGAAGCTTATGGTTGTTACACAGCAGTAGGAAACTAACATAATCCCCAAGCTCTCTACCTACTACCTGCCACCACAGGCACCTGTTTTGTTGTTTTCCTCTCCCCATACAATTAATCATTATTTTGATAAAGTTAATAGCCAATGATTATGTTACTATGACTTTGTAAATACAGCTGAGCAATATTCTCAAATCAGACTATAATTACTTTTCTTTTTGAGACAGAATCTCACTCTGTCGCCCTTAGTAGAGTGCTGTAGTGTCATAGCTCACAGCAACCTCAAACTCTTGGGCTTAAGAGATTCTCTTGCCTCAGCCTTCCAAATAGCTGGACTACAAGCACCTACCACAATGCTGGGCTATTATTTTGTTGTTGTCATTATCATTTAGCAAGCCCAGGCCAGGTTCAAATCAGCCCTGGTGCATGTGACCTGTGCCCTAAATGCTGAGCTACGGGCACCCAGCCTATAATTACTTTTCTTGTACACATTGTTTTTTATAGAGTTAAAAGTAGCATGGCTTGGGCAGCACCTCTGGCTCAAAAGGGTAGGGCGCTGGCTCCATAGGCTGGAGGTGGCGGGTTCAAACCCAGCCCCAGCCAAAAAAAAAAAAAAAAAAAAGTGGCATGGCTTATTTTATTTACCTAATTTTCTATTTATTTATCATTAATAGTCCCCAAAACTCTTCTCCAAATGTCTAACTTTTCTTAGTATGTTTAAACACAGTCGTTTTTAAAGCAAGATGCATAAAGCAAAAACCACAAAAAAGACTGACAGATTCAACTCCATTAAAATTTTAAAATTTGGTTTACTAAAAGATACCAACAAAAGTGAAGACAACCCCCATGGTAGAAATTCATTTGTTATGCAGACAACACAATATATAACAGACTTCTTCAAAACAATGAGAAAAAGATAAATCAGCCCACAAAAAAAATGCGCAAAATATATGAACAGGAAAAATTAAACAAACAGCAGTTGCTTCTCAGTTGAATGCTAGCTGGGCAGAGGAGAGAGGGTCATGCTGTACCCCACACCAGTTTGGCTTGAGTTTAGGACCAAGTATACACACTACCTTTTCAGAAAAACAGATAAAAGTGTTACTGGAAAAAAATAAGTTACATTTTATATTTAGTCACATATATTAAAAAAGACCCTATTTTCTATAAGATCATGTGATTCCTGAAGTATGCCTAGACAATTAGTTTTTCAACCCCTCCCTTCCTATACTACATGTAGGACAGAACTTCCAAATATATTTCATGGCTGAACAAAGCCTTGAATTTTTTTTTTTTAAAGAGACAGGGTCTTACTTTACTGCTCTTGGTAGAGTGCCGTGGCATCACAGCTCACAGCAACCTCCAGCTCTTGGGCTTAGGTGATTCTCTTGCCTCAGCCTCCCAAGTAGCTGGGACCACAGATGCCCGCCACAATGCCCGGCTATTTTTTTATTGCAGTTTGGCCAGGGCCGTGTTCCAACCTGCAACTCTCGGTATATGGGGCTAGCACCCTACTCACTGAGCCTCAGGTGCTACCCAAAGCCTTGAAGTTTTATAGATAAGGATCATTTCTAATATTTTTCCTGACAGCTTCCCATATACCTGTGCTAGGTGAGAACTAGTGTTCAATAAGTACTTGATACATTTAATTAAGGTGATATGTATTTCATCCTTTATTCCTATCTAGTAATGTTTTTATTTTTATTTATTATTTTTATTATTTTATTTTATTTTTTTAGAGACAGAGTCCCACTATGTCACCATTGGTAGGGTGCTGTGGAGTCACAACTCACAGCAACCTCAAACTCTTGGGCTTAAGTGATACTCTTGCCTCAGCCTCCCAAATAGCTGGGACTACAGGTGCCCACCATAACACCTGGCTATTTTGTTTTGGTTGTAGTTGTCATTGTTGTTTGGCAGGCCTGGGCTGCATTCAAACCTGCCAGCTCTGGTGTATGTGGCTGGCGCCCTAGCTGCTGAGCTACAGGCGCCAAGCCTGGTAATGTTTTTAGATATTAAATAGTCCTTTACTTCTTACTCCTCTTTCCTAGAATACTGATTAGAGTTTATTACAACTGATAACTGAAAAATTGTTATTCAGCTCATTAAATATCAAATGTCTGATTTCGAATCTAAAGTGCGGTTACCTCAAACATGAAGCAGTACAATTAATCCAAGTACGTCCTAAACTATTGACACAGTTTTGCCATCTTAATGGTCGCTTGTGTATGCCAGTGGCAAAGAAGCCTGGACAGAGTGGCGATGAAATCATGAAAGGGGTTTTCCCCAGCTTTGAGAATTGAGAATTGAACACTTTTCCTAGCCAGAAGAGGTCCAAAGCCTCTTTGGTGGTAGTCAGCTGGTGCTGGGCCTGGTGAATACGGTGGATGACAAAGTTTCCAAGTCCAGCTTCTGCAGTTTGAACAACATTGTTCATGCGACATGTGGTTGAGCTTTGGCTCCACAGGACTGGCCTGTCTGCTGACCAATCTCAACTCTTGCAAGCATCCTCATCGTGTCGTCCACTTGGTTGCAGTAGACTTCCAGTGTCATCCACTGACGGGGTGTCGTGAAGCTGTAATGGGTAATACCAGCACTGGACCACCCAACTAGCTTTTTCTGATGAATATTCAGCTTTGGACCGTGTTTTGGCTCTTCATCTTTATTCAGCCATTGTGCTGAATGCTTGCAGTTGTCAGTAAGAATCCACTTTTCATCACTCGTAACAATACGGGGTAGAAATGGTTCACCTTTATGTCGTGACAACAAAGTAAGGCCAAGCTTCCAGATGCGTTACCTTATGACGCTCATTTAATTCACGTGAAACCTGTCCAGCTTCTTCACTTTGCTCATTTGTTTCCAATGGTCCAATGTGGGAATAGTAAAACGTCAAACCTTGCTGATTGACGCACATGTTGAGATGGATTTGCTTCTACTCCAGCTTTCAGCTCATCATTATCCACCTCGGCCTCAGGTCCCCCACGTGGCTCATTTTCAATAATAAAATCACTGTAATGCAACTTCTCAAGCCATCAGTGATACTGTACATTCACTAGCCACATTCTTCCCAAACACTGTTAATAATATTTCAACTGCCTGTATTGGTTCCACGATGGAACTCATATTTAAAAATAGGATGAATTTTTAACTTATCCATGGCTTCCAAAAATTGATCTAAAAAAGTTAAAAGATAATCACAAGCCAAACATGCATTTGAAAGTCTCAGGATGTACTTTCACAATACAAATAAAATAAGTGTCCAAGTGAAGTGTCCGGTATCAACTGTCAAACTTAGTACCTAAGGAAATGGGATATTTCATAGGTAATGACTTAATACATTCATCATAGGCTCGGCGTCTGTCGCTCAAGTGGCTAAGGCGCCAGCCACATACACCTAAGGTGGTGGGTTCGAATCCAGCCCGGACCCACCAAACAACAAAGACGGCTGCAACCAAAAAATAGCCGAGGTGTTGTGGCGGGTGCCTGTGGTCCCAGCTACTTGGGAGGCTGAGGCAGGAGAATCTTGAGCCCAGGAGTTGGAGGTTGCTGTGAAGCCACAACACTCTACCCAGGGGGGATAGCTTGAGGCTCTGTCTCAAAAAAAAAAAAAAAAAAAATACATTCATCATAGTCAACCGCTGCAATAATAAATTTCAAACATTCCAATTTTTGTTCTTGAGTCTTTTTAAAAATATATCTCAATATTCACCAAAAACTGGAAATCTATTATTTATTTCAGATTCAATTTGCTTTGACAGAAATTCTATACTTTTTTTGTCAATTTGCTCTTGAGAGAAGAGGTTGACTTCAGGAATAAAATAATGCTTGAGTTGTTCGTTCCTGAGGCACTGGAGGAAGTACAACACACAATTGTCAAAGCACAACTGCAGCTTTTGGGGGCACCACTGACTGTCATCAGGGTTCTGGGTACAAACATGGAAGAAGGCAGTTTTCATGTGGTAGGAACAGAATTTATCCAGTACTTTTCGGGTCTCATACTTTTTTTTCAGCTGTTCTAAAAGGTATTTCATTAGTTTTAAGCAATCTTTCCTGTTGAATAAAAAGAAAATAATTTATTTTCACATATTTGCAAACTGCTTTACTCAAAAAAGGACTTTAGGTATCTTACAGGAAAAACCTATTTTTTTTTTTTTAAAGAGAGTTTCACTTTGTCGCCCTCAATAGAGTAGCATTGCATCACAGCTCATAGCAACCTCCAGCTCTTAGGCTTAGGCGATTCTCTTGCCTCAGCCTCCAGAGTAGCAGGGACCACAAGCACCCGCCACAATGCCCAGCTATTGTTTGTTACAGTTTGGCCAGGGACGGGTTCAAACCACCCTCAGTATATGGGGCCGGCACCCTACCCACTGAGCCACAGGTGCCGCACAAAAAAACCTATTTGAATAATTAAGATATATAAAAATATAATTATAGTCACTCTAAAACCTGATTATGTTTTCAAATATCTGCTTTGAAGTTTATTTTTTTTGAGACAAAGTCTCACTTTGTGGCCCTGGGTAGAGTGCTGTGTCGTCACAGCTCACAGCAACCTCCAGCTCTTGGGCTTAGGCAATTCTCTTGCCTCAGCCTCCCAAGTAGCTGGCTGGGACTACAGGCGCCGGCCACAACGCCTGGCTATTTTTTGGTTGCAGCCGTCATTGTTGTTTAGCGGGCCGGGCTGGATTTGAACTAGCCAGCTCAGGTGTATGTGGCTGGCGCCTTAGCCGCTTGAGCCACAGGCGCCAAGCCAATAATTCTTTTTCAATCTCAATTCTTTATGGTGTGTATGCTATCAATAAAAACAATTACCCAGCCTGGGCATGATTGCTCACACCTGTAATCCCAGCATTCTGGGAGGCCATGGCTGGTGGATTGCTTGAGCTCAAGAGTGGGAGACAAGCCCGAGCAAGAGCAAGACCCCATCTCTACTCAAAACATAAAAACTAGCTGGGCGTTGTAGTGAGCACCTGTAGTCCCAGTTGCTCAGGAGGCTGAAGCAAGAGGATGGCTTGAGCCCAAGAGTTTGAGGTTGTTGTGAGCAACCATGACCCCATGGCACTCTAGCCTGGGGGAAACAGAGCAAGACTCTGTCCCCAAAACAAAAACAAACCAATTACGCAGTGTTGTTTGAGTTAGTCTAGCCTATAATGCAGCCAAACCATCTCAAGGCACCAGAATTCAATAAAAGAGATCCTTTGGCCTCCTCCAATTACATGACAATATTTGACAGCAACCAGAATACTAAGACACTTCAACTTGTCATGGCTAGTGATCATGCGCTCTCACAATATTCCTGCTCACACATCTATCTGACCCAGGGTTCAGGACTACTGCTCACTGGCCTTCTAACAATATCCTTCCTTGGTCCCCCGGATTGAGCTCTCTGGTTTTATACTCATACTCTCCTCAGGTCAATCCAGCCCTGCCCTACCCCTCTAGACCCAACTATGATTCAATGATCAGATTCAGGTTTGAGTTACAGCTTCAACAAAGAAATGCAACAAAATCTTCCATTGGACAAAGTAAGGGCGTTACCTGCAGCATTTCACTCCGCCGTCTTCACAGCATGTTTTGGTATGTCCATGATTATTCAAAATGGCTTTTTCAATATGAGAGAAGGATAACCGCCATGTTTCTTCTTAATTTCGAAAACAAGAATAGAAAAGCATTTTACCAAAAGTGCCCATATATAAACAATAATTTTTAAGTGATTCCCTTCATTAAAATATCAGTCTGGGCTCGGCGCCTATAGCTCAACCGGCTAAGGTGCCAGCCACGTACACCTAAGGTGGCGGGTTCGAATCCCCAGCCCGGACCCGCCAAACAACAATGACGGCTGCAACCAAAAAATAGCCAGGCGTTGTGGCGGGTGCCTGTGGTCCCAGCTACTTGGGAGGCGGAGGCAGGAGACTCGCTTGAGCCCAGGAGTTGGAGGTTGCTGTGAGCTGTAATGCCATGGCACTCTGCCCAGGGGGACAGCTTGAGGCTCTGTCTCAAAAAAAAAAAAATCAGTCTGAAAAAAATTCTTGGGGGGACACAGGCCAAAAGAAGTGAACAGATAAATAATGCAATTACATATGAAAATAATTGTTTCTGGCTCGGTGCCCACAGCTTAGTGGTTAGGGCACCGATCACACACACCAGAGCTGGTGGGTTCAAACCCAGCCCAGGCTTGCTAAACAAACAACAAAAATAGCCGGGCATTGTGGTAGCAGCAACAACAACAACAACAAAAAATAGCCAAGCATTGTGCCTGTAGTCCTAGCTACTTGGGAGGCTGAGACAAGAGAATCGCTTCAGCCCAAGAGTTTGAGGTTGCTGTGACCTGTGATACCACAGCACTCTACAGAGGGCAACAAAGCAAGAATCTGTCTCAATTTAAAAAAAAAAAAAAAAGAAAATGATTGTTTTGAAGGAAAAAACAGGCCTAAATGGGAGGAGGGAAGGAGGTCAGAATTTAATAAGTTAATATAGGCTGGGCAAGGTGGCTCGTGCCTGTAATCCTAACACTCTGGGAGACCAAGGTGGGTGGATTGTTTGAGCTCTTGGGTTCAAGACCAATCTAAGCAAAAATCAAGAGCCCTATTTCTACTAAAAATAGAAAAACTGAGGCAAAAGCATCTCTTGAGCCCAAGAGTTGGAAGTTGCTGTGAGCTATAAAGTCACAGCACTCTACCCAGGGTAAAAGCCTGAGAATCTGTCTCAAAAAAATAAAAAAGTTAATATAGTTAACCATAGTGAAATGTATTACTTTTTATATATTGCTAAATTTGGTTTGTTAATATTTTGTTTCAAACAGGGGCAAAGACACAAATCTCTTTTGTAGAATAACTAAAAAAAAAATTTATGTAAATACTCATCTCTCAAAGAGATAGGGAATAAGCCCTACTCCTTAACACCAACTGTGCACATGACTTTCTTTTTTGTTTTGTTTTGTTTTGGAGACAGAGTCTCAGTACGTCGCCTTTGGTAGAGTGCTATTACATCACAGCTCACAGCAACCTCAAACCCTTGGGCTTAAGCGATTCTCCTGCCTCAGCCTCCCAAGTAGCTGGGACCACAGGCCCTGTCATAACACCCGCCTATTTTTTTGTTGCAGTCGTCATTGTTGTTTAGCTGGCCCAGGCCGGGTTCAAACTCGCCACCCTCGATGTATGTGGACAGCACCATAACCACTCTGCTGCGGGCACAGAGCCTGCACGTGACTTTCTTCCAAACGGTGCAGCATGAGAACAGGCAGAAAGAGTCACTGAGTACAGAAACCTAACAAACACTGCATCAGCCAGTTGATCAAGGATAATGTCAACAGGGCTGGCCAGGCGAGGTGGCTCATGCCTGTAATCCTAGCACTCTGGGGAAACTGAGGCAGGAGGACTGCTTGAGCCCAGGGGTTTGAGGTTGGTGTGAGCTAGGCCTATGCCACAGCACTTTAGCCTAGGGCAACAGAGTTACACTCTTTCTAAAAAAAAAAAATCAAAACATCAACAGCGCTAAGTCACGTTCACGGCATGTACCTTAATATTATGGAATAAGGATAGCACCTCACCTCTATGACCTTCCTCCCCAAAACCCATAACTGCAATCTAATAAGGAAAACATCAGACAATCCCAGATAAGAGACAGTCTACAAATATGGGACTAGTACTCCTCAACACTTAGGTCATCAGAAACAAAGAAAGACTGGGAGGCCGGGCGCGGTGGCTCACGCCTGTAATCCTAACGCTCTGGGAGGTCGAGGCAGGTGGACTGCCCCAAGATCCAAGGTTCGAGAGCCTGAGCCAGAGCGAGACCCCATCTCTACAAATAGCCAGGCACTGTGGAGAGCGCCTGCAGTCCCAGCTACTCGGGAGGCTAAGGCAAGGGTAAAAAAAGGAAGTGAGACTAAGTAACAAAAAGAAGGAGTAGCTGGACACAGTGGTGTGAACCTGTAGTTCCAGCTACTTGGGAGGCTGAGGCAGGAAGATCATTTGAGCCCAGGAGTTGGACGCTGCACTGAGCTGTGATCACATCATTGCACTCCAGCTTGGGGGACAGAGTGAGACCCTCTGTCTCAAAAAATAACAATTGATAAATAAAAATTTGACTCAGCACCCATAGCACAGTGGTTACAGTGCCAGCTACATACACCAAGAGTGGCAGGTTCGAACCCGGCCTGCTCCAGCTAAACAATGACAACTACAACAAAAAATAGGCGGGAGTTGTGGCAGGCACCTATATTCCCAGCTACTTGGGAGGCTGAGGCAAGAGAATCACTTAACCCCAAGAGCTTGAGTTTGCTGTGAGCTATGATGTCACAACTCTCTAATAAGGGCAACAGCCTGAGACTCTGTCTCAAAAAAAAATAGTAAATAAATAAAAATTTATTTCTTGGGCGGCGTCTGTGGCTCAAAGGAGTAGGGCATCGGCCCCATATGCTGGAGGTGGTGGGTTCAAACCCAGCCCTGGCCAAAAACTGCAAAAAAAAAAATTTATTTCTTATCTTAAATGGGGGTGACATATGAATATACATATGCATTTACTTACACATTTTATAAATGAAAGAGTAAACTAACATGTTTCCGATCAGAAAAGAGGAGTATAGAGGGGCCATGGGTAAACATGTTTCTCTTTACCCTTTTCTGTAGCTTTGACTTTGCTTTTTTTAAATAAAAAAAATTGGTTCCTTTATTTTCTTTGGAACTTTGACTTTGGAACCATGTGAATGCTTTATAAGTTTATAAAACAAAATTAAATCTAAAAAATCACAGCTCACAGCAACCTCCAACTCCTGGGCTTAAGTAATTCTCTTGCCTCGGCCTCTTAAGTAGCTGGGACTACAGGCACCTGCCAAAACGCCCAGCTATTTTTTTGTTGTAGTTTGGCTGAACTAGGTTTGAAGCCGCCACCCTCAGTATAAGGGGCCGGTGCCCTACCCACTGAGCCACAGGTGCTGCCCTCTTTTTTTTTTTTTTTTAGTCACAGAGTCTCCCTCTTGCTCAGGCTGATCTCAAACATGTGAGCTCAATCAATCTACCCACCTCGGCCTCCCAGAGTGCTAGGATTATAGTCATGAGGCACCAGGCCCGGCCTAACTCAACATTTTTAAAAGGCCAATATCTAAAAAACGGAAACCATAATGAAACAAGTGAATTTAAGTATGTTGAGTTAAGCTGCCCAGAAATATTTTTCAAGTGAGTTTAGGACCTCGTATTTTGACTGTGCTTGTACCTTTTTTTTTTCCCCAGAGTCTCTTTGTCACCCTGGGTAGAGTACCGTTGAGTCATAGCTCATGGCAACCTCAAACTCTTGGGCTTGAGTAATCCTCTTGCCTTAGCCTCCCAAGTAATTGGGACTACATGCAGGCACCTGCCACAATGCCCAGCTAGTTCAGGTTTTTTTCTTTTCTTTTTCTATTTCTTTTTTTTTT
>NW_003852430.1:16490414-16493720 GCF_000181295.1 Otolemur garnettii
TCGCTTGAGCCCAGGAGTTGGAGGTTGCTGTGAGCTGAATGCCACAGCACTCTACCCAGGGGGACAGCTTGAGGCTCCTGTCTCAAAAAAAAAAAAAGTTTGAAATTTTTATCTAAAAACAAATAATATTAAAAAAAATATGGCTTGTGAGACTGGGGAATTTCTATTGAAATGTTTGGAAAGAAAAACTAAAGCAGGTGTTACAAATGCCTACAATCTGGTACAAGTGTGTGTGTGTGTGTGTGTGTGTGTGTGTGTGTGTGTTTATTTATTTATTTATTTTTTGCGGGTTTTGGCCAGGGCTGGGTTTGAACCCGCCACCTCCGGCATATGGGGCCTTTGAGCCGCAGGCACTGCCCCAAGTATTTTTACTCTTAATAAGTCCCTCTGTGTGAGTTCACCCACATGTGAACACACACGTGAACACATACACACAGAGGCAGGGTTGTGTCTGAATACAGATAATCTGGGATGATGGGAGAACAGCCGAGGGTAACAGCAGAGGTGAAGCTGAGTACCCTTCACCAGCTCCACTTGTTTTCATACGAATGCAAAGAGGTAAGAATTACCCAAGCACGGAGGCCATAGGACCACTGGACTCTCCCAGTCTTCCCCAGGGCGTAGGGAGACAGCAAGAGGATGGTATGGGATCTTGTTGAGATGCTTTTATCACATCAATGAGGTTTCTTGGGACAACCATTCTAAAAATTACCCTGGAATTACAGCACTTCTTTATAGAAAGCTGTGTTCCTTTTGCAAAACCATGAATAATGATATATGTGCTTCCCTTTCACAAACTATTTTTTTCTGGCAGAAAATGACCTCTATATGTATGCAATATAAAGAGTTATGATATGTATCCACGAAAATGCAATCCATCCAGCTAAGCATGATTGACTATTTGGGGGCTTTTTCTCAGCAATTTTCATTTATAACATGGTTCATTTGTTTTGTGGTCTCTTCCAAAATTCCCCAAGTCCAGCAACAGTAGGTGCCAAAAGTCCTATCTCAATTTATGAGAGAGAATGAAAATAATCAGCTCTTTTCTTTCTGACACCTGAAAAAAAATACCACCATTATTCAGTTTTAGCTGTAGACCAACAACTCAGTCTGGTTCTCAGAACTTATGTTCTGAGAGTGTTATCCACGAGCACAGCCCGCCCTGAGCTGTGAGGCTGAAATGTACCAGCGGAAAGGCAGACATCACTGACCCAAACACAGCTGACTCCGGGAAGGTCCACTAGCTGTGGGAGCAACAGGATGGGAAGATGAGGGAAAAAGAGAAACAGGGCCAAGAATTAAGAGTCTAGGCTCTGGTGATAATGTTAACACATAATAATGTATAATGGCTGTGAATGGAACTGGGGTCTTCACATAACTGCCTTATCCGTCCTCCCAGAACATTTAAGTAGCTTTCAGTAACTCAGTGATCAGATGAGAAAGCAGGTTTAAAAGACTTCACAACTAGCCCAAGATCACACAACTAGGAAGAGCAGTTTCAGGATTCAGAACCAGAGCACTCTAACTCCAAAGCCAATACCGTCTTTTTTTTTTTTAATTTTTTTTTTGTAGAGACAAAGTCTTACTCTCTCACCCTCGGTAGAGTGCTGTGGCATCACACAGCTCATAGCAACCTCCAACTCCTGGGCTTAGGCGATTCTCTTGCCTCAGCCTCCCAAGTAGCTGGGACTACAGGCCCCTGCCACAATGTCCGGCTATGTCTTTGTTGCAGTTTGGCTGGGGCCAGCTTTGAACCCGCCACCCTTGGTATATGTGGCCGGCACCCTACCAGCTGAGCCAGAGGCACTGCCCCAATTTTTTTTTTTTTTTTTTTTTGGTTGCAGTTTTTGGCTAGGGCTGGGCTCGAACCCTGGAGTCCTACTCCTTGAGCCACAGGCACCGCCTCTTTTTTTTTGTAGAGACAGAGTCTAACTTTATTGCCCTCGGTAGAGTGCCATGGCGTCACATGGCTCACAGCAACCTCCAACTCCTAGGCTTAGGTGATTCTCTTGCCTCAGCCTCCCAGCTGGGACTACAGGCATCTGCCACAACGCACCCGGCTTTTTTCTTTTGCTGCAGTTTGGCCAGGGCTGGGTTTGAACCCACCACTCTCGGTATATGGGGCCAGCGCCCTACCCACTAAGCCACAGGCGCCACCCAATACTGCCTTCCTTTATTAACAAAAGAAAAAGAGTCTGGGTGCCGGTTAGGGTGCCAGCCACATGGTCCAGGGCTGGTGGATTCAAACCTGGCCCGGGCCTGTTAAACAAAAGAAATAGCTGGGCATTGTGGCAGGCGCCCATAGTCCCAGCTACTCAGGAGGCTGAGGCAAGAGAATCACTTGAACCCAAGAGTTTGAGGTTGCTGCAAGCTATGATGCCACAGCACTCTACCAAGGGTGACAAAGTGAGACTGTCTCAAAAAATAAATAAAACAAAATAAAATAAAGACAAAATTGAAATGCAGGTTACTGGACATTCCAAAGCTGACATTTTACAGTCATACTGCACCTCTGCCTTTTCAATTCCGTCTCTCACCAAGTTCCCATCGTATGGCCTGATGGCTCTTAAAATGCCACTAACACTGGTTAGCTGTTGATCCTCTCCCTAGGGTATTACATTAACAACTCTTTTACATCTCTAAGTTAACCTTAAAGTTTAAAATACCTTGAAAACCATTTCCTTCCTTTGCAGGCTTGGGTACCAGGTAAAATGGCTGTTGTCTTAGTTTGGTCCTGACTTTTGCTCCAAGCCAATCCTTGATGGGCATGCCTTCCTGGGTTCCAGCAGGCCAGCTACTTCTTGATTCCAAAGCCAGGATTATATCCACAGATATTTCTTCAGGTTCGCTGCAGTTTTTTTCTTTTTGGCCGGGGCTGGGTTTGAACCCACCACCCTCGGCATATAGGGCCAGCGCCCTATTCCCTGAGCCACAGGCACCGCCCATTTCTTCATGCTTTCTAATGAGAAGGGTTACAGCAGGGCTCCCTCTTTTCTTCCTCTCCATAGTGACATCTGCATCTGTTTAAACATATGAAAGTGAAGAAAGTTTATGCATCAAATTTTCTCTGGAAATATAGGAGAAATAATATAGCTAAAGATCTCCAAAGTGCTATGATAAGTTAGTACATTAGTTTGAAAATGGAAATTGGGGCT
Source organism: Otolemur garnettii (assembly GCF_000181295.1). NCBI lineage: Eukaryota > Metazoa > Chordata > Mammalia > Primates > Galagidae > Otolemur > Otolemur garnettii. The sequence continues at coordinate 16,493,570 of NW_003852430.1, forward strand.
CGGCACCTGTGGCTCAAGTGGCTAAGGCGCCAGCCATGTACACCCAAGGTGGCGGGTTCGAATCCAGCCCAGGCCCACCAAACAATGATGGCTGCAACCAAAAAATAGCCAGGCGTTGTGGCAGGCACCTGTGGTCCCAGCTACTTGGGAG
>NW_003852430.1:16495803-16504865 GCF_000181295.1 Otolemur garnettii
AACTCCTGGGCTTAGGCAATTCTCTTGCCTCAGCCTCCCGAGTAGGTGGGACTACAGGCGCCTGCCACAACGCCCCCCACAACAAATTTTTTTGTTGCAATTTGCCCAGGGCCAGGTGTGAACCCACCACTCTCGGTATATGGGGCTGGCACCCAACCCACTGAGCCACAGGCACTGCCCAGTTGTTTGTACTTTTTTTTTTTTTTGAGACTCAAAGTGAGTCTCACTTTGTCGCCCTTGGTAGAGTGCTCTGGGTAACAACCTAAAACTCTTGGCTCCAGTGATTCTCTTGCCTCAGTCCCCCAAGTAGTTGGGACTCCAGGTGCCCACCACAAGGCCCAGCTGTTTTTAGAGATAGGGTCTCACTCTTGCTCAGGCAGGTCTCAATCCACCTGCCTCGGCCTCCCAGAGTGCTAGAATTACAAGCATGAGCCACCGTGCCCGGCCCAGAGTGGTTTCTAGAAGCAGGTGTTAGCCAATAGTTTGCTGCAAAAGGATGAAGACAGATCAGGAGGGAAGTATATATCACCAATTAGTATTTAAGATTAGACCTTAAAAAATCAAAATTCAAAAATTTTACCTTTAATATTTTTGATTTCTTCCTTAATAATTGTCCTAAATTTTAATAGCATCTTAGAAGCTGATAACTTTTCCTTTTCTAAAAACGGATTCAGAGGATTTTCTTTTGGATTTCTTTTGAACTTCACGAAGTAATGCGTACCACTGTTACCATATTCTTCTAGTTCAATTCTGGGGACTTCCAATTTAAACATGACATCAAATTCATTGGGTGCAGAAATCTAGGAAACAGTAAAAATAGTGCTGAAATATTTGCTTGTGAATATTTTTTAAGTAATTACTTTTTTTTTTTTAATTCCACTACAACCTTACTTTAAAAAGCAAGATTCTGGCTCAGCGCCACCCACATACACCTAAGGTGTCAGGTTCAAATCTAGCCCTGCCCGCCAAACAACAATGACGGCTGCAACCAAAAAATAGCCGGGCACTGTGGCGGGCGCCTGTGGTCCCAGCTACTTGGGAGGTGGTGGCAGGAGACTCGCTTGAGCCCAGGAGTTGGAGGTTGCTGTGAGCTGTGATGTCATAGCACTCTACCCAGGGGGACAGCTTGAGGCTCTGTCTCAAAAAAAAAAGTAAGACTCCTTGGGAAGTGGAGGGGGGGATCATTTGAGGCCAAGAGTTTGAGACTAGCCTGAACAACGTAGCAGGACCCCATTTCTACAAAAATAAAATAGAAAAATCAGCTATGTGTATTGGTGTAAGCCTATAGTCCCAGCTACTTAGGAGGCTGAGGCAGGAGGATCACTTGAGCCCAGGAATTTGAGGTTGCTATGATGACCCTACTGCACTCTAGCCAGGACAATAGAAAAAAAAAAAAAAAAACCTCTGGGAGTGGGACTAGTGAAAATGGGACGAGAAATATAAGAGTATATTATTGGTTTTAGTATGTAGGTTCTACACTCAATGTTTTTTAACACAACCAAGAATTATTATTATTATTATTTAGAGATGGGGTTTCACTTTGTCACCCAGAATGAAGTACAGTGGCATGATCACAGCTCACTGCAGCCTCCAATTCCTGGCCTGTAATGATCCTCCCATCTCAGCCTTTCAAGTCTCTGGGGTTATAGGCATGAGTCACTGAGCCTGGCTTAAGCATTACTTTTTAAATTAAAAGTAATTTAAGGTGGGGCGGCGCCTGTGGCTCAAAGGGGTAGGGTGCCAACCCCATATGCTAGAAGTGGTGGGTTCAAGCCCAGCCCCGGTCAAAAACTGCAAGAAAAAAAAGCAAAACAAAAAATAAATAAATAAATAAACTACCTTTAAAAAAAAAATTTAAGGTGATATAATGTAAGCTTTTAAAATCTATACCAACTATTTTCTGAGCGTAAAGTTTAATAAAATTACAAATCTTTAAGACACCTGAATTTGAAGGGTTATTGCTGCCCAATAGCAAAGATGTGGAAAGAACCCAAGTGCCCATCAATACACAAGGGCATTAATAAAATGTACATGTATACCATAGGGTACTACTCAGCCAGAAGAAAAAATGGTAAACTAATACCTGTTGTGTTGACCTCATGGAACTAGAGACCAATCTTCCAAGTGAAGTACCATAAGAAAGGAAAACAAGCACCACATGTACTCACTATTAAATTGGAAATAATTACTCAATACTTACCTGTACATATGGAAACAGCACTCACCAGAAATCAAGCAGTTGTTGGGGGAATGAATAAATTCACACCTAACAGGTACAATGCACCATCTGGCCAATGGACACACTTAAAACTTTGACTCAAACTATACCAAAGCAATTTATGTCACCAAAATGTGTATACCTCGTAATAACTGTGAAATTTAAAAAATGAAAAAACTTTAGATTATTACTTTTTATGTCACAAGATACATGCTGCAGCCACCCTCCTCCGATCACAAAGGTCCCCAAAATGTGTGTAGTTACTTCCTGGCTGGTTGAGCCAAGACCAGCTCTTACAGCAGCCACCCAAGCGAGTAGCAGCTGCAGGTCAAGCACTACAGTAGTGTCTTTGAACCGCAGGATGTGCAGGAGCTTCAAAGAATCTTCTTTCTCATCCTCATAACAATTACAGCGGCCATTTATTTTTCTGTATTAAAAGTTCCACCAGCCTTCCCTTAGCTAGGAGCATGCTCTAAGTAGGGCTATTGCACTAAACTGTTCCATGTGGTACCAAGTAGCCACACATGCATGTGGCCAGTCCACATTAAGATGGCCTGTGTTATGGCTCAATGTGTCCTCTCCCTAAATTTATATGTTGAAACCCTAACCCTCAATATGAGGGAGGCAGGGCTTTTAGGAGGTAACTAAGATTCAATAAGGTCTTAAGGGTAGGACTCAAATCTGACAGGCCACAAGAGCACACAGTGGAAAGGCGCTTTCTGCAAACCAGGAAGACAACCTTTACCAGAACCTCTTCACAAAAAACAGCAGAATCACAGAACAGTGAGTTTTCTGGCATTCTGAAATGGCCCTGTTACTATCTCCAGCACCATAAAATCTTCTCATTCACACTCTCTGTTTTGAGAACTGCCACACTGAGGTAACCACTATTCCAACTTTTTTTTGTTTGTTTGTGTTTTGAGACAAAGCCTCAAGCTGTCCTCCTGGGTAGAGTGCCGTGGCATCACAGATCACAGCAACCTCCAACTCCTGGGCTCAAGCGATTCTCCTGCCTCCACCTCCCAAGCAGCTGGGACTACACGCACCTACCACACGCCTGGCTATTTTTTGGTTGCAGCCATGTTGTTTGGCAGCCGGGCTGGACTGGAACCCGACAGCTCAGGTGTACGTGACTGGCACCTTAGCTGCTTGAGCCACAGGCGCCGAGCCCACTATTCCAACTTCTAACACAGCAGGTCTGCCTGCCTCGGGCTGCCAACACAGCACGTAGCCTTTTTTTCTTTTTCTTTTTCTTTTTTTTTTGAGACAGAGTCTCAAGCTGTTACCCTGGGTAGAGTGTCATAGTGTCACAGCTCACAGTAACCTCAAACTCTTAGGCTTAAGTGAATCTCTTGCCTCAGCCTCCCGACTAGCTAGGACTATAGGTACCCACCACAAGGCCCGGCTATTTTTTGTTGCAGCTGTCATTATGATTTAGCTGGCCAGGGTTAGGTTCAAACCAGCCAGCCTTGGTGTATGTGACTAGCTCCCTACCCACCGAGCTATGGGCACCACCCAGCACTAGCCTTTTACAGCTGATCTCGTCCAACCAGCATTATGGGTGCGAGATTCCATCTATCCTGATAGTTCATTCTTTTCCATTCTATGTAGTATTCCATTTAGGAATGTATCAAAATATATTTACAATTTACTCTGTCTATTAACTCCTTGTGGTGACCTGACATTTTTGCCTGTACCTTTTTTTTTTTTAGAGACAGAGTCTCACTTTGTGCCCTGGGTAGAGCATGATGGCATCACAGCTCACAGCAACCTCCAGCTCTTGGGCTTAGGTGATTCTCTTGCCTCAGCCTCCCGAGTAGCTGGGACCACAGGCGCCCGCCACAACGCCCGGCTATTTTTTTTTGTTGCAGTTTGGCTGGGGCAGGTTCCAACCCGCTACCCTCGGTAAATGGGGCCCCGCACCCTACTCACTGAGCCATAGACGCCGCCCATTTTTGCACACACTTAGGGAACATGATTCAGAGGTTGGCATCCAGGACAAGACCACACAAGATCCACTCCAAACACAACTACTTGAGGAATGACAAAAGACTCAATTCTCAGAAACAAATTAAATATGTCGTGAGTCACATGTAAGCCATGTAGTGTGCAGAAAAGATGATTCTACTGCCATGTGAAGTGCCTGTAACTCATACATAGGAAACAAAAAATAACAATTTTTCATTACATTGGAAAGGATCATTTTGTTTTTGAAGTTCTCATTCTTAGGGCGCCAGCCCTATATGCCGGAGGTGGCTGGTTCAAACCTAGCTTGGCCAAAAAACTGCACCCTCCCCCGCCAAAAAAAAAAAACAAATAAAGAAAGATAATCAGACTACTATGAAGTTCTTATTCTATTTCATAATAAAGCACTATGGCCCCAAGGGAAAAAAAAGCTTTTTCTAGTGTGGCAGCCAATGTGTTAAATTGATTTGTGTATCCTTTTCTTATTAATTTGTAGTAAATACCCTCTGTCAGTTTGTGTCTTGTGTTTTCACTCTCTCAATGGTGCTTGATGAACAGTTCTTAACTCTAATGAAATCCGATTTCCCTATCTTTTATGGTCAACAATGTTAATGTCCTCTTTAAGAAATTTTGCAGGCCAGCCACGGTGGCTCAGGCCTGTAATCCCAGCACTCTGGGAGGGAGAAGAGGGTGGATTGCCTGAGCTCAGGGAGTTTGAGACCAGCCTAAGAGAGAAACCCATCTCTTCTGAAAACAGAAAGATTAGCCGGGCGTTGTGGCAGGAGCTTGCAGTCCCAACTACTCAGGAAGCTGAGGCGGGAGGATCGCTGGAGCCCACGAGTTTGAGGTTGCTCTGAGCTAGGAGACGCCATGGCACTCTACCCAGGGGGAAGGAGCGAGACTGTGTCAAAAAAAAAAAAAGAAAGAAAGAAAGAAAGAAAGAAAAAAAGACAATTGTATGGGATCTGTGCTTAAGAGGCATGCTTTTTAGTGTCTGTAGGGGATTTTCCTTTCTTTTTAAAACTATGCTGTGAGTTCCCCATAATACCTGTATAACAAATTGGGGGGAAAGGGGGCCAGCAGGGGAGGCAGAGGGTAGGGAAAGGATAGAAGATATTTTTCCAATGGAGTACAAATCTTCTCAGAGAAAAGTCTCTCCGATACGTTAGCATTAATGTGGAATTTTTCAGAGGCCACTTTAAATTATCTAAGCCAGTGTTTGGCTTGAGAGCGCAGGTAAACACCACCAACCACAGCAGTGTTACAGAAACTCAAGTGCGCTTACTCGAACCAATCCATACATTTGATTCCCCGAAGAGCGGTGTCTTGAGAGAGGCCGCTAATCAGTGTCTGTTGGTTGTCTGAACGATGGATGTACAGATGAATAAACGAACAATTGTTTGTCCTTTGACTCAGAACTGTGTCACAGGCCACCTAAGAACAAGCAAGAATCTGAGATTTCTCCGAAGGGAAGTGAAGGACCGCGACGGGGAAAGTGAGGACTACGGGGAGGGCTGCGGAGAGGGGGCTTACCTTCACGTGCTCGTAGTAGCTCCCGGTGCCCAGCAGCGCTACGCCTTTGAACTCGGACTCGCCCCTCCGCAGGCTATCCAGCAGGTGTTTCACCACCCGGTTCACCACATAAGCCGCTGCGGATATGTCTGGAGCCCTCAACCTCAACTGGTCCAGCACACCCCGCAGCTTCCAAGCCCCGGGCGCCGCTTTCGGGCCGCCGGCACTCGCCGCGGACAGTGCCAGGCTGCAGCTAGGATCCTTCGCAGATCCCAGCGGGGATCTCCGCTCCCGGGTGCGGCGCGCGCCCCCTTCACGGAGGGATGCAGCCCTGCGGGGGGTCGTCCCTGGGGACATGGACGAATCCACCTCTGCCGCCGCCGCCCCTCGCCCCTCCAGCTCCTCGGCGCTCGGAGCCGCCTTCTCGGCGCGGGCCGCCAGCATCTCCCGGGACTCCGGGGCGCTCTGCTTCCGCCGGGCTCCTGACTCCCCACCCGCGCCGCACCTCCCCGCGCGGATCTGGGCGGCCTTGGGAGCCGCTGGAGGCTCACTGGCTTCCGTCGGGGCGCTCTGCTTCCGCCTGGCTCCTGACTCCCCGCCGGCGCCGCACCTCCCGGCGCGGGGCTGGGCAACCTTGGGGGCAGCTGGAGGCTCACTGGCTTCCGTCGGGGACCCCCTCGAACTCCGCGCGGAAGCCTTGGGTACCGCGGCTCCCGCCTTCGGAGCTGCCGGTGTAGCCTTTCCGCGTCGACGGTCCATGCTGGCGTTGTCTGCTCCCCTGAAGACGAGGTTTTGGGAAAAGGAAGCCAGAGGAAGAACCGGCAGTACCGATTGGAAACGAAACTTAAAATCTGGCGGGAACTTAATGTCTGCCGATCCGGAACCGGCACCCGAGAGGAAGCGCGGGCTGGGCGGTCACTGGGAGCCACGCCTGCCGTCGGGAGGCTGGCCCGGCCGCCCGCCGTCCCCATCCAGTGCGAGCGGTGGCGCCGTTTGGGGCACCGCAGACGACTTAACCAGACGCACACAGAAGTTGGAGCGCCAAAGGCGTTTGATCTTGTACCTCCTAAAATTATGTTGAAAAACTACGTACCTTCTCGCAAGTTGACGGTGGCAGAGAAACTATCTCAGGATAACGTTAAATTAAGGGTCTGTTGGATAAAGAAACAAGAGGCCAGGGACGGTGGCTCACACCTTGTAATCCCTGAATTTGGGGAGATTAAAGCGAGAGGATCTCTTGAGACCCGGAGTTTGTACAGAGGGACTCCCGTCTGTACAAAAAGAGATAGAAAAGAAATAGAAAATACTCAAGTTTCTGGCTGGGCGCCAGGCACACCGGAGCTTACGGGTTCCAGGCCATACCGGGCCTGCCAAACAACAATGACAACTACAGCCAAAAAATAGCCGGGCATTGTGGCGGGCGCCTTTAGTCCCAGCTACTTGGGAGGCTGAGAAAAGAGAATCGCTTCAGCCCATGAGTTTGAGGTTGCTGTGAGCTGTGATGCCGCAGCATTCTACCAAGGGTGACAGCTTGAGACTCTCTCTCAGAAAAGAAAAGAAAAGAAAATATTCAAGTTTCACAAGATAGAATGTGATGAGGATTGACTGCAACTGAAGTAGATATTTCATTTTATTTGAATTTTTAAAAAAGCACACAAAATCTTGAAGAAGTGTAAAGTATCCATGAGTTTTATCAATTGGCTCTCTAAAGCCCATCAAAAAATAGCACTTATAGTTTGCCTCTTTTTTTGTTTGTTTTTGTTTTTCTGAGACAGTCTCACTTTGTGGCCTTCAGTAGAATGCCATGGCGTCATAGCTCACAGCAACCTCAAACTCTTGGGCTCAAGTGATCATCTTGATCCTCTGCCTCCCAAGTGCCTGGGACTACAGGCTCCTGTCTCAACGCGCGAGTATTTTTCTGGCTCTTGCTCAGGCTGGTCTCCAACCTGTGAGCTGAGGCAATCCACTCGTCTTGGCCTTCCAAATGCTGGGGTTACAGGCATTAAGCCACCTCGCCCGGCCCTGTATTTTACTTTTTTAAAATGTTTTTTCCCCCTCTGTTATTTCATTATCTAGTTCAGAAAAGCACTTCTATTTTAAATCATCTATACTGCTTTGCCTTGATTACTTTTTTATTTTAACTATTTTCACTGTTCACTGACATTAAGTATATTCACGTTGCTGTGTAACCATCACCATGGTCCATGTATGTCCAGATGCCTTTCACCTTGCAAAACTGAAACTCTGGCCATGTGTATGTATAACTCACTCCGGAGCTGGGCAACATCAGAGATAACCAGGTGGACACACATTTGTGTCTTTCCATAATGTCTAAGGTGACCAGACGTCCCACTTTTGGTGGGACAGTCCCAATTTTTAATAATTTGTCCTAAGTCTGGTGGCATTTTTAAAAAGTTCCAATTTTTGGAAAGAATGCAAGACAAGCTGGGGAATGGCGCTGTTGCGGGAGGACAAGGCCCAACGGAGAGAAAGAGCACCCAAACACCACGTTTATAAGAGGAAGGGCTTTATTCATCGGCCAGGACTTTACAGCATAGAAGATTTCCAAAATGGCCACGCTCCCGACTGGCTTGGTCTTTCTCCTTTTTTTTGACAGTCAAAAAGTTCCACCCCGACAGGTACCCTTCCCATTGGCCAGGAGATGCTAGTCCAGCCCCTACAGAACTACAGGATTTCACAGAACTTGGAAATTTCCAGGTTACAAATTCCTAAGAGCTGAATCACCATGGAGAGGACCCCGCAGGTGTAACCTCGTGATCTTCTTGAGAAGACCTGTTCTCCCAGACCTCACCCTTCTCGGGTATCCTCTCTCAGCGGGAGAACGGGAAGGGAATAGACGGTTTTCGGCTGCCATGTGGCTATTTTGCCAGGATATGAGTTTTATATTATTTTTGTTAATTTTATAATGTTAAACTTTAACAATAACAAATAATTGTTGAGAACTGATTATCGAAACTGCTTATCAAAGTTTGCATTGTTGATCAGTTGTTAGACTTCAACCACCATTGTTTGGACTTAATGAACAATGGAATTTTTTGGCAGGGGAACGATGAAAACATTTTGTAACTGTCTCTCAGACGATACACGTCATACTGCGTGCTAGTGCTAGTTAAACGAGCGATGTCAACAAATCAGCTATTCAGATAATTTAGGTAAGTAATTTATTTGTTTATTTCATGAATTTAGCAGACAGTACTTGTATTATTTATATTTTATAATAGCGGCATAAATTCTAGCGCTGGTCTTGAAAGTGACACTTACGAGGTATCATTATTAAAAATATATATTGATAAGGAAAAATGGGCATCAGCAAAAATCACAATAGAGAACAAATGGTTAGAAATAT
>NW_003852430.1:16506197-16508982 GCF_000181295.1 Otolemur garnettii
TTGTTGTTAGAAGAGTCTCAGTCTGCTGCAAGGCTAGAATACTGTGGTGTCCTTGTAGCTCACGGCAACCTCAAATTCCCAGGCTCAAGCAATCTTCCTGCCTCAGCTTCCAGAGTAGCTAAGACTATAGGCGTCCCCACCCCAACACCACCCACTACAAGACCTGGCTAATTTTTCTATTTTTAGTAGAGATGAGTCTAGCTCTTGCTCAGGCTGGTCTGAAACTCCTGAATTCAAGTGATCCTACCACCTTGGCTTCTCAGGGTGTAGGATTACAAGCTTGAGAGCCACCATGCCTAATGTCTAACTTCTATTGATGCCATTTCCATCATAAAAGCCACTAGGGTTATGGAGTTCCCAAGGAGGCGATTCTCTTGAGTACTCAGAGTCATTCATTCAGAGTGTCTAATACACAGGCTCAAGCCACTCAACAAGTCAGTCAATGTTGCAAACTATACATAAGAGTATACTTAATATATAAATGGATAGATTAAAATTTCCACATTAAACAAAGTAACATTTAACATCAAGAGAAAAGAAAGAGAAAAGGGGCTCAGTTCTCATAGCTCGGTGAGTAGGGCCCCAGCCATATACACCGAGGCTGGTGGGTTTGAACCCGACCAGGGCCTGCTAAAGAACAATGACAACTGCAACCAAAAAATAGTCGGGCATTGTGGGGGTGCCTGTAGTCCCAGCTACTTGGGAGGCCGAGGCAGGAGAATCACTTAAGCCCAAGAGTTTTTTGGGTTTTTTTGTAGAGACAGAGTCTCACTCTATTGCCCTCAGTAGACTGCCATAGCATCACACAGCTCACAGCAACCTCCAACTCTTGGGCTTAGGCGATTCTCTTGCTTCAGCCTCCCAAGTAGCTGGGACTACAGGCGCCCACCACAACACCCAGCTATTTTTTCTTGTTGTTGTTGCAGTTTGGCCAGGGCCGGGTTTGAACCTGCCACCTTCAGCATATGGGCCCGGCACCCTACTCACTGAGCCACAGGCGCTGCCCTAAGCCCAAGAGTTTGAGGTTGCTGTGAACTGCCATCTGCCCAGGGCCACACAGTGAGACTCTGTCTCAAAAAAAAAAAAAAAAAAAGAATAGAAAAGGGAAGGGGGTTAATCAACGAATCCAAGGAAAGCAACTGTGGACAAGAAGAAAGTCCCAGGCTGATCTGGATGGTGATCAGCAAAGGGCTAGTGTCTTGCAAGAATTTTGGCAAGGCCTTCGTCCTAGCTGATGTCTACTTGCTTATCGGGGGACAGCAAGGCAGTCACTATAGAAACAACTGTCCATACAGGGCCAGGGAAGTCCTATTCTTTTTATAATCCTTGAATCTTCTGGTAGGGTAGTACAAGGTTATGCCCTTATTTGTTTAGGTTTAGTCTGTAAACATCTGCTCCCTTCTGGTATGATGTCTTTTGGGGGGTAGGGGGGGTGAGGCAGTGTCTCATTTTGTTGCCATGGGTAGAGTGCCATAGCATCATAGCTCATAGCAACCTCAAACTCCTGGGCTCAAGTGATCCTCTGGCCTCAGCCTCCTAAGTAGCTGGAACTATAGGTGCCTACTATAACTCCCAGCTAGTTTTTTCTATTTTTGGTAGAAATAGGGTATCTCTCTTGCTCAGGCTGGTCTTGAACTCCTGAGCTCCAACAATCTACCTGCCTCCTCCCAGAGTGCTGGGATTACTGATGTGAGCCACCACACCTGTTCTTGATGCTTTTTGTTTTGTTCTTTTTTGAGACAGAGTCTCACTATGTCACCCTCAGTAGAGTGCTATAGTGTCACAGCTCACAGCAACCTCTAACTCTTGGGCTTAAGATTCTCTTGACTAAATCTCCCAAGTAGCTAGGACTACAGGCGTCCGAGTATTTTTTGTTGCAGTTGTTTAGCTGGCCCAGGCCGGGTTTGAACTCACCACCTTCGGTGTATGTGGCTGGTGTCATGACCACTGTCCTGAGGGCGCCAAGCCAAGAACTACAACTTCTAAAGGAAAGAAACTAATGATATTTAGATATCAGATAATATAGGATTCCCTGAGACTCTTCTTTCCTTTGATGAGAAATTTCTTCAAGTTCTTTTCCACAGGTTAACACCTTTCAGAAATAAGCATTCCCTGTCATTGGCCGTGAACAAGATCACTCGTCTCTGCTGCCTGTACTCACAGCTCAGTGGAGTTTTATCAGAGCCTGCTTCATTGCTTCACAATTGTGTGCCTGCCTTTCAGCAACTCTATGAGATTGTTCATTTCTGTAAGTCCAACCTTTTCCACTGGCGGTAAAATTGACGACTCTCTTCCCTTCTGTTGCTTATACCCTACCCAAATTGCTCAGGGAACTATATGCATCTCAAGGACAGAGATTTGATTTCCTACTTTTCTCACTGATCAACAAATAGTAGACTTTAAGTGAAAAATTGAAAGAAAAGAAATTGAGAATTAGAGTTATCTATTTTTTTTTTAATTTTTTGGAGGTAGGGTCTCATTCATCACCCAGGCTAGAGGGCAGTGACATGATCATAGCTCACTGCAGCTTTGAAATCCTAGGCTCAAGAGATATTTCCACTTCAGCACCTAAAGTTGCTCAGATTTTAGGGGTGAGCCACCATCCATGAGTAACAAGAGTTACCCATTTTTAAAAATACTACTTGTAGGCTGGACACGGTGGCCTAGGCTTGTAATCCCAGAACTTTGGGAGGCTGAGACTGGAGAACTGCTGGAGGCCAGAAGCTCAAGGTTAGCCTGGGCAACATAGTGAGACCCTGTCTTTACCAAAATCTTGTGTGTGTGT
>NW_003852430.1:16509936-16513158 GCF_000181295.1 Otolemur garnettii
TTTCCTTGGATAAATGCATCCCCATACTTATTCTTCACTTCTCCATTTACGTATTCTTCTGTCTCCTCCAGGGCTGTATTCACATAGCCATCCGTGCGAGCCAGGACCCCTCTATAATCCACTCCAGAATTTGATTTTACTACAACTGACCATCCCATGATTTAAGAGGTCACTGGGGGGCCAGGCATGGTGGTCCATGCCTATAATCCTAACACTCTGGGAGGCCAAGGTGGGTGAATTGCCTGAGCTCAGAAGACCCTGTCTCTACTAAAAATAGAAAAAACTAGCTGAGCATTCTGGTGGGCACCTGTAGTCCCAGCTACTTGGGAGGCTGAGGCAAGAGGATAGTTTGCATCTGGGAGTTTAAAGTTGCTGTGAGCTATGGCGCCATGGCATTCTAGCCTGGGCAACAGAGTAAGAGTCTGTCTCAAAAAGAAAAACAAACAAACAACAACAACAAAAAAAAAAACCACCAAACAATGGGGTTTACTTCAGAAGACACATTTTAATAATCTTGGGAGGCAAGAAACAGGAAATATGACTTCTACTTAACCAGCTGTGGGTAACTTGGGTAGCTAACTCATCATTTCACCTCTCATGGCCCCAGGTTCCTCCTCTCATGATCAGGATCCAGAAACCTCATTCCAGGCAACCCACAAGCTCAGGTTCCCTGTACAAAAATATTTTTGCTAAAAATTAGCTAGTCAGCTGGGCGCGTAGGCTCATGCCTATAATCCCAGCACTGTGGGAGGCTAAGGCAGGAGGATTGCTTGAACTCAGGAGTTCAAGGCTTATCTGAGCAAGAGCGAGACCCTGACTCAAGAAAAAAATGGAAAAACCCAGCCGGGTGCCCTGGCGAGTGCCTGTAATCCCAGCGGCTTCGGAGGCTGAGGCAGCAGTATGCCCACAGCTGGAGTCTGAGGTTGCAGTCAGCAACAATGCCATTGCACTCTGCTCAGGGCATAGGGTAGAAGTCTGTCTCGACAAAAAACAAACAAACAAAAAAATTAGCTTGGCAGGCTCGGAGCCTGTAGCACAGTGGTTATTGCGCCAACCACATACACTGAGGCTGGCAGGTTCAGACTCAGCCTGAGCCAGCTAAACAACGGTGACAACTACAACAAAAAAGCCAGGTGTTGTGGCAGGCACCTGTAGTCCCACCTACTTGGGAGGCTGAGACAAGAGAATCGCTTAAGCCCAATAGTTAGAGGTTGCTGTGAGCTGTGATGGCACAGCACTCTATGGAGGGTGACATAGTGAGACTATCTAAAAAAAAAAAAAATTAGCTGGGCAATGGCTTGTGCCTATAGTCCCAACAGTTCAAGGTGATGACTGTGCCACTGCACTCTAGCCTGGCCAACAGTGGGTAATACCACAGTGCCTGTGGCTCAGTGGGTAGGGCGCAAGCCCATATACCGAGGGTGGTGGGTTTGAACCCAGCCCTGGCCAGCTAAAATAGCAGTGGCAACTGCAACAAAAATAGCCAGGCGTTGTGGCCGGCGCCTGTAGTCCCAGCTACTTGGGAGGTGATTCTCTTGCCTGAGCCTCCCAAGTAGCTGGGAGTACAGGTCTGCATAAACTGTTAAGCATGCTCAGCTATTTTTCTTTTTTTGGTTGCAGTTTGGCGGGGGCTGCGTTTGAACCTGCCACCCTTGGTATATGGGGCCAGTGCCCTACTCACTGAGTCACAGGTGCCACCTTTTTTTTTTTTAATAGAGACAAAGTCTCACTTGTCACCCTCAGTAAAGTGCTATGATGTCACAATTCACAGCAACCTCCAGCTCTTGGGCTTAGGCAATTCTCTTGCCTCAGCCTTCCCTGTTTCTAGGAGTACAGGGGCCCGCCACAACACCGGGCTATTTTGTTGTTGTTGTTGCAGTTTGGGCGGGACCAGGTTCGAAACCAACACCCTCAGAGTATGGGGCCTGCGCCTTACTCACTGAGCCACACGCACTACCCAACAAAACCATCTTTTTATACACCTGGAACATGCTTGATAGTTTATGCAGGCATTCAATACCTCTAGGACTGACTCCCAGTAAATGTGCTGGGTTCTACCGCTGTGTAAGCTTCTCTGCTTGGCAATAGTTCATTCTTGTTGTCAGGCATCATTGGAGAAGTAAGGGTTATTTGTATGACTCTACTGGGAAAGACAACTGGAAGCTCATGCCTGGCCTCTCCTAGCCTCCACCCTATGTAACTTGCCTTTTCTGATTTTAACCTGTATCCTTTCATCAAAATAAACCATAACTACAAATATAATCAATCTTCTGTGTCTGTGAATCCTTCTATTTCATCATCAAGATGTTGAGGATCATCTTGGGGACCCCCAACACAAAGGGTATCAGGTTAAACTTCATTTCTTTTACAGAGAAAGTCCAGTTACTAAAACTCACCCTATGCTTAAACACCTTATCTTTGGGTGTATGATTTATGTCTCTATTGGAAAGAGAATGATCCCGCTTGAATATACATTATGAGACAGAATCAATGAATAGCTCTCAATCCCAAATATAGGCCTGTGAATCTCTAGTTGAAGGCTCAAGCTATTGATTTTAAAATATTAATAAAATAGTACATACAATAGTACATAGCTCCTGAAAATGACATAGATCTTTAGAAAAGAACATGTCTATGATTACTATTATTTCAAAGAGTAGATTATAAAACTATATATATACATACATATGAATCCAATGCTGACACAAAGTTTTTAGGAAATAATTTAGCAGTTTGTTAAAAATTTAAACATTATGGAGCTCCAGTATTTCTACTTGTAGAAAGTTTCATAAATTTAAAAAGATGTATGTACAAGGATGGTAATATCAAAAAGTTAAAAAAAATCCAAATGCCCATTTATTGTAGTTGATTAAATAAACCCTGGTTCACATATGCAATTGAATACTATATGAAATTAAAAAGTGAGATTCATGTATACCCACATGGGAAGCCATCAAAAACATTAAGTGGAAAGAAGCAAACTGCAAAAGAGTATAATCACAGTATTTATATGTGTACAAAATAATAGTAGCATTAGTATATGAATCAGAAAATCAGGAGGCATTAGCAACAAGATGCTGACCGGTGATGATGGAGTGGAGATGGAAGGAGTTATGGCAGGTATGGGTTCTTTAATCCTCAAGTTTCGTATTTCCATAAGGTTTAAATTTTGTGTAAAGAACATTTGTTATTAATTCAATAACAACAAAATTATGTACATGG
>NW_003852430.1:16516469-16517414 GCF_000181295.1 Otolemur garnettii
TACCCAGGGGGACAGCTTGAGGCTCTGTCTCAAAAAAAAAAAGAAAGGGAAAAACTTTAAGAAGCCTGGCTGGTAGCTTCTTAGTTCATTGTTGCGTTTACCTTTAATATCTTATTACTTTAGATAAAGGGTGAGTTAACATTAGTAATAATCATTTATTAAACGATCATTGTTTTTTGTTTAAAAGAATTTTATTTTTTAGAGGCAGAGTCTCTCTATGTTACCCTGCTCATATTCAGTGGCTCTTCACTGGCACGGTCATGGCACATCCTGGAACTCCTGGACTCAAGCGATCCTCCCACCTCAGCCTAGCTCGTGCCACTACTTGGGTTTCAAAAGCTATGTTTTTGTTTGTTTGTTTGTAGAGACAGAGTCTCACTTTCTCACCCTCGATAGAGTGCCGTGGCGTCACACAGCTCACAGCAACCTCTAATTCCTGGTCTTAGGTGATTCTCTTGCCTCAGCCTCCCCAGTAGCTGGGACTACAGGCGCCCGGCACAACGCCCGGCTATAAAAGCCATCTTTTATCAACATAGTATGATCTGAGTTTTCGGTTATATGTATACATGTCAGAGATATTTTAATAACTTCTATGATGAGCTTAATGAATGACAATTCTATCATAAGTCTCATATTTTATGGTAATTTCATATAGTGATGTATCCAGCATTTTTAATTGACCTCAGCAAAGAAAATAACTGGCTTAGAAAGTTGAAATTCATGGGAAAGCAGAATACAAGAACTGTCCCATTGTGCCGTTATGATTCAATCATATCATCTACCAATATCTTTTTTTTTGTTTTCTGAGATGGGGGGAGGGTCTCTTCATTTAATTCTATCATGCAGGCTAGTCCGGGACTCCTAGCCTCAAGCCATCCTCCTGCCTCATACTTCCTGGGATTACCAGCATAAGCCACCCGGATCAGCTCTTATCCTTTTGAAGTC
>NW_003852430.1:16517626-16520225 GCF_000181295.1 Otolemur garnettii
AAAAAAAAAATTCTATTTTTAGTAGAGGTAGGCTCTTCACTTTGCTCAGGTTGGTCTTGAACTCCTAACTTCAAGCGATTATACTGCCTTGGCTAGGATTATAGGCATTAGCACCCAGCCAAGAGGTAGAAAGTTTGTTTTAGTAACCTGGAAAATAATAATTTTAGACAAAAGAGAGGTTTTCTGAGCCTGTTTATTCTCTGTCCCATCACCTATGCATTTTACAGAGAGACTTTCCTATTAAAGAGATTTCTAGACATTCTGAATTCTAATCTAAGCTTCACTGTGTATGAAATAGCAATACCAACTTCATAGGGTTACAGTAAAATTTAAGTCAGGAAAATAACATTTAAATCACTTGGAACAGTGCCTGGCCAGTATTAAGTGGGCGTCACAGCCCCCAGCAACCTCCAACTATTGGGTGTAGGTGATTCTCTTGCTTCAGCCTCCCAAGTAGCTGGGACTATAGGCGTCCACCACAATGCCTGGCTATTTTTTGTTGCAGTTTGGCCGGGCCGGGTTCGAACCCCACCACCCTCCGTGTATGGGACCAGCGCTCTACCCACTGAGCCACAGGCACTGCCCTTTTTTCCTATAAGGTTTTCTACATTGCTGACTTAAATTCTATATATTTTTTTTCTTTCCTTTTCCTCTTCCCTTTCCTTTTTTCTTTAGAGATGGTCTCTCTCTGTCACCCAGGTTGGAGTGCAGTGGTGTCATCGTAGCTCATTATAATCTCAAACTCTTTTCCTCAAGTGATCCTCCTGCCTCAGCCTCCACTGTAGGTGGGACTAATGGTCTGCACCACCAAGCATGGCTAATTTTTCTATTTTTTATACAGAGTCTCACTGTGTTGCCCAGGCTGGTCTCAAACTCTTTCACACAGTCCTCCCACCTTAGCCTCCCAAAGTATTGGGATTACAGGCATGAGATACTGTGTCCACCCTTAAATTCTTTAGTAGGGTGAGGAATGGACTAACTTATACATACATGTTCGTTACCCCAAGTGCTGGTATCACTCAGGGGTGTTCACCTGCCACCCATGGCTACATGTGGATTATATGAGAACTTTTTGTTTATCTGTGGTAGCAGATATCACAAAAATTATGCACGGGCTTTTTTTTTTTTTTTTTTTTGCTTATCAGCTTTCATTAGTGTTTGTGTATTTAATGTGTGACCCAAGCCCAAGACAACTCTTCTTTCAGTGTGCTGCAGAGAAGCCAAAAAGTTGAACACCCCTGCGTGGATTTTAGTAGGCTCTGTTTAAGAGCAGAGATGACCAGTAGTTTATTTATTGAGAACTGCTTATCAAAGTTTGCGTTGTTGTCAGGCCCTGCCTTGTCCCGTCCCTGCCCCGCCCCCACCCCCATGTTGTCCTGCTTTACCAATGTGAAAATCTGGTCACCCTATTTGTGTGTGTTTTTTTAGCGACAGAGTCTCACTTTGTTGCCTGGGGTAGACTGCTGTGGCATCACAGCTCACAGCAACCTCCAGCTCTTGGGCTTAGGCAATTCTCTTGCCTCAACCTCCCGAGTAGCTGGGACTACAGCGCTTGCCATAACGCCTACCTATTTTTTTCTGCATTTTGGCTGGGGCTGGGTTTGAACCCGCCACCCTCGGTATATGGGGCCGGCACCCTACTCACTGAGCCACAGAAGCCTTCGTATGCCAAGTAAAACATTGGCAAGCCACTGGGCTATTACTATGATCTAAAACTATCTCCAGCGTGGTGCCTCCTGCCAATGTTACTTGAAGGCCAGGATTGGAGAAGAGCTGAGGCACCAACTCAAAAAATAAAGTGTCTGAAAGTATCTAAAATATATCCTCCCTAAAGATGGCCTTATCTTCCCACCTTATTTTAGCCTCCCAAAGAGCTAGTTCAGGCTGGTCTGGAACCTATGAACTCAGACAATTTGCCTGGCTCAGCCTCCCAGAGAGTTGGGGTTACATGCATGAGCCACTGCGCCTCGCCCTAAAAGATTTATTTTTATTTTGAGACTGAGTTTTACTCTGTTGCAAACTCCAGAGTGCCATGGTATCAGCCTAGCTTACGGCAACCTCAAACTCCTGAGGTTAAGTGATCCTCCAGCCTCTCACAGGTAGGTGGAACTACAGGCACCTGCCACAATGCCCAGTTAATTTTTCCATTTTCCAGTAGAGACCGAGTCTTGCTCAGGCTGGTCTCAAACTCCTGAGCTTGAGGGATCCTCCTGCCTTGGTCTCCCACAGTGCAAGGATTACAGGAATGAGCCACTGAGACTGGCCAACATATTTCCTTATTGAACACCCACTGTGTGCAGAGTGCTAATATTTTGATATGTCTATTCTCTTTAGGTCAGATGTCATGTAATCCTTCCTTTGGTGGCATTGGAAAGGGGCATTTAATGAGGGAAGTAGATGCCTTGGATGGCCTGTGTTCTCGAATCTGTGACCAGTCTGGTATACATTACAAAGTATTAAATCGGCGTAAGGGACCAGCCGTGTGGGGACTGCGAGCTCAAATTGACAGAAAACTCTACAAACAGAACATGCAGGTAAGAAGAGGGCCCAAGGGCTCAGCGCCTATAGCTCAACCAGCTAAGGCACCAGCCACGTACAC
>NW_003852430.1:16520741-16524901 GCF_000181295.1 Otolemur garnettii
CCACCTTAGGTGTACGTGGCTGGCACCTTCACACAGGTGCCAAGCCTCTCTGCTGTGTTTCATCTGGCATTTTCTTTTGACAGAAAGAAATTCTGAATACCCCGCTGCTTACTGTTCAGGAAGGAGCTGTTGAAGATCTTATTCTTACAGAACCGGAGCCTGCACACCCGGGGAAATGCCGTGCCCGTGGTGTTGTTCTGGGTATGTACTGGTTCTGTACGGTGATAATAGTGATTGAACTGTGCGAGAGATTCATGTTAGCAAAGTATGGAGATATTTTGCTTATTCCAGGAAATTATTATACAATAATTATACAGTATAAATAATGTAACAATATAAATAATGATGTTTGTCTTTTCACTTTTTTTTTTCCACTTTTATTTTTTTAAAGAGACAGAGTCTCGCTATGTTGCCCAGGCTGGAGCCTGATCATAGCATACTGTAGCCTTGAACTCCTGGGCTCAAGTGATCCTCCTGGCTCAGCCTCCCAAGTAGCTGGTACTCCCACTACCCACCAGCTTCTTTCCATTTTGACATTCATGAAGTTCAAATTCTGGACTCAGCAGTACTATACAAGCATAGGACTTTCTAGCCAGCCTGCGCGGGTTCAAATCCAGCCGGGACCCGCCAAACAACAATAATGGCTGCAACCAAAATAGCCGGGCATTGCAGTGGGCGCCTGTGGTCCCAGCTACTTGGGAGGCTGAGGCAGGAGACTCGGTTGAGCCCAGAAGTTGGAGGTTGCCGTGAGCAGTGAAGCCATGGCACTCTACCCAGGGTGACGCCTTGAGGCTCTGTCTGAAAAAAAAGTGTATATTTTACCAGCTTTTTCTTTTTACTTTTTTTTTTGTAGAGACAGAATCTCACTCCATCACCCTTGGTAGAGTGCTGTGGTGTCACACAGCTCACAGCAACCTCCACCAGCTCCTGGGCTCAGGCGATTCTCCTGAGTAGCTGGGACTGCAGGCGCCTGCCAGACGCCCGGCTATTTTTTTGTTTGCAGTTTGACCAGGGCTGGGTTTGAACCCGCCACCCTCGGTATATGGGGCCGGTGTCCTACGGAGCCACAGGCGCCTCCCTAAATCTTTTTTTCCTCAGAATTTTGACAGCCTTGCTCTAGCTTTCAGTTTTATTCTTGAGAAGCTCAATGTTTTATTAAAATTTTTTGTACTTATCTTTTTTCTCTCTCTGAAGGCTTTAGGATCTCGTAGTCTGTGGTGTTCTGAAATTTTTGAATGGCGCACCTCAGGGTGGTCGTTCATTCATGTGGTGCGCTTCTTTCTCAGTGCTCCCTTTCGGCTCAGAGGTCCATGTCTTTGTTTTCTGGGGCGTTTTCTTTCGTTCTTTCTCTGCCCCCTCTGCAATTCCTGTCTGTTCCTGGATGGGTCCTCTAGGTTTCCTCTATTTTTATTTTCTGTCATTTTGCCATACTTTCTTAGATTTCCTCACCTTACTGTCCAAATTTTTCTAGTACATTTTAAAAAAATGCGTTATGTTGATATTTTGCATTTATAAGCAGTCTTTTTATTTTCTGATTATTTCTTTTCTGTAGCATCTGGTTCTTTATTTGTGAATCTGGTACCTTCTCAGATCTATTTAAGGATTTTATTTTATTTTCATTTTTTTGAGACAGTTTCACTATGTTGCCCTCGGTAGAGTGCCTTGGTGTCACAGCTCACAGCAACCTCAACCTCTTGAGCTTAAGCAATTCTCTTGCCTCAGCCTCCCAAGTAGCTGGGATTATAGGCGACTGCCACAATGCCCAGCTGTTTTTCTGTTGCAGTTGTCAGAGCTGGCCCAGGCTGGGTTTGAACCGGCCGGTCTTGGTGTATGTGGCTGGCACTGTAACCACTGTGCTATGGGTCCCGAGCCTATTTAAGGATTTTAATTATAGATGTCTGAAGTTTTCCTCTAACCTATATATGGTTTTTTCCAGATTTCTTTATTCTTTTTGCTTATTTGGGCTACACTCTTTTATGTACACAGCTTTCATCAAATACCTAGGGAACTTTGGTTGTCTGCTCACATTTTTAAATGAGGCACTAAAACACCATTTGGAGGATTTGTGTGCACAGTTGATTTTATTGCCTAGCAGACTCTATAGTGATGATTAAGAATTGAAATGGCCTTTTTGTTGGTGAATTTCCAAATATTACTATTAGTTCTCAGGAGAAGAATCAGTCTTCAATCTAAGAGGGGCGTCCAACTGTGTCCCTTAGCTGGCTTTGAATGCTTATTTAAGAGTTGTCTGGGCCCACACATTAAATAATAAACACTAACAAAACTTAATGAGAAAAAAAAAGATCTGTGCATAATTTTTATGATATCTGACACCACAGATAAGCACTCATAGCTGGAGCTGGCCACGGTTGCATGCCCCTGAAAGGGAATAATATGGCTACCTCCTGGCAACCTGAGGACAAAAGGATAGGAGAAACTGTGCTGTGGATTATAATCTTTTAAAATACATGCCCAGTTTCCCTGTTTCCATTTTAAGTTTTTTTTGACACACAAGTGACCATCGTGTTAATTAATTTTATTATGTTATTCTTCAGAATGGGAAATATATACACATGACAAACAATTTAAAGGGTACAAAAGCGTATAAAATGAAAAGGTAGTCGCTCTCCTTCATGTTGACCCCCGCCAACCAGTTTTCTTTCTCAGGACTATTTGCTATTACTAGTTTCTAGTGTGGTCTTTGTGTGTGAGCACATGTATGTCTTTGTGCATTTGTATACATGTTGTTATTTTTTTCACAAAGTAGAAGCATATTATACACACTGTTGCATACTTTTTTTAACACTTAATTTATAATTACTTTTGGAGACCAAGTTTCTTCTTTCTTCCTGGGTCTGGTGCGGTGGTTACCTTAGTAACCGTGATTTTCTGTAATACGCCTACTTCTACGTTTCGTCAGTTAACGTCTACTGACTTCCCTCCACGGGCGATTACTAAATTGGCTTTATTTTCATTTCATTTCCTTCCCCTTCTGTTCTTCTCTAGATTTAACGATTATGTTATTTATATTAGTGTAGACCTTTATTATACCCTCTTTCATACTTCTGTTACTTGATTTAATATCTTTAAAGGCTGTTTTTGACTCTCTAGAACTTTGCCATCATCCGAGACTGAAGTTGTGTCCCCATTACAGAGCAAGTCCCCGTGACCCAAATTAATCAACCTCCATTTTCCTGGAAGGCAGATCTGTCTGGGGACAAAATCTTAAGATGTAGATTTCAACTGTTTCTTTCATTTTCAGCCCCAGTTTCATTCTGACATTCCCAGCTCTCATTCTCAGTTCTTTAATCTCTTAGGACAAATTAGTTCATTCTCATGGTACTTGAGTTGTAGCTGTCGGCCCTGTGCTCGCATTGCTACCATTCTCCCAGTCACTTCCTCATCTGAAATTTCTCATCGTTGACAGATTCTTTCCTATCACTTGTACCTTTTTTATTCCTTTATCTAACTTTATTGGAGTTTCAGGAGAGAGAAGAACTTACCATATGAGGTAGTCTGCCATATTTAACCAGAAGTCTAAAATTAATTAATTTTTAAAATTAACTGGGACTAACTTTTCAGTGCTGATTTGAATTTAGGAACACGTGAGAGAATTGTGTTCTCTCTATGAGATTTCCTAGATTCTTGAGATTGCAGCATATAGCCTTCTTACTCATTGTTTCTCTTCAGCCTAAAGAATAACCTATAGCTTTTCTTTTTTTGAAACAGTCTCAAGCTGTCACCCTGGGTAGAGTGCTGTGGCTTCACAGCTCACAGCAACCTCAAACTCTTGGACTTAAACGGTCCTCTTGCCTCAGCCTCCGAGTAGGTAGGACTACAGGCACCCACCACAATGCCCGGCTATTATTTGGTTATAGTTGTCATTGTTGTTTGGCGGGCCTGGGCTGAATTCGAACCCGCTAGCTCCGGTGTATGTGGCTGGTGCCCTAGCCACTTAAGCTACAGGCACCAAGTTTTTTTTTTTTTTTTTTTTGATAGGGGATCTTGGGTTTTCCCAGTGGATCGCGCATGAAAAGATTAAGGCCCTCCAACTGCAATGACTTGTGATTTTTACCCCCATGGGAATGGATTAGTTTTTAAAAAGAGCGTGTCATTCCCATTTTTTTCTTTTTCTTCCTCTCTTATCATGTGACATATTT
>NW_003852430.1:16524921-16530901 GCF_000181295.1 Otolemur garnettii
TTTTTTTTTTTTTTTTTTGAGACAGTCTTACCATGTTACCCTCAGTCGAGTGCTGTGGTGTCATAGCTCATAGCAACCTCAAACTCTTGGGCTTTAGTGATTCTCTTACCTGAGCCTCCTGAGTAGCTGGGACTACAGGTGCCCGCCACAATGCCTGGGTATTTTTTGTTGCAATTGTCATTGTTGGTTAGCTGGCCTGGGCGGGGTTTGAACCCGGCTTCCTCAGTGTATGTGGCTGATGCTGTAACCACTGTGCTATGGGCGCCAAGCCTTTTTTTTTCTTTAAGTAAGACTCTGTTGCCCTGGGTAGAATGCTTTGGCATCATCATAGCTCACAGCAACCTCAAACTCTTGGGCTCAAGCAATCCTCTTGCCTCAGCCTCCCCAGTAGCTGGGACTACCAGTATGCATTAGTGCACCTGGCTAGTTTTACTATTAGTACAGATGGGGGTCTCATTTTTGCTGAGGCTGCTTTTGCACTTCTGAGCTCAAGCCATCTACCCGCCACAGCCTCCCAGAGTGCTACGATTACAGCTGTGAGCCACTGCACTGGGCCGTGTTGTGTGCTTTAAATCTATGTGGTTTTTTTGTCTATCATATTTCAATAAAGCTTAAGAAACAAACAAAAAACAAATAGTAAAAAATGATTGTTTCTCAGGTTTGTAAAGATCGAAAGATCTTCTGTAGTTCTGATGTAAGAGTCGGATTCCATTTTGATCTAGGTGATAACTAACAAATGATTTTACCCATCTTTTTGTCACTTAGCTGATGGAAGTGCAATATATGCAGAAAGTGTGATTCTGACTACTGGGACGTTTCTCAGAGGCATGGTTGTAATTGGATTGGAGATGCATCCAGCAGGACGTCTGGGGGATCAGCCTTCTATAGGTTTGGCTCAGACTTTGGAGAAGTTGGGGTTTGCAGTGGGAAGGTTGAAGACAGGGACTCCACCCCGAATTGCCAAAGACTCCATTAATTTCAGCATTCTGAACAAGCAGACACCAGATAATCCGTCCCTGCCATTCAGCTTCCTCAATGAGACAGTATGGATTAAGGTAAGAATTTACAAAAACCTGGCTTTACAGCTGGTATTTATGATAATTCACAGCAGGATTTAGTCTTACTACTTCCTTTTTTTTTTTTTAAGCAGCAGTTTACTATTAATAGTATTATTATTGCTTAGAGTGCAAAGAAGTGATCTTTAAGGCTTGGCGCCCGTGGCTCAAGTGGCTAAGGCACCAGCCACATGCACCTAAGGTGGTGGGTTCGAATCCAGCCCAGGCCCGCCAAACAACAATGATGGCTGCAACCAAAAAATAGGCAGGCATTGTGGCAAGTGCCTGTGGTCCCAGCTACTTGGGAAGCTGAGATAGGAGACTCGCTTCAGCCCAGGAGTTGGAGGTTGCTGTGAGCTGTGATACCATGGCACTCTACCCAGGGGCACAGCTTGAGGCTGTGTCTCAAAAAAAAAAAAAAAAGCGATCTTTAAGAGGATTAGCTAGTTTGGCTAATTAGGTGTTTCTTAAATTTCTTTACTTCTATAACTTTATCTATTTTATAAATTAAGTTTTTTTGAAACAATTTCAGACCTACAGAAAATTTGCAAGACTATTACAACAAACTCCAATAAACTATTGAAAGTCCCCCATTGTTAATACATACAGTCTTAACCATATTTATCACTCTTTCTATAGAAATAGACATACTGATATTTATATGTATATTTAATGGATAAGACAGTAACATACAGAGTCCAGACATGGTGGCTCATGTCTGTAATCCTAACGCTCTGGGAGGCTGAGATGGGAAGATTGCTTGAGCTCAGGAGTTTGAGACCAGTCTGATTAAGAGCGAGACCCCATCTCTACTAAAAACAGAAGAATTAGCTGGGCATTGTGATAGAAGCCTGTAGTCTCAACTTCTCAAGAGGCTGAAGCAGGAGGATTGCTTGAGCCCCGTAGTTTGAGGTTGCAGTGAGCTATGATGATGCCACTGCAGCCTAGCCAGGGTGACAGAGCAGGACTAAGTGTTTAAAAAGGGGGGGGGGCGGCAGGTGTGGTGGATCTGAGAGGCTGAGGCAGGTAGATTGCTTGAGCTCAGAAGTTCAAAATCAGTCTGAGAAAGAGTAAGACCCGTCTGTAAAAATAGCTGGGTGTTGTGGCGGGCACCTGTACTCCCAGCTACATGAGAGGCTGAGGCAAGAGAATCGCTTGAGCCTGAGAGTTTGAGGTTGGTGTGAGCTATGATGCCATACCACTCTATTGAGGGTAACAAAGTCTCAAAGCAAAAAAAAAAAAAAACAGAAAAAAAGCCCTACTATATTCTAGCTCAAGGAAATAAAAAGTACATTAGATGTTTAGGATTGAGAATTTGTTGAATTTTTTTTTTTGGCCAGGGCTGGGTTTGAACCTGCCATCTCCGGCATATGTGGCTGGCGTCCTACCCTTTTGAGCCACAGGGACTGCCCTTGTTGAATTGTTTTAAATATTCTGTTATTTTGAGCAAGTTATTTTTATATTTTTACTTTGGTAAAATGCAAATTATGATTATTTCTGAAGTGTATATACTTTTAAACTATACATTATAAATTTTCTGGTTTATACAAAGTAGGGAAATAGTCTAGTAAATCCACATGTCTGTCACCTAGCTTCAACAAGGAGCATTGTGGCATTCTTGGTTCATCTTTTCTCCTTGACATTTCCTTCTTGCTTTGTTTTAGAGACACAATCTCCCGTTTCACATCATTTCCCTTATAACTGTGGTATATGTCTTTAAGAAACAGAAATGTTTTTAAGGAAGACAACTACATTGTCACACCAAACCAAACATAATTTTTTTTTCTGAGACAGAGCCTCAAGCTGTCGCCCTAGGCAGAGTGCTGTGGCATCACAGCTCACAGCAACCTCCAACTCCTGGGCTCAAGCAATTCTCCTGCCTCCCCCTCCCAAGTAGCTGGGACTACAGGTGCCCACCACAACACCCAGCTATTTCGTGGTTGTAGGTGGTGGTGTTTAGCGGGCCCAGGCTGGATTCAAACCCTCCAGCTCAGGTGTATGTGGCTGGCGCCTTAGCCTCTTGAGCCACAGGCACCAAGCCCAAACAGTTTTTTGGCAGTAACTAATACTCAGTGTTCAGTTTTCCCTAATTGCTTCAAAATTGTTTTTTATAGCCCTTTTTATTTGAACCAGGAATCAAATAAGGTTTATTGCATTGGGTGTATTATAACACCCTATTATCCTAGCACATGGGGAGACTGTGGGTGGATTGCTTGAGCTCAGCAGTTCAAGATTAGCCTAAGCAAGAGTGACACCTTCTCTCTAAAAATGGCTGAGTGTTGGGTCAGGTCCCAGCTAGTTGGGAGGCTGAGGCAAGAGGATCACTTAAATCCAAGAGTTTGAGGTTGTTGTGAACTGTGATGCTACAGCACTCTACAGAGGACGACAAAGTGAGACTCTCTCAAAAACTAAATAAATAGGCTCATGCCTGTAATCCTAGCACTCTGGGAGGCCAAGGGAGGTAGAACGCTTGAGCTCATGAATGAGACTCTGTCTCAAAAAAACAATTAAAAAAAAAAGTAAATAAATAATTTAAAAATATATATATTGGAAGAAATTGAGTTCTTTATTCTCTACAACTTCTCTCATTCTAGATTCGTCTGATATGTTCCTCTATCCTATTTCCTGTAGACTGGTGGTTAGCTTTAGAGGCTTACTTAGATTTAACTTCATCTTCTGGGTTATTTCTAGCAGGCATACTTTATAAGTAGTACTGGACGTTAAGCATAGATTTAATATCTATTAAAGTAAGTGTATGTCGTGTAGTATTTATTTGAATAAGAGCCAACCTAGGCTCGGAGCCTGTGGCTCATGTGGCTAAGGCGCCAGCCACATAGACCTAAGGTGGCGGATTCAAATCCAGCCTGAGCTCACCAAAAACAACAATGATGGCTGCAAGCAAAAAAAAAAAAAAATAGCCAGGCGTTATGGCAGGCGCCTGTGATCCCAGCTACTAGGGAGGCTGAGGCAGAAGACTCACTTGAGCCCAGGAGTTGGAGGTTGCTGTGAGCTGTGATGCCACAGCACTCCACCCAGGGGGATAGCTTGAGGCTCTGTCTCTCAAAAAAAAAAAAAAAGAGCCAACCTAGTAGCGAAGGAAAATAGCATTGTTTCTGGTTATTGTTTTTAGCCAGAAGATCAGCTGCCCTGTTACTTGACTCACACTAACCCAAGAGTGGATGAGATTGTCCTTGAGAACCTTCACCTTAATAGTCATGTTAAAGAAACTACCAGAGGACCCCGGTAAGGACAAAATATCAGTTTTCAGTTACTTTAAGGAATGATGTCAATTCTCTTTTGTTAGTTTCAGCTTTTTTTATTTAAATGTCTTATTCTAGATACTGTCCCTCCATTGAATCGAAGGTTTTGCGTTTCCCAAACCGTATACATCAGGTTTGGTTGGAACCTGAGGGAATGGATTCTGACCTCATCTATCCCCAAGGGTTATCTGTGACACTGCCAGCTGAGTTACAGGAAAAAATGATAACGTGCATCAGAGGCTTGGAGAAAGCTAAAATGATTCAGCCAGGTAAGGAGGGTCAGAGCTGCCCTTCAGTATAACTCAGCCTCACTTCGGCAGTCAGGGAGGTCTTAGCTACAGTCATTGTTGTTGAGTGGCTCAGAGATGAAGTCCAACATTTGTACATTTAAAATAACCTTTGTTTTTGAAGGGGACTTACTGGTAATCTTTGTAGCTCTACCTTAAGGCAAATCCAGTTCCTTTTTTACTTATTTGATGCCATTTACTCTTTGGTCAGGCTATGGTGTTCAGTATGATTATTTAGATCCCCGTCACATCTCTCCTTCCCTGGAGACTCATCTGGTTCAGCGGCTCTTCCTTGCTGGCCAGATAAATGGCACCACTGGTTATGAGGAAGCTGCAGCTCAGGTAAGAGGTTATTGACATGTTACTCTCAATCAAAGGGACTGTTTCAGTTGTATTCCAATGTTTAACAACCATTGTATTAAGTGTATAAATCTTAGATACAACTCATAACTGCAATAGAAGATGATTTCTGTTTCAGGGTATATAGACAAGGCTTTTATAAATAATAGGATTTTAGGCTTGGTGCCTGTGGCCCAAGTAGCTAAGGCGCCAGCCACATACACCGAAGGTGGCAGGTTCGAATCCAGCCCGGGCCTGCCAAACAATGATGGCTGCAACCAAAAAAAATAGCCCAGCGTTGTGGCAGGCACCTATAGTCCCAGCTACTTGGGAGGCAGAGGCAGGAGACTTGCTTGAGCCTAGGAGTTGGAGGTTGCTGTGAGCTGAGATGCCACAGCACTCTACCCAGGGGGACAGCTTGACGCTCTGTCTCGAAATAAATAAATAAATAAATAAATAATAGGATTTTAAAAACACATCTGGTTTAATTACTCTTTTCTGGACTTCTGGATCTGATGGTACATTCTGATTAGATTAAAAGTTTGGAGTTAGAAGAAAAATTAGTTAACATAACTTTATTGAAAATTATCATATTGTAGAGCGGTGCCTGTGGCTCAAGGAGGAGGGCACTGGCCCCATATACTGGGGGTGGCAGGTTCAAGTCCAGCCCTGCCAAAACTGCAAAAAAAAAAAAAAAAATTGTTTTTGGCTGAAGAAAATTATCATATTATTTTGGTACCTGTAGCTTAGTTGGCAGGGTGCCAGCCATATACACCAAGGGTGGTGGGTTTGAACCTGGCCCGGGCATGCCAAACAACAATGACAACCGCAACCAAAAAATAACTGGGTATTGAGGTGGGCACCTGTAGTCCCAACTACTGGGAGGCTGAGGCAAGAGAATCATTTAAGCCTAAGAGTTGGAGGTTGCTGTCAGCTGTGATGCCATGGCACTCTACCCAGGGCAACATACTGAGACTACCCAGGGCAACATAGTGAGAAAATTATGTTATTCCTTGTAAGTGGGATTTTTTTTTTTTTT
>NW_003852430.1:16531351-16537375 GCF_000181295.1 Otolemur garnettii
GTCACAGCTCACAGCAGTCTCATACTCGTGGGCTTAAGCAATTCTCTTGCCTTAGCCTCCCAAATAGCTGGGACTATAGGGGCCTACCACAATGCCCGGCTATTTTTTGGTTGTAGTTGTTACTGTTGTTTGGCAGGTTCGGACCTGCCACCCTCTGTGTATGTGGCTGGCGCCCTAGCAGCTGAGCTATAAGCACTGAGCCTGGATCACACTTTCTATCTCTGTTTTATCCCGTGAACAGTGCATATTTTCTTCCTATCCCAGATCATCCTTTCCAGGTAGTCTTCTGAGAGGGATAGTTCTTTGTTCAAGTCATAATGGCCTTTTAAACATTTCAGTCCTCTTGTAGGGTGTGATAGCTGGGATCAACGCCAGTCTCCGGGTCAGTCGCAAGCCTCCCTTTGTCCTGAGCCGAACAGAAGGCTACATAGGAGTCCTGATTGATGACCTCACCACACTGGGCACCAGTGAACCCTACCGCATGTTTACCAGCCGAGTGGAGTTCCGTTTGTCCCTGCGCCCTGATAATGCCGACAGCCGCCTCACGTTTCGAGGTGACTCTTCTCTGCATCCTGCAACCTGATCTCCTCTGCTTTGAAACCTCTCTTTATGTTCTCTCTCTCTTCCCTAGGGTATAAGGAAGCTGGCTGTGTTTCCCAACAACGATATGAAAGAGCTTCTTGGATGAAGTCTTCTTTAGAAGAAGGCATTTCTGTGTTGAAATCTATTGAGTTTTCAAGCTCTAAATGGAAAAAATTAATACCACAGGCTCCTATAAGTACTAGCAGAAGTCTGCCTGTCAGGTATGCATTTTGATATAGACCTTTCTTTTTATAGAAAAACAAGATAATTTCAGACATTATAGGCCTCTACCTACACATTTTAAATGAATATGCCTTTCTTAGAGTATCTTTTCAAAATCTTTTTAGGTGACTCATCTTTTTTTTCAGTATTAAAAAAATAAATATGTATTTTTTTTTTTACAGTTTTTGGCCGTGGCTGGGTTTGAACCTGCCACCTCCGGCATATGGGGCCAGCGCCCTACTCCTTTGAACCACAGGTGCCGCCCAATTTAAAAAAATGTTACGTATAATTTCCTTTGTGGTTCCCAATGAGTTCTTTTGGCTAATTTTTCTATTTTTTTAGTAGAAATGGGGTCTCTTTTTTTTTTTTTTTTTTGAGCCGGAGCCTCAAGCTATCCGCCTGGGTAGAGTGCTATGGCATCACAGCTCACAGCAACCTCCAACTCCTGGGCTCAAGCGAGTCTCCTGCCTCAGCCTCCCAAGTAGCTGGGACCACAGGCGTCTGCCACAACGCCTGGCCATTTTTTGGTTGCAGCCATCGTTGTTTGGCGGCCCGGGCTGTGGATTCGAACCCGCCACCTTAGGTGTATGTGGCTGGCGCCTTAGCCGCTTGAGCCACAGGCACCGAGCCAGAAATGGGGTCTCTTGATCAGGCCAGTCTTGAACTCCTGAACTCAAGCAATCCACTTCGACCAGCTAGGAAAATAGTTTTTAAAATTATCCAGGTATGATGGCATGCACCTGTAGTCCTTGCTACTTAGGAGACTACTTAGGAGACTGAGCCAGGAGGATTTATT
Organism: Otolemur garnettii; assembly: GCF_000181295.1. Classification (NCBI taxonomy): domain Eukaryota; kingdom Metazoa; phylum Chordata; class Mammalia; order Primates; family Galagidae; genus Otolemur; species Otolemur garnettii. Next base: position 16,532,952 of record NW_003852430.1, read on the forward strand.
AAGCCTAGAAACTTGAGGTTATAGTGAGCTATGATCATGCCACTGTGCTCTAGCCTAGAGGACAAAGCAAAACCTTGTCTCAGAAAGAAAAGTTCCGGGCCAGGTGTGGTGCACCTATAGTCCCAGCTACTCAGGAGGTGGAGGCGGAAGCAGGAGGATTGCTTGAACCCAGGAGTTTGAGGTGGCTGTAAGGTAGGCTGACCCCATAACACTCTAGCCTCAGGCGACAGAGTGAGACTCTGTCTCAAAGAAAAAAATGTTTTCATGTGGTAAAAATTAAAATGTGACTAAAACAATACTAATCTTCTGTAGCATAGTTTTTTAAAATGTGAATTGTTCTAAGATAAGAACTACTATGACACTTTTTTTTGTAGAGACAGAGTCTCACTTAATCGCCCTTGTGGCATCACACAGCTCACAGCAACCTCCAACTCCTGGGCTTAGGCCATTCTCTTGCCTCAGCCTGCAGAGTAGCTGGGACTACAGGCGCCCACCACAACGCACAGCTATTTTGTTGCAGTTTGGCCAGGGTTGGGTTTTAAACCCACCACCCTTAGTATATGGGACTGGCGCCCAACGCACTGAGCCACAGGCACTGCCTCTACTGATACTTTTATCAGTTTGTTTTACAGAGACTTAAAACATGCTCACAACAGCCTCTTGGTCTTTAGGGAATTCTGTAGCAGAAAGCAGGGAGCTTCCGTCATGGTTCCTAGCATGAAAGGATGGCTCATTCACAGGACACTGGGACAGAACATGGCTGAGATGTAAAACACGTTCCATGTGCTTGGGAAATTCGATGAAACCCTTGTTAGAGATTATTCTGTCCTTACACGGAAGGGAGGACAAGTTGATGACTGGCCTTCCACCCTTCCCAACTACTTAATTCCCCTGATAAAGAGTTGGAGAGAATCAAATGTTAAACCTTATTGAGGGCCTGCCATTTAATGGAGGCGATTACATTTGCTCATTGTACTTGGAAACAATTAAGAGTATTTTTTGGTGTTCTTTATTCTGAGACTTTACATCATGCCATATATGGATCCTTACGTTAATTAAACGTCTGTGTATTTGCAGTGCTCTGGATGTTCTGAAGTATGAGGAAGTTGACATGGAGTTATTAGCCCAGGCTGTTCCAGACCCCTTGAGGAAGTATACTCAATGTAGAGAGCTGGCTGACAGACTGAAAATAGAAGGTAGAAAATATTTTTTTACCTAAGATGCCTATAGACTGTCTTTTCCATTTGTGAAATTATGAATAGACAGTAGATGTGTTAAGAGCTCTGTGCCAGGAGGAGCCCCTGTTATGGTGGGACCAGCACAGCGTACCCTTGGTGCTGCCCAGTGTGGTCAGCAGCCAGCAGCATCACAACATCTGGAAGCTTATTAGGAATGAAGAGTCTCAGGCTCCACCACAGACCCACTGAGTGAGTGGTGTGCACATTTCCAGTAAGTGATCTATAGAGCTTCGTATTGAAAAATAATTTTTTTTTTTAACCTTAAACTCTTTTTATGTTTTCCCCACCTAATGTTCTAATAATGTGAAAAATAATACCATCTTTGGATTTGACCATACCATATGCTGGACTATTCTATAACTGACAAATACTTATAAGGCAGAGAAATTCAGAATCTGCTTCCAGACATCATAAAACACGAGCTCTCAGGCTCTTGGCCAGATGGCTTTGGTAATTGTACTGTTTTTTCTTCAAGTTTTTTTTTTAATGCAAATTCCAAATATAAACAAAAACACTAAGAATAATATTGGCTTCTGCATTTTGATAGCAGGTGTTTTTTCCTGGAGTGGAAAATTATTATATATAGTGAAAAAGGCAAGAAACAGGACCCTGTGGGGAGAAGGGCAGGAGCAGTTGATGGTGGTGTGCTGTCCAAGCAGGAAAAGACTTCGAGCTCCTTGGAGACCTAGCGGGGGAGTGATCACGCTGTGTTCTTCCTAACAGTGGCATTTTCTTTTTAGTCCCACAGAGGTCTGTCACCTTGCTATGCTGTTGCTCTATGTGTAGGATGACCCCAGGGCTACCTACCATACTACCATGCAAGGTTACCCAAGTTCAGCAACAAAAGGAAACCCACCAGAAACTCTAGAATCATTCTTCAAAATGATCAAACACTAGTAATCTGCTGATGTACAAGAAATATTGTTGACCTTTTATTTCACCATCATGATTTTTCATATTGAGTAAAAATTACTTTATTAAACATTTATGGCTTTTAGTACCAAGGAAAGTGATTGGATTATATATTTTAAGCTTGGTTTGCACTGAGTACAGTGGCACACCCTTATAGTCCCAGCTATTTGGGAGGCTGAGGGAGGGGGATTGCTTGCGTCCAGGAGTTCAAAGCTGTAATGTGCTATAATCACACCTGTGGTTATCCGTTGTATTCAAACCTGAGCAATATAGTCAGACTCTCCACCTCCGTCTCTGAAAAACAATTTTTTTAATTAAATTGAGCCAGATGAGATGGCTCATGCCTGTTAATGCTAGCAATTTGAGAGGTTGAGGTAGGAAGATCACTTGAGCCCGGAAGTTTGAGATAAGCCTAGCAAGACTCTGTCTGTTTCTGCAAAAAAATTTAAAAATTAGTTGGATGACTGGTTGGCACCCATAGCGCAGTGGTTACAGCATCAGCCACGTACACGGAGGGTGGCAGGTTTGAATCCAACCCGGGCCAGCTAAACAACAATGACAACTGCTATAAAAAATAGCCAGGCATTGTGGTGGGTACCTGTAGTCCCAGCTACTTGGGAGGCTGAGGCACGAGAATTGCTTAAGCCCAAGAGTTTGAGGTTGCTGTAAGCTGTGACACCACAGCACTCTACCCAGGGTGACATTGTGAGACTCTGTCTCAAAAAAAAAAAAAAATTAGTTGAATGTGGTGGCAAGTTATCTGTACTGTAGTCCTAGCTACTTGGGAGGGAGTCAGGAGGATTGCCTGAGTGCAGGAATTAGAGGCTGCAGTGACCTAATATCGTGTCACTGTATGTCAGCCTTGGTGACAGAGCAGGATCCTGTCTCAAAATAATCACAAAAAAATTGTAAGAAGGCTCGGCACCTGTGGCTCAAGTGGCTAAGGTGCCAGCCACATACACCTAAGGTGGCGGGTTCGAATCCAGCCTGGGCCCGCCAAACAAAAAATAGCCAGGCGCTGTGGTGGGCGCCTGTGGTCCCAGCTACTTCTTGGGAGGCTGAGGCAAGAGAATCGTCTAAATCCAGGAGTTGGAGGTTGCTGTGAACTGTGTGACGCCACAGCACTCTACCGAGGGCGATAAAGTGAGACTCAGTCTCTACTAAAAAAAAAAAAAAATGTACGTTGTTAGTATAACCTGGTATCATAACATGATTCTGATTTTGTTCACCAGCCACTTATGAATCAGTATTGGTCTTTCAACTACAACAAATAGAGGAAGTTCAGCGAGATGAAGCTCTTCAGTTGCCACATGACCTAGATTATTTATCTGTCAAGGACGTGTCTTTGTCCCATGAAGTTCGAGAGAAACTGCATCTCATTCGTCCACGGACGGTAAGAAAACAGGAAGTGGAACAGGAGCAAGTTATAAATAAGTATCGGAGCTTTAGTTTTTTTTTTTTTCTTTTTCTTTCTTTTTTTTTTTATTGAATGGTAACTATGTACATTAATGCACTTCTGGGGTACAGTGTGGGGTTTTCACATGCAATCTAAAGTACTTCCATCAACTGGTCAACACAGCCTTCATGTCATTTTCTCAGTTATTGCTTTAAAACGTTCACATTCTACTCTTAGAAAGATTCACCTTTAACCCTATAAGGTAAACCTCAGAAGTAATCCCTCCAAACCCGGAGCTTTAGTTTTTTTAAACCCGGTGTTTACAATGGCCGTGAAGTTTCTTATTGAATGATAAGAATGCCTTAGTTTTTTTCATGTCTCTGTATATGACAGATGTTGGTATATCCCTGTGAGAGTTGGTAAATCTTAGAATAAATAAATAACTGGAAGTCAATAATTGATTTGATTGTAATTATTCCCTAATCCCAACCGTATGCTAAACCATCTGTGCAAACTAGTATATATGCACGGCTTGAAAGAAACCACACTGTGTTGAAATGTAACGCATATTAGTGGTTATCGAATCACCGCTTAGGTCCCTCCCTAGGAGTTCCATGGTGTTGTCTTAGGAGTGAATCAAAGGAAGAGGAGAACCAGATCTCCACCCTGTGTTTCAGCCTAATATGTGTGTGTGTGTATGCACATTCGCAGTATTAAGCTTGTAATAAATATTTAAACGTTGTCAGGCTATATTTGTTGATTTCTGAGATGTATGTTTTAAAGGGGAATTTTATAAAAATATGGTCTGTAAAAAATTTGGGGAAAAAGGGCAGTGCCTGTGGCTTAAAGGAGTAGGGCGCTGGCCCCACATGCCGGAG
>NW_003852430.1:16538043-16539219 GCF_000181295.1 Otolemur garnettii
AAAAAAAAAAAAAAGACATTTATATTCTACACCTAGTAAATTTCACATGTACCCTTGTAGGATGTAACGTGGTATTCTTAGCAATAGTCTATAGGTAAGTAGGCTTTGAATTTGATGACTCCGCCCCTTCCTATTGATTTTAGGTTATGTTTTATGGATAATCATAGGCTGCCTTGTCCAACACAATAGTCACTAGCCAACTCTGGTTATTTACATTAATTAAAATTAAATATAATTTAAAATTCAGTTCTTCCTTCTCATTAGTGACATTGCAAGTGCCCAGTAGCCAGATGTGACTGGTGGCTACCATAGTGGACATTGCATTATTGCAATGAGAATGTTACAGAAAATTTCCATCATCACAGAAAATTCAGTTGGACAGTGGTGGTCTTAGGTGTTCAGAAGCCCTTAGTCACAATTCTAAAGTACAGAAAGTTCTCACAGACTTTGCCACAAAGTTACTTAGTAGCAAACTGATCTCAACTAACTTTAGCCTATTTGATCTTTATACCACTTAGAATGAATGTTCATACAGTTCACTGTAAAAATGCATTGCAGAAATAAATACCGATGGGATAAAAAGTGGGGGGTGCTGCCCCAACACCACTAGAGAAGTTCTATTATGTGCAGTATAAGTACCTTACTACAAGACGTCCTCAAGGATTTCAGATAAGGGACTTGGACCTGTATTTGAAGAAACTAATTTTTCCTAGTTTAATAGAAAGAAAGAATAAGTACTCTAACCTCTGTTAGTTATGGGATCTTACACTAATCATTTTAACCTCTCAGAGCTGCACTTTCCCATTTGTAAAATGAAGACATAAGTAATCACAATTCCTTTATCTACTTGACATGGTAATACATTAAATTAAGGTATAATTATGAAGGTATTTCATAAACTACACGGTTTGCTATTAGGAGGAAAATAAATTTGGTTTAACTTAGCTCACCCACGTTTCTCCTGTGGTTCTAATTCCTAGATCGGAGCTGCTAGTCGTATACCTGGAGTGACACCTGCGGCCATCGTCAATCTGCTCAGATTCGTGAAGACCACGCAGCAGAGCCGGGCCGCTGTGGACGAGCTGCCCAAGACTGACCAGTACTTACGTGACACAGACAGACTCCAAGAGAGAGAGTTATAGCTTTCAATTCATGGAAGATTTTTTTTTTTTTTTT
>NW_003852430.1:16539239-16542772 GCF_000181295.1 Otolemur garnettii
GGGGCTGGGTTTGGACCCCCCACCTCCAGCATGTGGGGCTGGCACCCTACTCCTTTGAGCCACAGGTGCCGCCCCATATTGCCAAATTTCTTAAGGAATATTTTTTTTTTTTTTTTGCAGTTTTTGGCTGGGGCTGGGTTTGAACCCACCACCTCCAGCATATAGGGCCAGTGCCTTACTCCTTTGAGCCATAGGCACCGCCCCATGAAAGAATTTTTTTAGAGTGTGTGAATAATTTAGTCAATACAAGAATATAGAAAAGAGATTAGAATTGTTTACACCTATTAAAATAGCTTTATTAGATTCTCACGAGTTTGTCATTAATTTATGAAGAGGACAGAGATTACAATTATACTTTTTTGTATAACTGGAAAAACTAGTTATAACAGTTTATACTCTTTTTCTAAGAAGCTCTGATACAGTTAGCCTCATCTATCTAACTTTGTGATGTGTTCATCAAAGAGAGATACAGTGAACCTAAAACTAAACCTGAAAAGAAATTTTCAAGCTTGCAGATTTACCTACTTATAAAGATGTTACCCATTAAGAGTACCAAATTAAAACCTTATCTTCCAGCCTATTTTGAAAGTTCTTTTGCAAAGTGATGTTAGCTAAGGAAGCAGCATCAAAGCCCTTAGTCTAAATGTGTGAGATTGGCCGGGCATGGTGGGAGGCTGAGGCAGGAGGATCAAGCTGGGCACTGTGGAGGGCGCCTGTTGTCTCAGCTACTAGGGAGGCTGAGGCAGGAGGATTGCTTGAGCCTGGGACTGTGGAGTTGCAATCATTCACTTAATTTCCAGTATTGGAATGTGGTATGTAGGGTGGAAGTTGACTTCCTTTTTTTTTGAGACCGTCTCAGTACGTAGCCCTCAGTAGAGTACTGTGGTGTCACAGCTCACAACAAACTTCAGACTCGTGGGCTTAAGTGATTATCTTGCATCAGCCTCCCAAGTAGCTGGGACTACAGGTACCTGCCACAACGCCCACCTATTTTTTTGTTGTTTTTATAGTTGTCGTTGGTTAGCTGGCCCAGGCTGGGTTTGAACCCGCCAACCTCTGTATGTGGCTGGCACCCTAACCACTGGGCTACAGGCGCCAAGCCGGAAGTTGACTTCTGAGATTTCTGTACTTCTGGAAGTCCTCACCAATAATTATTTTTGAGTAGTAATGAAAGCCCTGTAAATGGAAAGATTGGAAATCACCATTGTTTCCTATCATTTACAACATGGAAACTTATTTCGTAACCTGGTTAAGGGAGAATAAAGTAAGAGTTATTGTTTTATATCATACAATAATGATTTTTTTTCCTTTTTTTGCAGTTTTGGCCAGGGCTGGGTTTGAACTCACCACCTGTGGCCTATGGGGCTGGTGCCCTACTCCTTTGAGCCACAGGAGCTGCCCAATAATGATATTTTTTTAATGAGACTGTCATGGCCATGATTTCTTAGCACTGAAGAGAAGTCTGTAGTAACTGGTGAGCAGTGTTTTCCTTTTTTTTTTTTTTAGCAACAGAGTCTTATTTTGTCACCCTCAATAGGATGCTGTGGCAACACAGCTCACAGCAAGCTCCAGCTCTTGGGCTTAGGTGATTCTCTTGCCTCAGCCTCCCGAGTAGCTGGGACTAAGGTGCCCACCACAATGCCCAGTTATTTTTTTGTTGCAGTTTGGGCAGGGCCGAGTTTGAACTCACTACCCTCAGCATATAGGGCTAGCGCCCTACTCACTGAGCCACAGGCGCCACCTGCGGTTTCCCATTTTTAAGCCAGAATTTGACAGAAAAACCAGCATAGTGCTGGGTCCCCCTGTTCCTCTCCAGTACATTGACAGTGGGGGATAACCAGCTCGGCCTTTTGACTGGCCCTCAGACACTTCAACCTTCTGGATAGATGAGGGAATGAATATAGTCAAGTGGCAGAGGACTTGTCCCCGGAATGCTAACCTGGATCTCTGGTGTCAGCCTAGAAGGAAGCTTCTGTGTCAGCTTCAGGCCAAAGCAGGTACTTAGGAGAGCTCCAACGGCCCCAAAGTCACAGTGGCTACAGATTAAAGTTGGATTATGGGGGTGAGGCAGCCAAGTATCAACAATATTAATTATAATACCTATTATATATTTATTTATTTATTTGAGACAGAATTTCAAGCTGTTGCCCTGGGTAGAGTGCCATGGCATAGCTCACAGCACCCTCAAACTCTTAGCCTGAAGCAATCCTCTTGCCTCAGATTTTCTATTTTTAGTAGAGGTGGGATCTTGCTTTTCTCGGGCTAGTCTTGAACTTGTGAGCTCAAGTAATCCACCTGCCTTGGCCTCCCAGAGTGCTAGGATTACAGGCATGAGCCACCACCCCCGGCCCTATTTATTTATTTTGAGACAAAGTCTCACTTTGTCACCCTTAGTGGAGTGCTGTGGCATCATACCTCACAGTAATCTCTAACTCTTGGGCTCAAGCGATTCTCTTGCCTTGGCCTCCTGAGTAGCTGGGTCTATAGATGCCTGGCTATTTTTAGAGGCGGAGTCTCGCACTTGCTCAGACTGGTCTCAGACTTGTGAGCTCAGATAATCCACCCACTTTGGACTTCTAGAGTGCTAGGATGATAGGCATATATATTTTAAAAAGAAGGAATTTGTGCTACCTGCTTAGCACAAGAAGGAAAATGGCTCATTTTACTTCTTTTTCTGATTAAATACTGGAGTAAGTCATTTGCAACAACACAGGTGAACATGGAAGACATTGTGTTAAATGAAACAAGCCAGACACTGAAAGACAAATGCTGTGTGATCTCACTTATGTGTGGAATCCAAAAAAAACTGAACTTACAGCAGAAAGTAGAATGGTGGTTACTAGTGGTGAGGGTAGGGGGAGCAGGGAGATGTTGGTGGAAGGCTACGTATTTCCATTCGACTAAGTTTTGGAGATCTATTGTACAGCATGGTGAATATCACTGATGTTAATGTATAGTAGTAGACTTGAAAATTGCTAAAATAGATTTTAAATGTTCTCATCAGAAAAATGATAAGTAGATAAGGTAGTAGCTATGTTAATTACATTTAATCGTTCCTTTATGTGTCTATACCACATATAGCAAAACATCCCATTATATAGCATTAAAATATGTACAGTTTGGCTTGGCACCAGTAGCACAGTGGTTATAGCGTCAGGCACATACACCAAAAGTGGCGGGTTTGAACCTGGCCCGGGCCAGCTAAACAACTGCAACAAAAATATTGCCAGGTGTTGTGGTGGGTGCCTGTAGTCCCAGCTGACTTGGGAGGCTGAGGCAAGAGAATTGCTTAAGCCCAAGAGTTGGAAGTTGCTGTGAGCTGTGACACTATAGCATTCTATTGAGGGTTGTCAGTGAGACTCTTTCTTAAAAAAAAAAAGTACAATTTTTTGTTGTCAGTTAAAAATGAATGAATGGGCTCAGTGCCTGTGGCTAAAGTGGCTAAGGCGCCAGCCACATACACCTGAGCCGGTGGGTTCGAATCCAGCCGAAGCCCGCCAAACAATGATGGCTACAATCAAAAAATAGCTGGG
>NW_003852430.1:16543549-16547908 GCF_000181295.1 Otolemur garnettii
CTTAGCCGGTTGAGCCACAGGCGCCGAGCCCAAAAAATATATCTTAAGAAAATACAAAGTTTGTAAGTGCTTTAACAGATTTTTTTTTTTTCCAGTTTTTGGCCAGGGCTGGGTTTGAACCCGCCACCTCTAGCATATGGGCCCGGCACCTTACTCCTTGGAGCCACAGGTGCTGCCCAAGAGATTCTTGCTAACTACAGTTTGTGTCTAATAACACTACACATACAAAGAAACTTTAGGTTTGCAATAGCCATCTCACTGAAGTATGTTTGATGGAAAAATACGTATTTTAGGTTTTGCCATTTGCTAGTTTACTTTAGGATATGAAACCTCTTTAAATCCACAATTGAAGATATGTTAATTTATACAAAGTTATATATTTTTTTGGCTTGGTTTGTGTATGTGTGTGTATGTTGGTTTTTTTTTTTTTTTTATGATGATCTCACTCTGTCAGGTTAGAGTATAGTGGCATCATCTTAGCTCAGTGCAGCCTCAAACTCCTGCTTTAGAGCAGTCCTGCGTCAGCCTCCTAGGTAGCTGGGATTACAAGTGCATGCCACCATGCCCAGGTAATTTTATATTCATATATATGTGTATGTGTGTGTTTTTTTTTTCTTCCATCAAGGCGAGCATGGGACAAAGTTTATTGAGGAAGAGAAAATAGGCTTACAGAGTAAGAAAGCTTACAAAGCGGATATATTCACTGTAGACAGTGAATATGCCTCCATTGCTAAGGCAAGTTGGCAAAGAGGCCTGATTTTTTTTTGAGATAGAGTCTCACTATGCCGCCCTTGGTAGAGTGCCTTGGCGTCACAGCGCACAGCCACCTCAAAGTCTTTGGCTTAAGTGAATCTCTTGCCTAAGCCTCCCAAGTAGCTGGGACTATAGGCGCCTGCCTAAACGCCCAGCTATTTTTTTGTTGCGGTTATCGTTGTTTGTTGTCTAGTTGGCCCAGGCCGGGTTCGAACCCGCCACCCTGGGTGTATGTGGCTGGTGTCACAACCAATGTGCTACGGGTGCTGAGCCAAGGGGCCTAACTTTTTTATATTTTCGTAGAAACGGTCTCCCTCTATTGCTCAGGCTGGTCTGGAATGCTTGGTCTCAACTGATACTCCTGCCTCAGCCTTCCAAAGTGCTGGGATGATGAGCATGAGCCACTCTGCCAAGCTGCTCAAAATAATACTTTACACAAGCCTGTCTTCTGGTGCTGCTAGCTAGAAGTGCTATAGAATATGATGCCCTAGGAAAAAATGGGCTAAAAATGTAACTTAATGCAATTCAGTTACTTCATAGAAATCCCCTATTACTAATAATAGTTGGTTTCCCATAAAAGTTGTACATACTTGTGATTTCCTCCATGCACCAGGCTTAGACTGCCTAGTAATTGGAAAATCCAAACTAAAGTTCACTTCAACAGGAACACCAAAATAAAAAAGAGGAAGTGGCTAAGAAACAGGAAGCATTTGTAAAATCATGGAAGACAGGGTGAACATAGAGACCTCTGCTAAATTAAATCATTATAGCCTTAAAAATGAAGTTTCTTTAGAGCCAAAAGCTTGAATTTTTTACTGGTTATTTTAAAAATAATTTGTCATTTTTGAGTTTCAGCCTAGATTGGAATAGCCATGCCTTTTCTACTTCGGAAATTTCAACTAGGCGGCACCTGTAGCTTGGTCGGCAGGGGACTGGCCACATATGCCAAGGGTGGCAGGTTCGAACCTAACCCGGGCCAGCTAAAACAATAATGACAATCCAACAAAAAAAGTAGCCAGGCATTGTGGCGGGCGTCTGTAGGACCAGCTACTTGAGAGGCTAAGGCCAGAGAATTGCTTAAGCCCAAGGGTTTGAGCTGTGACACCATGGCACTCTACTGAGGGCGACACCTTGAGACATTGTCTCAAAAAAAAAAAAGATTTTTTTTTTCAACTAGAAGAATGTCCTGTGCAGAAGAAGTGGTTAGGAATATGTAGGTCAGTATGAAAATTTTGAGACAGACCGAGTTATGTCTGTTATTTCACTTGCAAGGAGCACAGTTGACAGCATCCTTGCTGATTCACCCGTGCAAGTTTCAGCTTGCTCAGCTCATAAGTGACGCTGGGGAGGCTTCATTTGTTTCTGTCTATGCAGATTTTACATTTATTGATTTTTGTGTATCTCAAAACTTCTGTAATGACCCACAGATCAGGAAAGCTGCTAACAGAGACTGAAAGCTTATTCTGAGCTAGCAGAGCTGCTTGTGCTGGAACACACAGTGAATGTTACCTGGTCCTCATACGCTCCTTCCCTGCAACACCTACGTTTATTGTACTTACTTCATTCTCTTAGCGTTTAGTATCTGTAACAAGATTATAAGCCTCTTGGATGCAGGAGGCTTATTGGGGTTGGAGACATTCATGCTTTTTGAATGAATGTGTTAATGGTACACAAGACAAGAAGTGGTATCACTAAAACTCAAAGTGAGCAGTTAAATGAAATAAAAATATCTGTGACACAACTATTAAGAGCTATAGACATTTGCCTTTTCTTTGCTTCTATAACATGTCTTCTGTCTTCATCTTCTCTTCAACTTCATTTCCTCCTTATCTTCTTGTCCTACCCCTGCTTTTCACGGCTTCTAATCTAAAATCAGGCTTGGTGCGGTGGCTCACGTCTGTGATCTAGCACTCTGGTAGGCCGAGGCACATGGATTGCCTGAGCTAAGGAGTTCGAGACCAGCGAGAGAGACCCTGTCTACTAAAAATAGCAAAACTAGCCAGGCGTTGTAGTGAGCACCTGTAGTCCCATCTCCTAAGGAAGCTGAGGCAAGAGGATCACTTGAGCCCAGTGGTTTGAGGTTGCTGTTAGCTGTGATGCCACAGCACTCAGGGCAACAGAATGAGACTCTGTCTCTACCCCCCCAAAATAAAATAATTTTAAAACATCAAGGATTAGTCATGTTCATTTTATTTTATTAATTTTTTTAGAGACAGAGTCTTACTTTGTAACCCTCGGTAGAGTGCTGTGGCGTCACAGCTCACAGCAACCTCCAGCTCTTGGGCTTAGGTGATTCTCTAGCCTCAGCCTCCTGAGTAGCTGGAACTATAGGCCCCTGCCACAACACCTGGCTATTTTTTGTCGCAGTTTGGCCGGGGCTGGGTTTGAATCCGCCATCCTCACTCACTGAACCACAGGTGCCACCCAATATTCATTTTATTTATTAAGCAGATTTTTATTTATTTATTTATTAGTTTAAAAGGTAAAGGAAGGACATGATCAGCAAAAAGACAACCCTTATAATGGAAAAAATTTTTTTCAAATCTTATCTGGTAATGGGTTATTAATAAAGATACATGAAGAAGCCTTATAATTCAACAACAATAAAGCCCACTAAGAAATGGGCAAAGGACTTGACGAGACATTTCTCCAAGGCTGGGGGCAATGGCTCATGCCTATGGCACTCTGGGAGACTGAGGCAGGTGGATTGCTTGAGCTCAAAAGTTCGAGACCAGGCTGAGCAAGAGATCCCATCTCTAAAAATAGCCAGAGGGTGTGGTGGGCACAGATGAATTTTTTTCAGCTTGGGCCCAAGAATTAAAGATTGCTGTGAGCTAGCTTGATGCAATGGCACTCCAGTCTGGGGCAACAGAATGAGACTCTGCCTCAAAAAATGAAACAAGCACTCACCACATACACTGAGGCTGGTGGGTTTGAACCTGGCCTGGGGCCAACTGCAACAAAAAAAAACTGGTCGTTGTGGTGGGTGCCTGTAGTCCCAGCTACTGGGAGGCTGAGGCAAGAGAATCGCTGAAGCCCAGGAGTTGAGGTTGCTGTGAGGTATGATGTCATAGTAGTCTACCGAGGGCAACATAATGAGACTCTGTCACAAACAAACAAACAAACAAACACAATGAAACAAAACACCAAAACAAAGTAAAACAAAGTATTTGAAACTTTTTTTTCTTTTTTTAGAGACAGTCTTACTTTGCCACTCTTGGTAGAGTGCTGTGGTATCACAGCTCACAGCAACCTCTAGCTCTTGGGTTTAGGTGATTCTCTTGCCTCAGCCTCCCAAGCAGCTGGGACTGTAGGCACCTGCCACAATGCCTGGGTATTTTTGTTGCAGTTTGGCCAGGGCTGGGTTTGAACCCACCACCCTCGGTATATAGGGCTGGTGCCCATTGAGCCACAGGCGCTGCCCAGTATTGGAGACATTTTATTTTTTTATTTTATTTTATTTTTATTTCTTATAGCATTGACATTTTATTTTTTATTTATTTATTTATTTATTTATTTATTTATTTTGAGACGGAGCCTCAAGCTATCCCCCTGGGTAGAGTGCTATGGCATCACAGCTCACAGCAACCTCCAACTCCTGGGCTC
>NW_003852430.1:16548331-16551365 GCF_000181295.1 Otolemur garnettii
CCACCTTAGGTGTATGTGGCTGGCGCCTTAGCCGCTTGAGCCACAGGCGCGGAGCCAGCATTGACGTTTTAAAGCAAACAGAACAGTTCAAGATTAAAGATCTGGGGCTGGGGGGTGGCGCCTGTGGTAGTCTTTTGGGTGGCTTTTTTTCCCCTTTACAAAGGAACTTATTTTTGAGGTGATGAAATAATCTGAAATTAGATTATGGTGGTGGTTGAGCACCTCTGTAAAGATACCTAAGACCACTGAATTGTACGCTTTATTTATTTGTTTATGTATTTATGTTTGAGACAGAGTCTTACTCTGACACCCTGGGTAGAGTACCGTGGCATCAACATAACTCACAGCAACCTCAAACTGTTGGGCTCAAGCGATCTCCTGCCTTAGTCCTGAGTAGCTGGGACTACAGGCACCTGCCACAAAACACTCAGCTAATTGTTCTATTTTTAGTAGAGATGGGGTCTTGCTCTTGCTCAGCCTGGCCTTGAACGCCTGAGCTCAAGCAATCCACCCTCCTTGGCTTCCCAGAGTGCTAGGATTACAGGCATGACGCACTGTGCCCAGCCTGAATTGTACACTGTAAAAGGTTGAATTTTATAGTATGTGACATATATCAATAAAGCTGTTATTTTAAAACAAACTAATGGAATGTGTAATTGGCAAACCCTTGATACAGTGATTCTCAACCTGGTTGGACATCAGAATTCTCAATAGAGCTTATAAAAAAATTAGATAGTCAAGATTTACTCCAAGTACTTGTGATTCAGTTGGCCAGAGAAGGACTTGGCACCCATGCTTAATAGGCTCTATAAGCTATTCTGATGCCCAGCCAACTGTCAAAACCCCTAGCTTGCCTCCATAATTAACCATTGTCACAACTGCTTTTGGCAAAAGCTACGTTATAATTACTTTAACTGTGTGTGCTGACTCAGGAACCCAGGATCCGATCTGTATTGTTGGTTGAAGAACTAGGGCAGTTTGTGCAGACAACCTCAATTCACATTCTATTATAAAAATTCAAGTCTTTTCAAATGTGGAGAAATCTTACCAAAAAAGAAATTATAATAATAAAGTCTAGAGGCCAGGCACAGTGGTTCATACCTATTATCCTAGCACCCAAGGCAGGTGGATTGCAACACTGAGACTCTTCTCTAAAACTAGCCCGGTGTTGTGGTGGGCTTCTGTAGTCCCAGCTACTCAAGAGAACAAAGCAAGAGGGTCACTCAAGCTCTTGTGCCCAAGAGCTTGAGATTGCTGTGAACTATGATTTCACAGCACTCTACCATGGGTGACAAAGTTAGACTCTGTCTCAAAAAAGAAAAAAAATTCAACTCTGAAGTAAAACCATTCCACCTTCAAGCCATTCCATTCTCCAGTAAGAGGTGGGTTGTGATAATTGGTGGGCAAGACCAAATATTCTTCAAATGTAAGCATTGGGACTGCTTGAATACTCTAGTACAAGCTGAGACCATGTGCTCTCATACTAATGAGAAAGGACGTGATTATTTTAACCTAGAACCTCATTTTGACTGTCAATAACCAAAATCAACATTTTTCAAACTATCAGCATGAAATTTTTTTGTCACAGGTCTTACTATTCTCTGACTTTTTGTTTCAGTAATTCAAACACAAATTATATCAGCAATTTTAAGATGCTCATTTTAACATCTCTAAATGAGTATCTTGTAATTAATGGTATCTTATAACTGGCTGCATTTAACAACTTCCAACTGAAGACATCTTAGGTGCAATGAAATAACGATGTGTTTGATTGTGTTGCAACATAAAATATTTTTCTGGGTTCATGACCAGCCTGAGCAAGAGCGAGACCTCATCTCTAAAATAGCAAGGCGTTGTGGCAGGCATCTGTAGTCTACTATTTGGGAGGCTGAGGCAAGAGAATTGTGTAAATCCAAGAATTTGAGGTTTCTGTGAGCTGTGATGCCATAGGACTCTACCACGGGTGACCAAGTAAGACTCTGTCTTAAAAAAAAGAAAAAACATTTTTCTGGCCTGGCACAATGGCTCACGCCTGTATTCCCAGCACTATGGAAGCCTGAGGCAGGATTGCTTGAGGCCAAGAGTTTGAGGCTAGCCTGGCAACATGGCAGGACCCCGTCTCTACAAAATTAGAAAAATTAGCTGTGTGTAGAAAACAACCAAAAAAAAAAGAAAGAAAAAATTATCTGTGTATGCTAGTGCATGCCTGTAATCCCAGCTACTCAGGAGGCTATGGCAGGAGGACCACCTGAACCCAGGAGTCGGAGGCTGTAGTGAACTATGATTGAGCTACTGTATTCTATCCTGGGTGGGTGACAAAGCAAGATCCTGTATCCAAAAATAAAAGGTATATTATGGCAGGGTGAGGTGGCTCACGCCTGCAATCCTAGCACTCCGGGAGGCCAAGGCAGGTGGATTGCCTGAACTCACAGTTTCAAGACCAGCCTGAACAAGAGCGAGACCCCATCTCTAAAAAATAGCCCAGCATTGTTATGGGTGCCTGTAGTCCCAGCTACTAGGGAGGCTGAGGCAACAGAATTGCTTGAGCCCAAGAGTTTGAGGTTGCTGTGAGCTGTGATGCCACAGTACTCTACCGAGGATGACAAAGTGAGACTGTCTCAAAAATTTTAAAAAAAGGTGTATTATATATAGTGTATATATTTCCTACTGTGGGTGATAGTTAAAGTTTGAAAAACAATGGGAAAAACACATTAGGATTCTTTTACATCTGTCTATTCTTCAGGGTAAGGATTTTTCTTTTCTTTTTTTTTTTTTTGAGACAGAGCCTTAAGCTGTTCCACACCCCCACACCCCCCACCCCCGTAGAGTGCCATGGCATCACAGCCAGCTCACAGCAACCTCCAATTCCTGGGCTGAAGCGAGTCTCCTGACTCAGCGTCCCAAGTAGCTGGGACCACAGGCACCGGCCACAACGCCCGGCTATTTTTTGGTTGCAGCCGTCATTGTTGTTTGGTGGGCGGGCTGGATTCGAACCTGCCACCTTAGGTGTATGTGGCTGGCGCCTTAGCCTAGG
>NW_003852430.1:16552058-16557197 GCF_000181295.1 Otolemur garnettii
GCCGTCGTTGTTGTTTGGCGGGTCCGGGCTGGGGATTCGAACCCGCCACCTTAGGTGTACGTGGCTGGCGCCTTAGCCGGTTGAGCTATAGGCGTCGAGCCCTAAAACGTTTTTTAAAACTTAGTTCTCTTGAACTCTCCTGTGCTCTAATCTTGTAGCTGTGCCTCAGCCTTGCTAACTGATTCAATTAAAGTCTAACTTGGAGTTGCCTTGGAACACGGACCTCAGGTCTTCAGACTTTACAACGCCTTTCTGCCACATAACAGTGAATTATTTTCTCCTAGAGATCAGAGGTCTTCTACTGGCTAAAAGTTTCTCCATCCTTTCTACACATTCTAGGATAGAAGTCTTGTTTTTCTTACTTTAACCTTTAATTCCCACTTACACCCTTTGTAGCATATTTCATTTATGGAGTTGCCACCCTTAATAGCCATTATTGCACTTATTTAATTTAAAGGTTATCTGAGAGTTTAGCGGGTGGAGGGGAATTTAGACTTTGTATGAACTTCACTTTGAATGGCACCCTCTGCAGACTTAAAATATTCTTCATATACTTAAAGACAGAAATAATTTCTTGGTATTTGCCAGGTTAAACAACTTCTTAAATCCAGTGCTTCATATTTAAGTCATTTTTATCTTTGATTGGCTACTTCTAGAATTCTCTTCCAGAGTGGGTCTATACCCTTTTAAGACATGTATGATCCTAATTTAAAACAGCTCATTAAGATACATAAAAAAACCATACTGCCTAAATTTAAAAAGAAACGTATCTAGAATATACTGAATTTTAACACAAGACCAGACTTTCCTGGGGTGGAGGATATGGAGGAGTGAGTGTGGTGTTTCAAGCAATGGGAGGAAACTTCCTTTTTTTTTTTGGAGACAGTTTTATTATGTTGCCCTCAGTAGAGTGCTGTGGCATTACAGCTCACAGCAATCTCAAACTCTTGGGCTTAAGTGATTCTTGCCTCAGCCTCCCAAGTAGCTGGGACTATAGGCGCCCACCACAATGCCTGGCTATTTTTTGTTGTTGTCATCATTGTTGTTTAGCTGGCCCAGGCTGGCTTCGAACCCACCAGCCCTGGTTCATGTGGCCAGTGCCCACCGTAACCACTGTGAGCTACCAACACTGAGCCAGAAGGAAGCTTCTTGAATTTTCTGTATTTCCAATTTCACAAGAAACAATCCGGGCTCATGTCTGTAATCCTAGCTCTCTGGCTGAGGCTGGAGGACCACTTGAGCTGAGGAGTTGTAGATCAGCTTGAGCAAGAGCAAAAGCCCATCTCTACTAAAAACAAACAGAAAAACTAGCCAGGCATTGTGGCGGGTGCCTGTAGTCCCCGCTACTTGGGAGGCTGAACCCAAGAATTGGGGGTTGCTATGAGCTATGATAACATGGCACTCTACCCAGGGTGACAAAGTGAGACTCTGCCCCTCCCTCAAAAAAAAAATCTCAGAGGGCAGTTTAACTCAAAATTCAGAATCAAGTATTTCAGCTTCAAAGAAGAATACTCCTGAGCAGCTGTGTACAGTAATGAGAAATTGAGTTCCAAGAAATGTATTCCTAACCTCAGTATAAAGATAGCTATAGAAAATGTTTGTGTATCCAACTGTAACTGAATAAAAATCACCTTATTTCTCATTACATGTTTACTGAGTTGCCAGCTCTATATAGAATTTTGCCAAGAGGCTCAACAGAGAAGTCCAAAGGGTCAGTCAAGAAGGTCTGGAAACAGAGGGTGAGGCGCGGCGGACCAGGCTCCCGCAGGCCCTTCCTTCCCTGTGCTGACAGCTGCTGCTCTCAAGCCAGCCAGAAACTGCTGCAGATGTCCCATGAGAAGGCGGGTAACCACTTCCTCAGTTTGGGCACCTCCAGACAGCGCTAAACTCAAACTCAGATTGCTTATGCGGTAGGTAACTCTAATTATCACACCAACTAGGATATTCCTTAAATCACATGATTTTACCGAAAGTTTAACCAAGCAGAGTATCTATGATCTTTTGTTACTGGTCACTGGTGTTTAACCTCTGGAAGCCACACTGATAGGATCACCTCCCACTGTTCTCTGTCAACTTAAGCTTTTTCACAGGAATAAATAAAACTACCTGCTTTTTGACTTAGGTCTATTTTAATAAAATCTGTTTGGCTTTATACAAGCAATAACCTAAATTTTAGACAATGTGTCAAAAGGGATTGTGTTAAAGGCAGTATCCAGACTGAATATGTTGTGGCTTTCATCTATTCTGACTTAGCTTTAAATATAAGATTTGACAAAAAGTAAAACTATTCAAACTCTTTTAAGGGATCCATGATCAAAATAAAAACTTTTAATTGCTAATACAAAGTTCATACGCCCACCTTAAACAGATTATTTTTGTCTGCACAGAAAGGGAAAGTAAATTTAAAGCTATCACCTACTCTGCTTTGCTTTTTTTTTTTTTGAGACAGAGTCTCACTATGTTGCCCTTGGTAGAGTGCCGTGGTGTCACAACTCACAGCAACCTCAAAGTCTTGGGCTTAAATGATTCTCTTGCCTCATCCTCCCAAGTAGCTGGGACTACAGGTGCCTGCCACAACGCCCAGCTATTTTTTATATTGCAGTTGTCATTGTTGTTTAGCTGGCTGGGGCCAGGATTGAACCCGTGTCGGTATATGTGGCTGGCACTGTAACCACTATGCTATAGGCGCCAAGCCTTCACTTTGCCTTTTTATTTATTTATGTTTTTTTAGAGACAGACTCTCATTGTGTCACCCTCGGTAGAGTGCTGTGGCATCACAGCTCACAGCAACCTCCAACTCTTGGGCTTAGGTGATTCTCTTGCCTCAGCCTCCTGAGTAGCTGGGACTACAGGCACCTGCCACATGTCTGGCTATTTTGTTTGTTGCAGTTCAGCTGGGGCCTGGTTTGAACCTGCCACCCTCAGTATATGGGGCTGGCGCCCTACTCACTGAGCCACAGGTGCTGCCCCCTTCACTTTGCTTTTATAAATAATTTGGTAAAATTTTCGTGAGTGTCTTGTGATTAACATTATGAAATGTGGCCTAGGTTATAGTCTGATTAGGTGAATTTCAATTAGCTGGACCACCATGATTAACCCAGCGCAGAACCTCAGGCCTCTCTGTCTTTGAACCTAACCAAGTTTGTTTAGTAATTATCAATAATTTACCCAGAAACATATCAGATTTGTAAGTCACGGAGCCCACATTTTTGTGTATCATGCTAGTTAGCAGTCTTGAGATTCAAAATTATCTCAACCAGTTGATGAAATACAGCATAGATAAATGGAAACTCCCAATATTTGAGTTTGGGGTTTTGGTGTTGTTTTGTACAGGAAGTAGATTCACTGTTGGGCCTGGGTAAGGAGAGGGCAGCACAGAGGACGCCCTCACGAATGCATGTCTGCTCTGTGTCCAGGGGCCAAGACTGGGGGATGTAGCTGACCCCACATCCATCCAGGGTGAGCAGCTTCTGGCCACCATGTCTTCAAGTTCATCTGCATTAAACTCAGTGAAGCCCCACTTCTTTGAGATGTGGATCTTGGGGCAGCCAGGCCATAAGGCCTCAATCACATGCTCCTTGTACTGCAGCTTGGTGGAGATGGACTCGACAACTTGACCAATGTGAACCTGGCCATGGCACCCTGTAGCTTTCCAAAGGCACTTTGAATATCTGTCTGAAGCCTAGATTGGGGACAGTGAGAGGTCTGAAACTTGAAAGTACCTTGGAAGGTGCTGCCTCCACTGGACCCTTAATAAAGGGTGTCCAATCTGCATCCTGTAGGCTGCATGCAGATATTTAAAGACTGTTTTATCTGTAGTGTCAAATATCACAAGAAGTATGCACGGATCTTTTCTTTTGCTTATCATATCAGCTGTCTTTAGTGTTAGACCCAAGACAACTCTTAATACTTCCAATGAAGTGATATTTAAGTGATACCTTAGATTCTGTACTTTACTACAGAAAAGTACAAAGGTTGGACACCCCTTACCCCTTAGAGCAGCAGTTCTCAACCTGTGGGTCACGACCCCTTTATAACAATGAAGATACATTGCGGCATTAGGAAGGTTGAGAACCACTGCCTTAGAGTGACTGGCACAAGCTGTAAACACTAACAAGGAGGCTGCTGTTTGTAGCCATCACACACCACTTACATATTTATTTATTTATTTAGAGATAAAGTCTCACTCTGTCAGCCTGGATAGAGTACTGAGCTCACAGCTACCTCAAACTCCTGGGTTCGGGTGATTCTCCTGCCTCAGCTTCTCAAGTAGCTGGGACTACAGGTGCCTGCCACAAAATGCTCAGCTAGTTTTTCTATTTTTAGCAGAGATGGGGTTCTGCTCTCGCTCAGGCTGGTCTCAAACTCCTCTGAGTTCAATCGATCTACTTGCCTTGGCCTTCCAGAGTCCTGGGATTACAGGCGTGAGCCACCACACCCAGCTCCATTTAAGTTTTTAAAATTAAAGATACAATGGTGTGGCATCCTAGATTGAATCCTGGAAAAGAAAAAAAAACATTAATAGAAATTTGGTGAAATGTGAATAAAGCCTGGAGATTAACAATAACACATTCCGTCTCAAAAAATAAATAAATAAATAAATAATCAGGTCAGGTCTGGCTTGGTGACTGTAGCGCAGTGGTTATGGCGCCAGCCACATACACCGAGGCTGGTGGGTTCGAACTGGCTCAGGCCAGCTAAACAACAAATGCAACAAAAAATAGCAGGGCATTGTGACAGGCCCCTGTAGTCCCAGCTACTTGGGAGGCTGACGCAAGAGAATGGCTTGCAGTTGCTGTGAACTGTGACACCACAGCACTTTACTGAGGGCAACATAGTGAGATTCTGTCTCAAAAAAAAAAAATAATAAATACAAATAAAATAAAAAATTCAGGTCTCTCCACCTACTGCTTCACTTGACTAGCCTTTAAAAAAAACAATAGCCTGGGTACCCATACTCAGTGGTTAGAGTACTGGCCCTGTGCATCAGGGGTGGCGTGTTTGAACTTGGCCAAAGTCTGCATAACCAAAAAATAAATAAATTAATTAAAAATCAGATGATGGGGCTCGGTGCCTATGGCTCAATTGGCTAAGGCGCCAGCCACAACACCTAAGGTGGCGGGTTCGAATCCCCAGGCC
>NW_003852430.1:16557773-16564699 GCF_000181295.1 Otolemur garnettii
AAAAAAAAATCAGGTGATGATTGTTCAGTGCCCATAGCTCAGTGGTTAGGGCGCCAGCCACATACACCGGGACTGACAGGTTTTAACCAGGCCCTGGGCCTGCTAAACAACAATGACAACAATAACAAAAAACAGCCGAGTGCTGTGTCAGGCATCTGTAGTCCCAGCTACTTGGGAGGCTGAGGCAAGAGAATTGTGTAAGCCCAAGAGTTGGAGGTTGCTGTGAGCTGTGACATTACAGAACTCTGAGGGTGACATCGTGAGAGTCTGTCTCAAAAAAACAAACAAAAAATGAAAATCAGGTGATGTTAACCATAGTTTGTAGGTACAATGGAGTTGCTTAAGACAACTGTGCTGTGATCTTCCAAACAACTGTAATTAATAAAAGCTACTATTTATTGGCTACTTAAAGTAGGCCAGATACTGAGCAGAGGATGCCCTATTGCATACTCATTCATCTTCACAACAATCTGAGAGAGGGCATTCTCCAGTTAGATAAATGATGAAAGGGATAACTTTTTTCTACTTATACCACTGATCATATAGTCCAAATTCATCAATTTAAGAAAGTAACTCCCCCCCAAAGATGATTTCTCTCTTGAGTCACATTAACAGAAGCACCTCTATATTAAGACAACAGTATTTGGGCGGCGCCTATGACTCAAGGAGTAGGGTGCCAGCCCCATATGCCAGAGGTGGTGGATTCCAACCCAGCCCTGGCCAAAAAAAAAAAAAAGACAACAGTATTTTTTTTTTTTTTTTGAGAGTTTTAAGCTGTCACCCTGGTAGAGTGCAGTAGCATCACAGCTCACAGCAACCTTAAACTCTTGGGCTTAAGCCATACTCTTCCCTCAGCCTCCCAAGTAGCTGGGGCACTGCCAAGAGAACAGTATTTGAAAAAAGCTATCAACTGGAAAAAAGAACGGTATGGGAAGAATCTAGGCACTATGTGACCCCAGATTAAGGAACAACTGTAGGAACTGAAAGTGTTTAGCTCAGATGTGACTAAGGGGTACCAAGTGGTGTCTTCGAGTACATCTATGGCTCTTGTAGAAAAGAAAATGAAGTCATGATTATACTAGAACCTAGATATAGTGACTGGAAGGAACCAACAGACAAATTTAAACAAATTTGGTAACTTAAGAGAAGGTAAGGTCTCCTTACCTAACCTCTTCATACATCAGTCTGTCTTTTATAGTAGAGGTATCTGCTCACTACAAAGAGTGGTGAGGATTCAATGAGATGGCTCTAATATATGACATACAAAGATTTCATTGAATAGATTGAAAGTTGATTTGAGGTAGGTGGTGTGGCTCATGACTGCAACCCCAGCACTTTCAGAGGCCAAGGAGAGAGGATTGCTGAAGCTAGTGCAAGACCAGCATGGGCAAGATAGGAAGATTGTCTCTATGAAAAATAAAAAAATTAAGCCTAGGCATTGGAGGTTACAGTTAGCTATGGTCGCACCACTGTACTCCAGGCCTGGGAAATAGGACATCCTGTACAGACAAAATGGTTCGGTGCCTGTGGCTCAAGGGGCTAAGGTGCCAGCCACATGCACCTAAGGTGGGTTCGAATCCAGCCAGAAACCCCGCCAAACAATAATCATGGCTGCAACCAAAAAAAAAAAAAAAAAAAATAGCCAGGCATTGCAGCAGGCGCCTGTGGTCCCAGCTACTTGGGAGGCGGAGGCAGGAGACTGGCTTGAGCCCATGAGTTTGAGGTTGCTGTCAGCTGTGATGCCACAGCACTACCCAGGGGGACAGCTTGAGGCTCTGTCTCAAAAAAACAAAATCCCCCCAAAATTGACTTGAGTAGGTTAGACTTAAAAGATTTTTAAGTTTTCTTCTCAGTTTTTGTGATCCTGTGTTGGGACAAGGTCATGTTAAGCATCATACTCTGAGATATTTAAGAAGTAATACATTCTTTATTAACTCCTACTAATTACCTTTCCCTTGGGCCTCAGCTATTCCTGACAAAAACCTCTGGCTGGTCTAAATACATCCCTTTTTGCTTGTCTCCCATAATACCCTCGTTTTCCCTCATAATTGCAACTCAGAATTACCTGTTTATTGACCAGCTTCCTCACTAACTACAGATTCAGCTGTGTCCATGTCGTTCGCAGCTGTTCTCAGTGCCGAGTACACAGTAAGCACAGTATTTCTAAACAAATGACTTTTCATTGTCCTAAAAAATCTCTGTAACACTATTTTTTTTACTTAAAGAAACTAATCTCTTAGCCAGCCTGAGCAAGAATGAGACCCTGTCTCTGAAAAATAGCCAGGTGTTGTGATGGGTGC
Organism: Otolemur garnettii; assembly: GCF_000181295.1. Classification (NCBI taxonomy): domain Eukaryota; kingdom Metazoa; phylum Chordata; class Mammalia; order Primates; family Galagidae; genus Otolemur; species Otolemur garnettii. The sequence continues at coordinate 16,560,074 of NW_003852430.1, forward strand.
TTATAGTCCCAGCTACGTGGCTGAGGCAAAAAAAATCACTTGAGTTCAGGAGTTTGAGGTTGCTGTGAACTACGTATGATGTACTCTACTGGGAGCAAGAAAGTGAGACTCCCTCTCAAAAGAAAAAAAAATCTCTTGGCTGGGTGCAATAGCTCGCTCTTGTAATTAAAGCACTGTGGGAGGCTGAGGTGGGTAAACTGCCGTAACTCTGGAGACCGGCCTGAGCCAAGAGACCCCGTCTCTACCAAAAGTCTTGTGGTGGGCACCAGTAGTCTCAGCTACTTGGGAGGCTGAGGCAAGTTCATCACTTCAGCCCAAGAACTTCAGGTTACTATGAGCTAGGCTGACATCATGGCACTCCCCACCCCCCACCAAAATGATCTCTTGAATAGTGTTTCACTTAGTAGAACTTGGCAGTTTCATATTCAGTATATTTTATCACACAGCCCGGTAGTCCCACTTCTACATATTCATACAAGTAAAATCAAGATGTATATTACACACAAGCCTATATGTAAATGTTTATAGCAGCTTTATTCATAATCACCCCAAACTGGAAACAACCAAATGTCCCTCAGCTGGGAATGGATACAAACGGTCATACATCCATTAAAAAGGAACAGATTACTGACGTATGCAAAATGGTTGAGTCTTTGAGGCCAGACTCAGGTTATAAACTGCATGAGACCAAGTATGAGTACTGCAAAGAAATAAGGATAGTGAACAAGTCAGTGGTTACCATGGCTAGGTTGAGAGGGGATTGGCTACAAAGGGGCATAGGCTAACTTTGGGGATGATGGGAACCTTCTTTAATCTAGTTGTGGTTATTGTATACATTTGTCAATTTCTATAACTGTCAATTTTCCAGTTATATTGTATACATTTGCAGACCTACTTCGAAGAGATTAATTTTACAGTAAATACCTCAAACACAAATTTAAAGTTTCTTGCTTCAAGCTTTCATCTTTTGCTTAGAATTTAAATATCCTTTATGTATCCCATGAAGACTGAAATTTTTTAACCCTTACAGATCCATGGGCCTATTAAAAGTAGTCTAAGGTAAAACACAAACTTTTGACAGGTGGAATACATAGGTCAGAGCAAGAGATTGTTTCCTCAAATGAAGCCTTTTGGAATTAAGCTAGGCTGTAACTGTAATAGTCACTAAAAAACACTTGAACTGTTTGCAAGGCCATGTTTACGAAGTACTAACCTAGTGCTAATGGTCTACTGACTTGTCAACATTCTTTATGGAGCAAGAACTGAAGCTGGATTGAGGTTATTTTGGAACAAATCCTATCCCACCAGGAATTGACTTCCTTGAGAAAAATAGCTGAGAGCTGATACACCTAAGAATTAAGGTGATTATCAAGGGGACCATGGGAAAAGTAAAAGTACTGAAATTGAGCCCCTTACACGGGTATACTGTGAGTTAGAAGGGAAAAAGAATCAAATACCTTAATGACAATGTTTATATAACTAGAATGCCTTTTCCTCTTTCATCTCTATTAGCAGAACTCCTAGGGTGAACTTCAAGTTCACATGTAAAGTTACAACCAAATGTAGCCTGTTCAATATAAAACATGATTTAAAAAGTACAGCACTAATTTTAGGCATTCAATTGTTTTGAAACCCACTGCAAGTGTTTTGTACATTCCAACACAATCACTGTGTAAAATATGCTACACTTTATCAAGTTTGAAAATTCATCTGTGTACTGAGCTAGTTGATGCTGAGTGCCAGTAGGTGGTGCTCATACAAGACAGTTGTCTTAATTGCACACTAGGTTTCAGAGGAACTGAATCTCAGGATACAAATTAGCTAAACTGGAGCTTCCAGTTGTTCCTTATCCCATGGTGGTAGCAATTTTCCAGTTATACCTTGATTCTTGGGCGTGTAATCAGCTTATGCCAATTTGGCTTAACACACCTATCGGCAAACTAGTCCTAAGAATCTTACCTTTGTCTCCAATAAACAGCAAGCTTAAAACAAAGGAAACCGAGAACAGTCAATTTATAGTCCCACAATGCCTAAGAGCACTGTTAAGTGATAAGGCATTTTACCCAGCACTGATTGGAAAGGTTTAATGTCTTTTCCTCATTTATCTATGGTCACTTCAGGCAGCTCAATCAGGTATTTTGGAATTGAGACCTTTGCTTCTAGGTGATCATTCTTAAACCCCTTAAATCCCTCCGAAGTTTTCCTGTGTAACATGTTTAACAAAACTTTCTTTCCATAATCAAAATAATCATTTAAAGTCTGCCTGACACACAGAATTACTGTCAAACCCCATGGAAAAACTGCTGTATTTCAAATGCCAAAGTATCTAAAACCAGGAACTCAAATGAGTCATCACTGTCTGTCACTTAAGGAAACAAATGTACCTGTTATGACCCCTTAATTTCCTTTCTATGACCCACTGGCCCTCCTTTAGTCCCCTCTGGACAATTTACAAGTTGTTGGTTATTCCAAAGAAAGATGTGGCAGATCCACTTCTGTCCAACTAATTAGGTAGTTCAAAACCTTAAGCTAACTAACTAACATTTTTGATTACCTGCGCTGGTAAATCAGTATCACTTGGCAACTTCCAAAACTATTTCGAACTAGAATAAAGCCCTCAGTTTGAGGTACCAGTTTACCTCAAAACGCTTGTCCACTGTCTAGTAATGTTATTTTTTACACAACTTTGTATTCACATGAAATTCCTACGGAAGTAGGTTAATAGTTAATCCTCACAGTCCTTTTCCTAGCAGTGGAGTAGCTTGATACTACTTAATTTTACATTCAAGTAACTAACAGCTACTTTATAATCCCTCTTCAGTAACACAAACATCAACTCAAGCATTGTTTTCTGTTTCAGCACATCCATCACCTGAACATTTCTAAAAATTTTCGTGCTGACCAAAAGACGACACAGGTTTCTCATTAAACTTTGTTTTAATGGGTCTCAAAATTCTGTGACAGATTTTTGGTCATGTTGTTTCCATTAAAAAGTACTGATTTTAAAAACTAATAACTTAAAAACTGCCACACAAAAAGAAACAAATGGTCCACAAAACATTTTCCTTTCCTTCTGAAGGTTTTACGATGCATTGTTATCATTAACCAGTCTTTTACTATTAAACTTAAATGGCCAATTGAAACAAACAGTTCTGAGACCGTTCTTCCACCACTGATTAAGACTGGGGTGGCAGGTATTAGAGATAATATTCATTTAGCCTTCTGAGCTTTCTGGGCAGACTTGGTGACCTTGCCAGCTCCAGCAGCCTTCTTGTCCACTGCTTTGATGACACCAACAGCAACCGTCTGTCTCATGTCACGAACAGCAAAACGACCTATTAAGACAAATTTAGGTTTACCATGAGAAAACACTTGGTTCACAAACAGCATTTTTCCTATTTTACTTATTGTACTTAAGTAGTCATCCTTACCCAGAGGAGGATAATCTGAGAAGCTCTCAACACACATGGGTTTGCCAGGAACCATATCGACGATGGCAGCATCACCAGATTTCAGGAATTTGGGGCCATCTTCCAGCTTTTTACCAGAGCGGCGGTCAATCTTTTCCTTCAGCTCAGCAAACTTGCAGGCAATGTGAGCTGTGTGACAATCCAGTACAGGAGCATAGCCAGCACTAATTTGGCCTGGATGGTTCAGGATAATCACCTTGGAACAGAAATTTGTGTTCAGTGTCTTAAAAGACTTTGGGCTCTGAAGCAAGTTAGGAACATGGTATTACAAATGCCTTACCTGAGCAGTGAAGCCAGCTGCTTCCATCGGTGGGTCATTTTTGCTATCACCAGCAACATTGCCACGACGAACATCTTTGACAGACACATTCTTGACATTGAAGCCCACGTTGTCTCCTGGAAGAGCTTCGCTCAAAGCTTCATGGTGCATTTCCACAGACTTTACTTCAGTTGTAACATTAACTGGAGCAAAGGTGACCACCATGCCGGGTTTGAGAACCCCAGTCTCCACTCGGCCCACAGGGACAGTACCAATACCTAGAATGGGCAGCATAACACTTTAAGTAAAATGCAGATGGCATTTATCCAAGCCTAAGTTCTGCCTTTAGAGTACTTTAAAATGCTACTTACCACCAATTTTGTAGACATCCTGCAGAGGCAGACGCAAGGGCTTGTCAGTTGGACGAGTTGGTGGCAGAATGCAATCCAGAGCTTCAAGCAGTGTGGTTCCACTGGCATTGCCATCCTTCCGGGTGACTTTCCATCCCTTGAACCAAGGCATCTAAAATAAAACAGAAGACTGTCAATGTTAGCATCCAATGGCCACTCCCAGAGCTTTTCAACAACTGTCTCAAAAGTCACTTACGTTTGCACTTGGCTCCAACATGTTGTCACCATTCCAACCAGAAATTGGCACAAATGCTACTGTGTCAGGGTTGTAGCCAATTTTCTTAATGTAAGTGCTGACTTCTTTAACGATTTCCTCGTATCTCTTCTGGCTGTAGGGTGGTTCAGTGGAATCCATCTTGTTAACACCAACAATTAGTTGCTTCACACCCAGTGTGTAAGCCAGAAGGGCATGCTCACGGGTCTGCCCATTCTTTGAAATACCAGCTTCAAATTCACCAACACCAGCGGCAACAATCAGGACAGCACA
>NW_003852430.1:16565245-16580826 GCF_000181295.1 Otolemur garnettii
GCCTCCTTCTCAAATTTTTCAATGGTTCTCTTGTCAATGCCACCACATTTGTAGATCAGATGTCCGGTAGTGGTGGACTTGCCCGAATCTACGTGTCCAATGACGACGATGTTGATATGAGTCTTTTCCTTCCCCATTTTGGATTGTATGGGCGGTTTTCACAACACCTAAGATGGAAGGAAAAGAAACCTTTGAACCACTGTTGAAAGGCTTGAGAATAAGCCAGGAGCTGAGCTCAAAGGGCAAATTCCAAGGAGAATTACAACTAGTGCCAGCTGCGCGGGCCGAACTCTTGTCTCCACCCACTAAGCAAAGGGAAAACTCCGTCGCCTGAAATCTCCTCCCCCACCCGGTGGGGACGCGCTCCCGGGGCGGGAGGAGGGATCTGGGCGCACGGACGGCGGCCGGGCCGGAGGGGGCACAGGAAGCGGCGGCCGCCGCGGGGAAGGCCCTTTTCCTTTGTGTGGGTGACTCACCCGCCCGCTCCCCGGCCGCCGCGTCCTCCATTTTGAGCTCCCCCGGCAGGCCCGGGAGCGGCCATCTTTCCGCGCACGCAACTGGTGCCGCGCGGGCCGCCGCGCCGCCGGAGTGGGGTGGGGTGGGGCGGCCACCGGGGCCGCCGGCCCGCGCCGCTTTCCCTCTCGCCCGGCTCTCGGACGCCCCGCCTCGCCCAACATGTGCGCCGGGCTCGGCCGCCACCCTGGGCGCCCCCACGGCCACCCAACCGGACGGCGACCTCGCGGCCGTCCAGCCCAACCTCCCCGGAACGGTCTCGCCGGAGAGGAAAATCGTGGCGGCTCACTTTAAAAAAGCTCGAAGCGATGAGGACGGCGGGAGCGGGGCAGGCGAGAAGTGAGAGCGGATTCGCACGCGGCGGCCACGGCGCCCGAGCCAGGCCTCCCCGCGAGCACGAGGCCAAGAGGCTCCTGAAGAAAGTGCAAGGCCTCGAACTCCCCCACCCCACTCACAGCCGGGAATTCGGGATCGAGAACCTCGTAAAGTGGCTCAGCGACAAGGCGCTAGAGAGAAGCACGCGAGGGCCGCGACCCACCGAGGGCGGCCAGGCCGGCGGAAGCCACACCCGGCACTCACCTGTGTTCTGGCGGCAAACCCGTTGCGAAAAAGAACGTTCAGGGCGACTACCGCACTTATATACGGTTCTCCCCCACCCTCGGGAAAAGGGCGGAGCCAGCACACGACACCACTTTCCCAGTTTACCCCGCGCCACCTCCACTAGGCACCGGTTCAATTGCCGTCCCCTCCCCCCAACTTCTCGGGGACTGTGGGCGATGTGCGCCCTGCCCACTGAAGGGCACGCAGCTCCTCGCGCATGCTCCTCTCGACCCCAATGACGAGGAGAGCGAGTGGGTGGGAGGCGGGGACGCGGCGATCTCTCGGTTCTAGGTTAGTGGGAGTTTACCGACGGTCCCTGGGATTCCCTAAAGCAGGGGCCAGCCCTCCTTTTGTATGAATTACTCTCCGCACCCTCTGGAGGGGGAGGCGGTGTCGCGGCGAGGAGGCAGGCTGGAGCGGCTGTCCAGAATCTTCCCTCCATTATTCCTGGCTTAATCGTAAAGATTGCGTGGAGATTTGGGTGTCCCTTCCCCCCCGCCGCAGTCCAGCTCCCATATGGCCGGTCCCACATAGAGCCTCTTCCTCTGCTAGTCGCAGCCTAGTCCGAGGCTGGCTCCTCCCGTCTGGGAGGAGCACCACGTCCTCGAGACCTCGAGGGGCTTGGGCGGAGGCCAGAGACTGGGGGCCGCCTTCTAGGCTCAAGAATCCGAAGGCAGTTCTGGGCGGCCGTAAGCAGGACGAGTCTGTTCTGCGCTGGCCTCTTAGTTCCTTCCGCTGAAAGCCAGCTGCTTTTATCGAAGTCTGTAATAAACGTCACCCCACTATACTCCGGTATAGTGCACTGATACTCCAGATGTCCAGATTTTCAGTTTCGACAGACTTAAGTCCTACAGTTAACTTTACATCTATTTTTGATTTTGTTACCCCAAAAAGATCCTCAGAAAGAATGTGTGTCTATCCTCTGGTATCTTTTTTAAAGTATACAGTCATTCTGTTGCAACCATGAGAAACCTAAAAAGAATGCATCAAATTCAGTTTTTCCACATGATCTCATGTAGAGACTGAGATCTACAGCATCAGCAAGCTTATTCGCCCAGCTTCCTACCCCCAAGCAGTGTGAGAACACTGCTCCTATTTAAATAAGTACCTTCGTTTTCTGTCTTACTGAGTGCAACGGCATTTCAGCATAAATCTAGGGTGAGATTGGATAAGACAAGGCCTTTTTGGATGGCTCTCAGGGCAGGCCCTGGGAAACGCTCCTCTGAGGAAAGATGAACGTTTATTACTGGATCAGTGTGTCTTTTCTCCCAGGTGTGGAATTCACTGCCCAACTTCTCCAATCAGCTTATTAGCAAGTGTTTATTTCAGAACCTACTATGTGTCCAATGCTAATTAGAAGTACTGTAGTGTTCAGAAGTAATTTCCTTCTGGAGAGGAATCCACGATCACATAGAAAGAGGAAAACAATTAGAAAGCACAGCTAAGGCAAATTTGTATGGTACTTTCTTGGTTTTTATTTCATCATAGAATATAGTTCTTTTAATTGCTACCTTTCAGTTATTTTTCATAGTCCAAACACCTTTTCTTTCTTGAGAGAAAGAAATCTGCAATAACCTTTCTATACACACACACACACACACACACACATATATATTTTAACCTCTTCTTATAGATAAAACATTCCAAAAATCAGCTCAAGGCCTGTTCCGGGCGCCGCCACATACACTGAGGGTGACTGGTTCAAATCCAGCTCGGTCTAATTAAACAACTGCAACAACAAAAAAAATAGCCAGGCGTTGTGGTGGTCACCTGTAGTCCCAGCCACTTGAGAGGCTGAGGCAAAAGAATTGCTTAAACCCAAGAGTTTGAGGTTGCTGTGAACTGTGATGCACTCTGTCCAGGGCAATAACTTGAGATTCTGTCTCCAAAAAAAAAAAAAAGAAAAGAAAAGAAAAGAAATCAGGTTTCTCTATTTTTTCATTAAAAAGGGTCTAACCTTCTCATTTTCATTTAACTTTGAGATAGTTTTAATGAAAGAATCGAGGCCAAATAAAGTTTCCCCAGAAATATATACAACTAATCTGTTCTTGTCCACAAAAGCCTTTTCTATAATGTCTACTTTTTAGCTTCTCTCCTTTCAAAAATTCTTTTTTTCACATTGAATTTTCCTAGTGCCCTTAACCAACCAATCATATACATGTGAAATAACATTATCGTGATACCCTAGTCACTGTTTGTAATAAGAGAAAGATGTTAAGCAGTACCAATGAAAATGAATCACTAGCAATAAAACGATGCCCTCTCATTAATTTTCTTGGAAATATTCATTAATGAGTACGCTCCTTGGGATTAGATTCCTACAATCAGCTGTGTTAGTATATCAGAGTAATATTAACTGCATGGTGTTATCTCAGATTAAGATTAGGGTGCCACACTACACTTATTTTCCATGCCTTTTCTAACAGTGGGTTTGGAAAATATACTAAGGTACATATTTAAACAGGAATGGCATTTTTTTTTAGAATCTAAAGTTACAGTTATTTAGTGAAGGGAAGGAAAACAAAGACTGAAAGCTGAATATTTCAAAATTTTACATGGAATCCAAGAATCATACCTAACACCTAATTTTAAAAAGAAATGAAAAATCAGGCTAGCTATGGTAGCTATAATCCTAGGACTCTGGGAAGCCTAGCCAAGAGGATTGCTTGAGCTCAGGAGTTCAAGATCAGCCTGAGCAAGAGCCAGACCTGTTGCCACCAAAAATAGAAACATTAGGACAGGCTCAGTGGCTCACGCCTATAATCCTAGTACTCTGGGACGCCAAGGTTGGTGGATCGCCTGAGTTCATGAGTTTGAGACCAGCCTGAGCCAGAGTGAGACCTCATCTCTAAAAATAGCTGGGCGTTGTGGTGGGGGATACTCGGTGGGTGAGGCAAGAGGCTTGAGCCCAAGAGTTTGAGATTGCTGTGAGCTGTGATGCCATAGCACTCTTTTAAGGATGACAAAGTGAAACTCTGTCTCAAAAAAAAAAAAAGAGAAAAAGAAAAATTAGTCAAAATAGTGTCAGGTGTCTATAGTTCCAGTTACTGGGTCGCCTGAGGCAGGAGTATCGCTTGAGTCCAGGAGTTTGAGTTTGTTCTGAGCCAAGCTGGTACTACAGCAATCTGGCAGGGCCTCAGAGTGACAGTCTCAAAAAGAAAAAAAAAAAAAATCAAAATGATGGTGGATATTGCTAAGAGGGAAAAGTATCAAAGATAATGTTACTTCATGAACAGAACCTTTTCTGAAGAAGATAGACAAATGGGCAACAAACATATGAAAAAAATGCTCATCAACCCTAATCATCAGAGAAATGCAAATCCAAACTACTCTGTGATATCATCAGACCCTAGTCAGTGTAGCCCACATCATAAAGTCCCAAAGCTGCAGATGCAGACACGGATGTGGGGAGAGGGAAACGCTTTTATGATGTTGGTGGAATTGCAAATTAATACAACTCTTTGGAAAAATGTATGGAGAATCCTCAAAGAACTCAAAAGAGAACTTCACCTTGATCCCACAATCCCATTACCAGGCATCCACCCAGGAGAAAAAAAAAATTATTACAAGGACATTTGCACTAGATTGTTTATCACAGCTCAGTTTACAATCACCAAGATGTGGAATCAATCCAAGTACCTACCAACCCATGAAGGGATTAAAGACTACATTATATAAATACCATGGAATACGATTCAGCCATGAAAAAGATGGAGACTTTACATCTTTTGTATTAACCTGGATAGAGTTGGGGAACTCCCTAGTAAAGTACCATGAGAATGGAAAAGCAAGTATCCAATGTACTCAATTTTATGAAGCCAGTAGATGAACTAATACTTTCTTCACCCACAGAAGAAAAAAACTCAATTTAATTCAAGTTGGGGAGGGGATGGGGGAGGAGGATTTGCATGTTCCCACCTCATGGGGAGAATATAAGGGGATATGGCACACCTCCTGTATGCCGGATACTGCAACAGGGGCCTTACCTAACAAATGCAAACATGATAACCCAATCGTTGGTATCCTCATATTAATCTGGGGGGAAAAAAAGATAATGTCACTTTAGTAAAAGTGATCTCTGTGAAATACTCACTGTTCATTGAAATGGGCATTGCAAACTTAAATACTTTCCCACTATCATAAAATTGTAATATTGGAGATAATGTACGCTTTCAGTTGAATTAGTCTGCTTTGAAATATGGACCTACTACCATTTAAGCAGTAATTTTTAATAGGTGCGGTATTCAGCATCACGATGAAATTCTTTAAAAGTTGACTGCAGAAGAATCCAAAATTCTAAATATAATTAAAGTGACAAAATAGTCCAAAGAGGTTTCCACAACATAAATAATAGCAGCCCAATTTTCATTACGTTCAGCAAAGAAAAATCAAAAAACACGACTCCAAAGCTATCTCAGAATACAGGCAGGTTTTCCCTAAACCACCATGATTGCAGATAAAGAGTAAACGCTTTATAAGCACCTCGTAGAGAATGCTTTTTAAAACAGCAGCCAAGGAACCACAAAGTCACGGGAGTCTTTGATTTATGACTAAGAAACCTACTGCGCGTCCCCACCTGGGGGATCCTGATGTTGCGGTAATGGCCGAAACTCTTTGGGGGAGGGGAGATCGCAGTTCTCCCGCTTAAGAACTAAAACGTTTGAGCCCATTGGAGCCATATTATCGGGCGTTAGGGGTGGACACTGTCCACAAGCATTTTCTCTGGGCAGAGATCACATTTCTGCTCTCGGTGGAGGCCGGAGGTGGGCGGGAGCCGGAGCGTGACCTGAACGCCAAGCCCGGCGAAAGACGCCGCACCCGACTCCCGAAGAGGGGAGGTTGGGGCGACACGCAGTGGCACTGGCCCTGCTCCCGCGCCAGACCCCAGCGCGCCGCTGCCGTCGCTCCGGCGCTCGGACACCTGCGGGCGGGCGGGGCCTCCCCAGCGCTGGGTCGCCAGGGCCCGCCCCGACACGCCCCCTCCTGAGGTCACTTTCTTCTGGCCTCGAACTGCGGAAGGTCCGAGGAGGGGGCAGAAAACCTCATAGCTTGGGGTGAGAGCCGCTGTTTGTTAGCGTGGGCTGGCTTCTAAAACACTGAAGCGAATAGTTTTCTTTTTAGAAATCCCTTCTCCCCATACCCTATGGTTTGAACATAATCCTGACGCATCTTTCCCCCACGACTTTACAGCAGATACTGTATGCTTTTTACTAACTTAACTGTGAATGGTAACATTGTTAAGACTCCTAAAGCTGTTTGGGGGGTCATAATCCAAGGTCGTATTTTTGCCTAAGATTTCCCTTAAACTTGTTCAGACATTTAGAGTGGCAAACTTAAAATAGATTGTAAGTAGACATCAACGTGACCCCTTTTAGAAAGAAAAACAAGAATTTTAGTTATTTACATCGTAAAAGAGTAACCAGTAGTTGTTTGAGATTTATAACTGATTCACCATCTTTCACTGTTGGCTGATCACTCTGCCACTGGGCCTAATTTAAAGCAGCTTTTAGTAATTACATTTTGCTGTGGCTTGACACACGTTTTCATGTTGTTTCTGCCAATTGAAAATGGTTTTTAAAATCTTTATCTGCTGTAGCTGCCTCAGAAGTGAAAATGACTTTTAAAAGGGTAGTTTAGAATATGATTAAGTCAAGGAATTCTTTGGATTAAGAATTAAAACAAAATGGTACTTTGGTGTGCCAGACATTGTTCTAACATTTGGAATATTTACTGTAATTCCATGAACCACGTTTTATAGACGGGGAAGCTATAGGCAACAGATAGTTTATGCACAATAAGTAAATACAGGCCTTTAAAAAAAGTTTTACTTTTTTGCCCCAAATACTAAAATACAATATATCACTTTGTTTCTGGCCTCATTTGTGAAAAAAGAAAACAAACAAACAGTATACCATTTTGCTTTTTCCCCTTAATGTTGGTGATCCTTTCTTGTAAGCACATTAGGACCCAGCAGAACATGCTAGGTACCCAGGTAATCTGATCAGAGAGCTGGTAGTCCTAACCCTTATCAGCTGTTCTAGGCAGCCTGGAATAATGAATGGTGTTGGAATTACAAAATCAGGGATTCCGTCCTCACTCTTTTGCTTATGGCCCCTGTGACAGCTGGTGCTCCTGAAAAGTGCATCTGTAAAGTGAGTCTGCTCATTTTTCATATGTAGCCCCTACCTCAGAATCCTAATATGCAGTGACTTAAGAGACACAGGGGTGCTGTAAGAGCTAGGGAATTCAGAGTTTCCACAGGCTTTTTGAAGAATGCCTGCCCTCAACTGGAACACCTTATCATGCTAACTGAGTCAGTAGAGAAAATAAACCCATTATAGCTCACTACAACCTTAAACTCTTGGCCTCAAGTGATCCTCCCATCTCAGCCTCCCAAGTGGCCAGGACTACAGGCACATGAACCACACTTGGCTAATTTTTAAAATTTTTGTGGCGACAGGTTCTTGCTATGTCACCCAGTCTGGTCTTGATTCCTGGGCTCTGGTGATCTTCCCATCTCAGTCTCCCAACATCCTGGGCTTACAGGCATGAGCCACCACACCTGAACCGATGTTATCTTTTTAATTGTAAATATTTAAAAATAGGTAATACAAGCGCTGAGCCCGTAGCACAGTGGTTATGGCGCCAGCCACATACACCGAGGCTGGTGGGTTCAAACCCAGCCTGGGCCAGCGAAACAACAATGACAACTACAACCAAAAAATAGCCAGGTGTTGTGGCAGGCCCCTGTAGTACCAGCTACTTGGGAGGCTGAGGCGAGAGACTCGCTTAAGCCCAAGAGTTTGAGGTTGCTGTGAGCTGTGACACCACAGCACTCTACCCAGGGCAACAGCTAGAGATACTCTCTCAAAAAAATAAAATAGAAATTTACCAATTGCCAACATTGATTCCAATAATGAATACTATTTTGTCTATTTCATTTAAGTATTGGAACTATGGAATTATGAATGCTTGTGGCACTGGGTGACTGGGTGTGTATTCTTTTTTTTTGAGACAGAGTCTTACCACGTCACACTTGGTAGAGTGCAGTGGCATCACAGCTCACAGCAACCTCAAACTCTTGGGCTTAAGCGATTTTCTTGCCTCAGCCTCCTAAGCAGCTGGGACTGCAGGTGCCCACCACAAAGCCTGGCCATTTTGTTGTTGTTGTTGTCATTGTTGTTTTAGTTGGCCTGTCTGGGCTGGGTTGGAACCTGCCAGTCTCAGTGCATATGGCCAGTGCCCTACCTGCTGAGCTACAGGCACCGCCAGGGGGTATGTATTTTGTAAGTGACAAGGAATGTTGTGTTATGGCTTTTAGTACACGTTGGTAATTGTGCAGGATTTCAAAGGTTAGTCTTTATTCATGTAGTCATCTAACATGTACTGAGCATATGCCGTATGCCAGGCACTTAGCTAGGCTCTGGGGACCAAAAGCAGTCTCTGCTGAGTGTTGTATGTGGCAGAACCCTGAGAGGGATGGTGGGAAGAGTGCAATAAGCAGATGACTCCAAGGATGCCTGAGTGCTGCAACCAAGTAAGCCGAGGGTGCCTGTCACCACTCAGGAGGGACCCAGACTAGTGGAAGGAATCAGGAGAGCAGCTGGGAAAGCTTCTCAGAGGACAGGATACTGGGTCGGGGAAGAACTGTGGGAGTCAGCCAGTGGAAAGAGGCCATGGAGGTGGGTGCTTTGGATGACTGCTCTAGGAAAAAGTGGGAGGGACAGTTTATTCCTCCACCAACAGGAAGTGAGCATGATATATCTGTCTGGGGGTTATTCACTGAGAACCCTAAGGAGCCTGTGAACAACAACCAGGCTCTAGAGGCACACCGACTTGGGTCCAAGTCTGGCATCCACCACTTACTGAACGAGCAGCTCTGGACCAAGTACAGTATTTGGCTTTTGGGGGGGGGGGAAGGGAGGGACAGAGTCTTAATCTGTCACCCAGGCTAGTGTGCCACCTCTGCCTCTCAGAGTGCTAGGATTATAGGTGTGAACGACAGTGCCTGGCTTAATTTTTCTATTTTTAGTAGAGACAGGGTTTCACTTTTGCTACGACTGGTCTCGAACTCCTGAGCTCAAGTGATCCTCCCACCTCGGCCTCCCAGAGTGAATCTCCATAATGTTATCTTATGCCATTTGGGCTGCTATAACAAAATATCTTAGACTTGGGCAACTTGTAAACAACAGAAATTTATTACTTGCAGTTCTGGTGGCTGGGAAGTTCAAGATCAAGGCCCCACCAGCTTCAGTGTTTAGTGAGAGCTTGTTGTTGTCTTCAAAGATGATGCCTTCTGGCTGTGTTCTAACATGGCAGAAGGGTCGGGGACTCCCTCAAGCCTCTTTAAAGGCACTAATTCCATTAATATGATGGAGCCTTCATGACTTTCCCAAGGCACTACCTCATAATACTGTCACATAAGCTGTTAGGTTCCAACATACAAATTTTGAGGGGACACCAACATTCAGGCCATAGCAGCTGCTATGCTTTAAATAATTATGAAGTCAGAAATATTTTTTAACAAGTTTTTAATGGGACTTTTTAAAAATCAAAAGAAGCATAAATAATCACCCTAATTCTAAAATCTTGTCATGGCCTTGTACTTTCTAAGATTAAATGTACTTTATCCTTTTTTTTTTCTTTTTTAGTATAGTATCTTTGAATTGTTGCTATGTCATTGACTCTGTTTTTCTAGTACCATCTGCTTCCGGTATGTCCATCTGCAAGCTGTTTCTGCTGCAAAAGGGACTTTGCAGATTTAGTTTTTAAAAAAACCCAACTCGCTGGGCGTGCTGGTTCATGGCTATAATCCCAGCACTCTGGGAGGCTGAGGCAGGAGGACTGCTTGAGGTCAGGAGTTGGAGACCTGCCTGTGCAAGAGCAAGACTCATCTCTGCTAAAAATAGAAAAATTAAGCCAGGCACAGTGGTTCACACCTATAATCCTAGCACACTGTGAGGCAGGTGGATTGCCTTAGCTCAGGAGTTCAAGACCAGCCTGAACAAGAGCAATACCCTATCTCTACTAAATATAGAAAAACTAGCTGGATGTTGTAGAAGAGACCTGTAGTCCCAGCTATTTGGGAGGGTAAGGGAAGAGGATCACTTGAACCCAGAAGTCTGAGGTTGCTGTGAGCGAGGCTTACTCCATAGCACTCTAGCCTGGGCAACAGAGTGAGAGTCTATCTCAAAAAAAAAAAAGAAAGAAAGAAAGAAAGAAAAAAAACTAGCCAGGCAAAGTTGTGAGTACCTGTGCTTTCAGTACCCTCAGTATATGGGGCCTGGCACCCTACCCACTGAGCCACAGGTACTGCCTGGAACTTGCACACTTTTCAAAAGGCCTTTCTCCTGAACCTGTGCAGAAAGAATTGATTCATCAGCAGCATCATGAAAGTGAACCAGTTAATGCTGATGAAGTTACAAGATTAATAGCTTAGTTGTAATACAGTGGTGATGCATCTAATTCCCCAAGAAGGCCAATAAATTAAATGTTTTATATAAAAAAAAGTAATTTTCACTAGATGAAGATTAAATTCTCTTCCAATGTAGACAGTATATTGTTCTAGACCTTGAGAACAAGGGCTTGGCTCGGTACCTGTAGCTTAAGTGGCTAGGGTGCCAGCCACATGCACCGGAGCTGGCGGGTTCGAATCCAGCGTGGGCCCACCAAACAACAATGACAACTACAACCGAAAAGAAAAAAAAAAAAGAGAGAGAGAACAAGGGCTAGCGTAAGTTAACTGAAATTAATGAAATCAAGTATGGAAATAATACAATGCTATCCCAAAAGGGACAGTATTATTTTACAGTGCATCCACAGCTGTCAGGTATACAAAGTGATGGACAGACTTATCAGTAGTTTAAAAAAAATTCTTTTTTTTGAGACAAGAGTTTCATTTTGTCATCCTCTGTAGAGTACTATGGCATCATAGCTCATAGCAACCTCAAACTCTTGGACTCAGCAATTGTCCTGCCTCAGCCTCCTGAATAGCTGAGAGAAAGGTGCCTGCTGCCGTGCCCAGGTACTTTTAGAGTCAGGGTCTCACTCTTGCTCAGGCTGGTCTTGAACTCCTGAACTCAGGCAATTTACACACCTCAGCCTCCCAGAGTGCTAGGCTCACAGAGTGCTAGGATTACAGACAAGTATGAGTCACTGTGCCCAGCCATTATTAGTAGTTTGTAATCACATGATGGCTTTCAGATTTTTTGCATTTGAGTGAGTCTGTTCTGAAAATACAAGAAATCTTCCTGCCTCAGTCTCCCGAGTAGTTAGGACCACAGGTGCCCATCACAATTTTACTTTTTCTTTCCTTTTTTTTTTGTAGAGATGGGGTCTGATTTTGCTATCGGATCTCAAACTCCTGAGTTCAAAGGATCCTCCCACCTTGACCTCTCAGAGTGCTAGGATTCTAGGTGTGAGCCACTGTGCCTGGTCCATACCATGTCTCTTAAAAAAATAATAAAAGTACTAAGGCTTTGCTTATGCACTTAATAGTCCTCAAACTACTGAAAACCAAAGATCAAGAAAAAAACTGAAAGTGGTTAGAAAAAAATGCACATTACATATGAGGGAGCCATGTTTGATAGGATTGATGTCTCATCAGAAACGTGGAGGCAAGGAGATAGATGAGCAACATCTTAAAGTACTGAAAGAAAGAACAAACAAATCTGTCAACCCAGAATTCTATGTCTAGTGAAAATATCCTTTACAAATGAAGACAATAAAATCACAATAAGATACCACTATACACCCACTACGGTGGCTAAAATTAAAAAGATTGACAATATCAACTCTTGGCAAGCAATTGGGACTCTTACACAGCTGGTGAGAATGTAAAATTGTGCAATCTCTTAGGAAAACAGTTTAGCAGTTTCTAAAAAAGTTAAACATACATCTACCATATGACCATCCATTCTGCTTTCAAGTGTTTACCCAAGAGAAATGAAAGCATATGTCCAAACAAAGAACTGGGCCAAAATGTTCATAGCAGTTTTATTTGTAATCACCAGAAACTGAAAACAACCCAAATATCCATCAATAGGTGAGTAGATAAATTATGGTATATCCTTACACTAGAAAATTAATTAGCCATAAACAGGAATGAACTATTGGTACATGTAACAACATGAAGACTTTTGAAATAATTCTGCTAATAGAGGCCATACAGAAAAAAAGCATATAAAAAACATACGATATGATTCTCCATCCATATAAAACTCTTCTATAGAATGCAAACTAATCTGTACATTAATGGTTATGAGGGGAAGGGAAAAGGGTTACGGAGGAGAGAAAACAAGGGCTTACAAAGAGGTGCGCTTTATTGCCTTTTTTATTTTTTGAGACAGGGTGTTGTTCTGTTGCCCAGGCTAGTGTACAGTGGCATCATTATAGCTTAGTGCAACCTCAAACTTCTGGGCTCAAGGGATCCTCCCGCCTCAGCCTCCTAAGTAGCTGAGACTATGGGCACATAGTGGAGACAAAGTCTTGCTATGTTGCTCAGTCGGGTCTTGAACTCCTGGCCTTGAGGTTATCCTCCCACCAGCTGGGCATGGTGGCTAATGCCTGTAATCCTAGCACTCTGGAGGGCTAAGGAGGTCAGATTGCTTTAGCTCAAGAGTTCGAGACCAGCCTGAGCAAAAGTAAGTCCCCCCATCTGTACTAAAACTAGTAAAACTAGCCACGTGTAGTGGTGCATAGCTATAGTCCCAGTTCCTCAAGAGGCTGAGGCAAGAGGATTGCTTGAGCCCAAGAGTTTGAGGTTGCTGTGAGCTATGATGATGCCATAGCACTATACCCAGGGCAACAGAGTCTTACTTAAAAAAAGGGAAATCTATAGGTTATTCTTTAGGCTGAAGAGAAACAATATCTGTAAAAACTCATGCTCCTTTTTTTCTTCAAAACAGATAAATCTTTCCCCTTTTATTAAAGTTATAATGAAAATGTTTATTAAATTTTGTAAAGAGGAACAGTTGTTAAGTTGGTAACCAAATTTTTTGAGGCTTTGCTTAGGTGGGGCTAAATTTAGAACAAAAGAAAAACTACCAATAGAAACTCAAATTTTCAGACAGGAATAAAATGCAAATGACAAAGATCGATGTAAATAGAAGAATACTGCTTTTTTCTCTTAATTTACATTATGTAGAAATATTGAAAGCAAAAGCAATACTTTGTCTTACGGAGTTCATAACATTTATGGATTAAATAGAGATAGCAATTTTAAAGTTTAAAGGACGGGACCAGAGAGTTGAATGAGCCTATATGGTTGTAAGGCTTTAACATTGTACAAAAAGCAATTCAATGTTAACTCCAAGTAGATTGTGAAAAGTTAAAGATGGATTATGTATTGTAACTGCTATATACCCACTATGGTGGCTAAAATGGATTAGTGCAGAGTGGTATAACTAAAAAGCCAAAGATGACATTAAATTATAAAAGAGTATCTGAATAATCCAGAAAAAGAGGAACAAAAAGCAGAAGGGACAGAAGAAGTAATAAAATGATAGACCTAGGTGCAGCTACTTCAATAATTAGAATTAGTGTCCCTGACATAAACACTCCAATTAAAAAGGAGAATTTGTCAGCATGGATTAAAAAAATGCAAGACACAACTGTATGTTGTCCACGAGGGACACATTTCGAACATAAAGATGCAAATGTATTACATTAAATAGACTTCATTTACTTCCAACACCCTGGAAATAAGTTGAACTTTCCTTAATCACTATGCCTGCCTGTAAGACAGGAAGTAATTATACTCTGTCCATGCTTGTAGCAATTAAAAGTAATTAAATGATTATAATGGACTGTGCAAATCCTGTTTGGTATTATCATTTCCTAATAATAATTACTTTATAAATGTTATTTTATTCCAATCATTGTAATCTTTCTTTCTGAACAGAAACATTTTTCCCCCTTCTTAGAGAAGAACTTAACAAAGAAGAAAAGAAGAAAAAAAAGAAACGTTCTTTTATCTGTAAGGTAAGCATGTAGGTTACTCCTATTTTACTGATTTATTTTTACTGTATAGCATAATAATTGAAATAGTGGTTTTGGAGTCAAATATACTTGGGCCATTATTGGCTCTGACATTTACTGGGTCTTTAGACAATTGTCTTTAGACAATTTTTAAAATCTTATTGATCTTCAGTTCCTTCATTTGTAACATGAGTATAATACTATATTGATTAAAGAAAATAATGTACCTAAAATACTTAGCGCAGAGCCTGTTAGCTGGCTATGGTGACCCGTACCTGTAATGTCAGCTACTTAGGAAGTTGAAGCAGGAGGATCACTTGAGCCCAGGAATACCAGCCCACGCTGAGTGACATAGGGAGATTGCCTCAAAAAGAGAGAGAGAGAAAGATTTTTGTATTTCTGTTATATTTCACTGTCAAGAAATTCATAATTGTATTTTAATGAAAAAAACCTAAAGGAAGTTAAAAATACTCTACCATATAACCCCCCCCCATAAGTCTCTAAATAAACAAAAAAAATAGAATCTCCTACAAAATTAAGCTGGTGTCTAGAAAAAAATCTTCCTATGTTTGAAAATATTCTCACACTAATGATGAGGCCCAAAGCAGTGGCTCACACCTGTAATTCTAGCACTCTGGAAGGCTGAGGCAAGAGGATCCTTTGAGCTCAGGAGTTTAAGACCACCCTTATAGTAAGGGCAAGACCCTGTCTCTACTAAAAATAGAACAATTAGATAGGAATTGTGGTGGGTGCCCATAGTTCCAGCTACTCAGGAAGGTGAGGCAAGCGGATTGCTTGAGCACAGGAGTTTGAGGTTGCCATGAGCTAGATTGAGGCCACAGCACTTTAGCCCGGGCAACAGAATGAGACTCTGTCTCCAAAAAAAAAAAAAAAAAAAGTAAGATTATGAAAGTTACAATGTTTAAACAGGCTTTAACATAAAGAGTAATTGTGTCTCCTTTATCTAAATGTTTTACAAAAGTGGATGCTGTGTCTGACTGGGGAGCATCCCTCCTCCTAGCATTGTAAACAGAAGGCGCCCACGCCTGCCCTTTGAGCACCAGTAATTAGACCTGCTACCCGGGAACTGCATGGGAAGCTGGGAGACTGCCTGGCCCAGAGTGCAGTCAGAGCTGCAGTGCTGATGGGGACGCTCTCCCATGACTCTGCAGTGCTGGTGGGGATGCTCTCCCAGCAGCCCTTGGAGTGTTCACAGGCTCACAAGAGCCAGTGCCCCTCCCAAGGATGAGGACTGGGACCTTGAGCATAGAATGTCCACCTGGATGGCTTGGCGTCTGTAGCTCAGGCAGTAGGGTGCTGGCCACATACACCTTGGCTGGCAGGTTCCAACCTGGCTCGGGCCTGCTAAACAACAATGACAACTGCAACAAAAAAATTGCCATGGGGTGGTGCCTGTGGCTCAAAGGAGTAGGGCGCTGGCCCCATAAACCAGAGGTGGTGGGTTCAAACCTGGCTCTGGCCAAAAACTG
>NW_003852430.1:16580846-16584061 GCF_000181295.1 Otolemur garnettii
CCAAAAAAAAAAAAAAAAAAAAAATCAAATGATGCAAATGAGAGCCAGATAGCAGAAGGAGCCTATTATTAGATTCTCAGTCTGAAGCCTAATTTGCTTACAGAAACCCTCTTTAGATGTGGGCACGTCCATCATGTGACAGGAGCAGAGAATGCAGGTATACAGGGAAGCTGGGAGCCTTCAGTGTCGGTATGCTTAATGTTTCATTGGTTAGGACTCCAGCTTTCACTTGGGAAAGTCAATTTTTTTTTCATTGTATTTTAATGAAAAAAAACCTAAAGGAAGTTAAAAATATTCTACCAGGGCCATGTTTGAACTCGCCACCTCTGGTATGTGGGGCCGGCGCCCTACTCCTTTGAGCCACAGGCCCTGCCCCAAAACTCATTTTGTTTTATTTTTATTTTTTTTTACAGTTTATTTATTTATTTATTTATTTATTGCAGTTTTTTTTGGCTGGGGCCGAGTTTGAACCCACCACCTCTGGTATATGGGGCTGGTGCCCTACTCCTTGAGCCACAGGCACCGTCCCAACTCATTTTGTTTTAACTATCAAAGTGCAACCACTGCAGGAACATTTTTGCCCATATTACAGTTTTCACTGTCAAATGGCCATGGGCATTGACAAGATGGGCCAAAGGCAGGACTCAGGCAAGCCTGGCTCCAGCTCCTCTCAAAGGTCCCATGTCACATGCTGCCTCCTCAGTGGAATCCTCTCTGACAACTGTGCCTGAGAAGGTCCCCTGTTATCTTCCATTATAGCTCCTCCTTTTGTTTCCTTCTGAACACTTACCACAGCATGTAATTATTCACTTCGCTGTTACTGCAGCTTTGCTCTACAAGAATGCAAACTCCATGAGAGCAGAGATCTTGTGTGACTTTTTTTTTTAACCATTGTATCCAGTGCTTGGCACGTAATAGATGCTCAGCAAACCTCTGCTGAATGAATGGGTGCATGAATACACTGATTTTATTCAGGCTGGGAATGTACTCTGCTTTTCCTCCTCAAGTAAATTGCTTTCTTTCTTTGTTCTTTTTTTTTTTTTTGAGACAGAGTCCTGCTTGGTCACCCTGGGTAGAGTGCTGTAGCATCAGCCTAGTTTATGGCAACCTCAAACTCTTGAGCTCAAGCAATCCTCTTGCCTCTGCCTCCCAAGTAGCTGGGACTACAGCCACCCTCCATAACAGCTGGCTAGTTTGTCTATTTTTAGTAGAGATGGGGGTCTTGTTTTTGCTCAGGCTGGTCTCAAACTCTTGAGCTCAAGCAATCCATGGGCCTTGGCCTTCCAGAGTGCTAGGATTAGAGGCGTGAGCCACCATGCTGGACCTCTATTTAATTTATTTCCCTGACACGGACACACCATGAAAACCTGTTTTTTGGTGTTAAACAAAGATCATTCCAAAGTCTATGAGTTTTCCAGTCGCCCTCCTAATGTGCTTTGGCCTTTCTCCTCACCTATTTTGGACTTGCACTGTGTTTTCTTGGTTGTTTTTTGAGGTTTGACTAGAAGTGAGAAATTTCATCCAGGCCCTTGGTAAAGACAGAAAACCTTCCTAGACAGCATTGCCTTGATGCCCGCCTCTAACAAATAGAGACTGGCATTCTCATGGAGCCTAAACAGAGGATTTGATCGCACTTCTAACTAGAATTGGCTTTGAAACAAGCAAGGAGTGGTGAGGGCTGAGGGAACTGAGGGCTTGACAACAGAGACACACCTCTATTTCTTCATCTGTCATCTACCCATTAATCCATCCCTTCTTTCATTAATGATTGTGTTTACTGAGCCAGATCAGAACTGCTCTCAATGTTTCATACATATGAACTAATTTAATCATTACAGTTACTATGAGGATAGGGACTGTTATCACCTCCACTTTATAAATGGGTAAACTGATAAGCACTTATTAAGCATCTTTGCTGAGGGGTGTTTAAGGCAGAGCTGACAATCATTATAGAGTCACATCATGTAGTCACAAAAAAACTGATAACTTCCCAAATCCTTTTTGACATGTAATCATAACGAAGAAGTATTTAAGCAAAATTGCATGGACTGTCTTAGAATTATGGAGAGTGCTATTGCCAGATGAAGTACATGCATTTTAGGATGAAGTCAGCGCTAAACAGGAAAAATAAGCAAAGTGCTGTGGCTGCAGGAAGGAAGCTGGGGGAGCGGAAAGAACCTGGTGCTGGGGTTGGAGAAACTTGACGTTGAATCAGGTCTGTTCCTCATGAGCTCTGGGATCTGGGGCAAAGTGCCTGACCTTCACGTTCTCTGAGGGGAGGGTGATGAAGCGTCTCGAGGCCTTCCTGAGCCCCCCAGTTTCAGCAGGTGCCCTCCTCGGCCTCTCTATCGCTGTCTGCGATGTCTGCCTTATCATTTGCCACAAGGAAACTACTCTTGACCTGACGGAACCCTCTCTTCCCAGGATTATAAACTCCTCAGAGCGTCAATATCTGGGGAAGCGCTCCACCTGCATGAGGACCTGGGTGAACCCCTCACTTCTAGTGAAATCTGGGAATGGCTGTTTAGCTCTCAGCTCAGTCACTTCCCCAGAAAGCCCGCGCCCCATTCTACCACCATCCCTTCCCCTCAAAGTTAGGACAGTTTCCTTCTCAAATATTTCTGTACTGACTTCCTTCAGGATGCTCTTTGTTTGTCCACGTGTCGTCATGGATTATAGTGAGTATTTGATAATCCTCCTCCCAAAAAATACATAGGCCTCAATAAAGCAAAGGGCAGGAAGATACAGTTCACCATGTAGACTATCCGTGCCTAGGGAGTCCTCACGGACCATAAGGGTCTTGGAAGAGGTAAAAGATTTCTTTCTTTTCTTTTTTTTAGAGACAGAGTCTCACTCTGTCACCCTTGGTAGAGTGCTGTGGCATCACACAGCTCACAGCAACCTCCAGCTCCTGGGCTTAGGTGATTCTCTTGCCTCAGCCTCCCGAGTAGCTGGGAGTACTGGCGCCCGCCACGACACCCTGCTATTTTTTTGTTGCAGTTTGGCTGGGGCTGGATTTGAACCCACCACTCTCAGTATGTGGGGCTGGCACTGTACCCACTGAGCCACAGTGCCATCCAAGGTAAAAGATTTCTATGGCCATTTAAAACTGTGGAATCTAGGCTCGGCGCCTGTGGCTCAAGCAGCTAAGGCGCCAGCCACATACACCTAAGGTGGCGGGTTCAAATCCCCAGCCCGGGCCCGCCAAACAACAA
>NW_003852430.1:16584565-16593961 GCF_000181295.1 Otolemur garnettii
CTGCAAAAAAAAAAAAAAGCATGTTGTGGCGGTTGCCTGTAGTCCCACCTTATCAGGAGGCTGAGTCAAGAGGTTCACTTGAGCCCACAGGTTGCTGTGAGCTATGATGTCACAGCACTCTACTGAGGGTGACCGAATGAGACTCAATCTCAAAAAAAAAAAAATTGAATAGTCTCGTATAGTTTTCAACCAAGGGTGATTTTTTTTTTTTTTTACACACTATGAAAATCCTTTAATGGTGATGTCTGTGCAGAGTGTGTTATTGAGACAGAAAGAACAACAAGGGCCAACCAAGGGTGATTGTATCTCTTCCCCCAACTCCTGGGACAATCAGCAACGTCTGGGAACATTTTTTTTTTTTTTTGAGACAGAGTCTCACTATGTCACTCTCAGTAGAGTTCTGTAGCGTCATAGCTTACAACCACCTCAAACTCTTGGGCTTAAGCATTTCTCTTGCCTCAGCCTCCCAAGTAGTTGGGACTACGGGCGCCCGCCATAATGTCTGGCATTTTTTGGTTGCAGTTATCATTGTTTAGCTGACCCAGCCCGGGTTTGAATCCCCCCAGTCTCAGTGCGTGTGGCTGGCACTGTAACCACTGTGCTACAGGTGCAGAGCTGGAACATTTCTTTTTAAGAGACAGGATCCTGTGCTGTTGCTAGGCTGGAGTGTAGTGGCATGATCATAGCTCACTATATCCTTGAATTCCTAAGCTCAAGCTGTCCTCATGCCTCAGCCTCCCCATTAGCTGGGAGTCCAGGTGTGCACCACCACACCTGACTAATTTAAACACTATTTTTTTGGTAGATACAAGATCTTGCTATGTTGCCCAGGCTTGTCTCAAACTCCTGGTCTCAAGCAATCTTCCCACCTTGGCCTTCCAAAGTGTTAGGATTACAGGTGTGAGCCACTGTGCCTGGCTTTGGGGAACATATTTTATGGTTAGGACTTAGGGATGCTGCTGGCATCCAGTGAGTACAGGCTAAGGATACTGCTAAACAGCTTCCCAGACACAGGACAACACCCTCCAGCCCAAAATGTCAGCAGTGCCGAGCGTGAGAAACCTTGTTCTACTTGTAGAATAAACAAAACTAGACGCAAAGTGTGAGGTTTATCACAGGGCTCTGAGCCCCCTCCTTTTTTTTGAGACAGAATCTCACTATGTCGCCCTGTGAGACAAAAAGAACAAGGGCCAATCAAGGGTGATTTTATCTTTTCTCCCCAATCCTGGGACAATCAGCAACGTCTGGGAACATTTTTTTTTTTTTTGAGACAGAGTCTCATTGTGTCACCCTTGGTAGAGTGTCGTGGCGTCACAGCAACCTCAAACTCTTGGGCTTACGTGATTCTCGTGCCTCTGCCTCCCAAGTAGCTGGGACTACAGGCATCCACCACAACGCCCAGCTATTTTTTGTTGCAGTTGTCGTTGTTTAGCTTGCCCGGGTGGGATTTGAACCCACCAGCCCCAGTGTATGTGGCCAGCACTGTAACCACTGTGCTACGGGCGCCAAGCCTCTAGCCCCTCTTTATAATCTCCAACCCTGGTTAAGACACACCAGTATGAATAAATACTTGTGAAGTGGATTTAAATCTTGAAAAAAATAACAGTTAAATGTTAACTTCAGGGCAAATGTTGAAGGAAAATTTACTAAATATAAAAAAGAGGAGGAAGTACTTTCCTGTCCGGCCGGTGGAGTTTCAGTCTCTTCAGACAGGTCCTCTTTAAAAGGATCTTCCCCTGATAAGGACCAATTTCTGTTTCCATGGAAGGATAGATGAAACTTAATCCAGCACTTCATTTTATTTATTTATTTATTTTTGAGACAGAGCCTCAAGCTATCCCCCTGGGTAGAGTGTTAAGGCATCACAGCTCACAGCAACCATCAGCTCCTGGGCTCAAGCAAGTCTCCTGCCTCAGCCTCCCAAGTAGCTGGGACCACAGGTGCCCACCACAACACCTAGCTATATTTTTTTTTGGTTGCAGCCATCATTGTTGTTTTGGTGGGCCCAGGCTGGATTTGAACCCGCCATCTTAGGTGTATGTGGCTGGAGCCTTAGCCACTTGAGCCACAGGTGCTGAGCCTATTTATTTATTTTTATATGGGGATTTTTAATAGATTGAATCCCATCAATTAGACAGGTTTAGACAAGATAATCAAATAGAAGGAATTGCCAAGAAAATGTACTAAGAGAATTAAGTATTCTTTAAATGCTGAATTAGCCTGGGTGAGAGGGCTCACCCCTGTAACCCTAGCACTCTGGGAGGCCAAGGCAAGTGGATTATCTGACTTTGGAGTTTGAGACCAGCCTAAACAAGACCCTGTCTCTAAAAGTATCCAGGCATTATGGTGGGCACCTATAGTCCCAGCTACTTAGGAGGCTGAGGCAAGAGGATCACTTAAACCCCAGTTTGAGGTTGCCATAAGCTATGACGCCACAGCACTCTACTGAGGGCAACAAACTGAAACTCTCACTCATAAATTAATAAATAAATAAATGAATCAATGAAATTGTTTTAACTACTCGTTCCTTTTCTTAAATCATTGTCATTCCTTTGACAAGATATTGTTAAAATATCAAATTCTTTCCCAAAAGCCCTTTAGGTCATTACGTTACCATGTGTTTCTGTGGGCACAAAATGCAGGCTGTTCACATATACGTCTGTAATTGAACCCAGTTGTGTTTTAGTGACATTTCATATAAGGATTATATTGCTTGAAATCACGGTTTTCAGGCACAAAAGCTGAAACAGCCTCTTTTGAATAAACGATGATGGAAAAGAAGCTGTTAGTATCTAGTAAAAAAAAAAGGGAAGAGCATTCACAGTCTCCCACTGCCTCCACTGCTCCAAGTGCCTGATCTCTTTACTGTGTGGCGGTTTTGGTTTTTATTCTGGTACATATTGTCTTGTGGTGTGTGATTCTGAAGCCTGAGTTTGAAAATTAAATTGATTTTTACCTCAAGATAGAATTGAAATGACCTTAAACAATGACCTCGAAATATTTTTTCTTCCTTCTGTACTATACACAAAGCACAGGGTCAGGGGCATTGGATGATTGTGGAAAATAATCAAACTTTTGAAATAGCTTAGAGAGAGCTGATTTTTCCCCCCTTGGGGAGTGGCAATGCTTATGGTGATAAAATACGCATAACGTGTTTATCATAAACCGTTCACAAGTGACAGTGAACACATTCACACGTGTGTAATCCTCATCACTATCTATATCTAAAAGTTTTTCCTTGTACCATTAAACAACAGCTCCCCCTTCTCCCCTCCTCTCATCTCCTGCTACCCTCTATTTACCAGAGAGAGCATTTTCAGTACTGGATTCTTTTTTTTTTTTTGCAGTTTTTGGCCAGGGCTGGGTTTGAACCCACCACCTCTGGCATATGGGGCCAGCACCTTACTCCTTGAGCTACAGGCACCACCCAGTACTGGATTCTTGAAAGATAATTTAATGAAGCTATTCAGGAGGGCATTTTAATGTACCTTATCATTAGGGATAAATCTGACACTTAATAAGCCTTTAAACACTACATTCTGAGGCCAGGCACAGTGGCTCACACCTGTAATCCTAGCATTCTGGGAGGCCAAGACAGGTGGATTGCTTGAGCTCAGGAGTTAAAGACCAGCCTGAGCAAGAGTGAGACCTGGTCTCTACTGAAAAATAGAAAATCTAGCTGGGCATTGTGACAGGCACCTGTAGTCCCAGCTACTGGGGAGGCTGAGG
The DNA here is from genome assembly GCF_000181295.1 of Otolemur garnettii. Lineage (NCBI taxonomy): Eukaryota > Metazoa > Chordata > Mammalia > Primates > Galagidae > Otolemur > Otolemur garnettii. The sequence goes on from NW_003852430.1 coordinate 16,588,295, forward strand.
CAAGAGGATGGCTTGAGCCCTTGAGTTTGCTGTGAGCTATGATGATGCCACAGCATTCTACCCAGGGGGACCACTGTGTTCTGACCTATGTAAGCACTGAAGTATGACGACACCAGATACAGGTTGTAGGATGGGTAAGTCAATCAAATAAAAATGTAAACAGCTTAAAGAATACGAAGTAACAGAAAAAGAATGTATTATATAGAATTCTTTTTTTTGACACAGAGTCTCTATTGCCCAGGCTAGACTGTTGTCACCTCACCTAGTGCACAGCAACCTCAAACTCCCGGGCTCAAGTGACCCTTCTGCCTTAGACTCCCCAGTAGCTGAGACTACAGTCATCCATCACAACACTGGACTGCTTTTTCTAATTTTAGTAGAGACAGGGTCTCCCTCTTGCTGAGGCTGGTCTTGAACTCCTGAGCTCAAGGGTTCCCCCTCCCTTGGCCTCCCAGAGTGCTGGGGTCACAGGCTGAGCATCTGCCTGGCCTAGAGTTCTTACTTTTTCTTTCTTTCTTTCTTTTTTTTAATGATGTCATTAGATTTTATTTTTATTTTATTATTGTTTTTTAAGAGACAGAGTCTCACTTTGTCACCCTGAGTAGGGTGCTGTGGCATCACAGCTCACAGCAACCTCCAGCTCTTGGGCTTAGGTGATTCTCTTGCCTCAGCCTCCTGAGTAGCTGGGACTCCACATGCCCCCCACAATGCCTGGCTATTTTCTTGTTGCAGTTTGGCCAGGGCTGGGTTTGAACCCACCACCCTCGGTACATGGGGCCGGCTCCCTGCTCACTGAGCCACAGGCGCTGCCCTCTTTTATTTTATTTGTTTTGACACACAGTCTCACTCTGTTGCCCTGGTAGAGTGCCCTGGCATCACAGTTCCTTTGGCCTCCCGAGTTGCTGGGACTACAGGTGCCTGCCATAATGCTCAGCTGTTTTTTTCTATTGTTGGTAGAGAGGAGATCTCACTTTTGCTCAGGCTGGTCTCCTAAGCTCAGATGATTCAGCTGCCTCAGGGCATTAGGATTACAGGCAAGAGCCACCTCATCCGGCCTTAGAATTCTTCTTGATTCAATGAAATTCAATAGAAGACATCAATGACAGATTAAGAATGATGTATTTTATGTTAAGTCATATATTCTCAGTTTACACCTCTATTGTGATCTAGAGCAGGAGTTGGCAATCTTTTTCTATAAAGGCTCAGACTGTAAATATTTTAGGCGTTGCTGGCCATATGGTGTCTGTCCCAGTTACTCAACTCTGCCTTGGTAGTTCCATAGACAAGTGTAAATGATGGGTGTGGCTGTGTTCCAGTTAAGAACAATGAAATTATAATTTGCAAAAGTCATGCATTTTTTTTCCCTCAATTCGTTTTCAGCGATTTAAATATGTTAAAACCTATCTTAGCTCTCAGGCCCAACAAAAATAGGGGACAGGCTGGATTTGGCGGGTGAGTCAGTGGTTTCACTGCCTCTGCTCTTTTTTTTTTTTTTTTTTTTTTTGAGACAGAGCCTCAAGCTGTCCCCCTGGGTAGAGTGCCGTGGCATTACAGCTCACAGCAACCTCCAACTCCTGGGCTCAAGCGAGTCTCTTGCCTCCGCCTCCCAAGTAGCTGGGACCACAGGCGCCCGCCACAACACCCGGCTATTTTTTGATTGCAGCCGTCATTGTTGTTTGGCGGGTCCGGGCTGGGGATTCGAACCCGCCACCTTAGGTGTACGTGGCTGGCGCCTTAGCCGGTTGAGCTATAGGCGCCGAGCCACTGCCTCTGCTCTTTACCGATCCATTTTTTGCGTGGAAGTCTTCCAAGCTTGTTTAGACTTACCTGGTTTTACAGCTTGTGAAACACTAACATTTCGGTAGAGTGTCAAGTCCCACTTATGTTTGAACAGTGAAAGTACAGATCAAAAACAAGATCTTGCTGAGGTTAAGTTATTGTTCTTCACTATAGAACTACAAGCTGCATCTTTCCTTATGGCCTCGCTAATTATTCTTTTGCAATAGCTCTTTTTGAAGTTATTCATCCCGCTGAGCACACATTGGGCATGATCTCATCCTCTCTGCTCTCCAGAATCCATTGTCGTCAGTTTGTCACTTAAGTTCTCCTTCATCAGTATCCAATTGTTTCAGTCCAGGAAGAGCAGTTTTGTAAGAGCCTCATTAAATAGGTAGGGTTTGGGGGAGTTTTTGTTTGTTTATTTGTTTTTTAAGCTGAAAAGTTACTTAGTTTATGTAGTTTATGTTGAGAGTTTGTTGAGTCAATATCAGATGGTGAGTAGCTTTTATTAAAGTTCAAACCAGTTAATTTGGAGAACAATGATGTGGTAATACAGTCAATTGGAGTTCACTGCCTGTTCAGTGCTGTGATGGGTTCCCAGGGGAGACAAAACATCTACACTGCCTCTGAGAGGTTTGCAGTTCAGTGGGAGAGACAGGATGAATGTACAAAGAATCATGATTATCTGTTAATTAAGTCGAGAACTCCTGTTTGCTGCCACCATTTTTACAGATGAGAAAACTGAGAAATAATTTTTGAGAAATTAAGAAACTTGCTCAAAGTAGCAATGCACACGTGATTGCCTGGCTCCAAGACAAATTCTTTTTTCCCTCCACCACTCAGATTATCTAGTCCACTCTCCTCCAATAAGGAAATAAAGAACTAACATGGAAACTTATTTGCTTTCTAATTCAGTGATTTCTAATAATGGCTATTGTTAAAGTCAGTATAAGAATAAGGTGCTAGGCCAGGTGCAATGCCTCACACCTGTAATCCTAGCACTCTGGGAGGTCAAGGTGGGTGCATTGCCTGAGCTCAGAAGTTTGAGGCCAGCCTGAGCAAACCCCCATCTCTAAAAATAGCCAGGTATTGTGGTGGGTGTCTATAGTCCCAGCTGCTTGGGAGGCTGAGGCAAGAGGATCACTTGAGCCCAAGAGTTTGAGGTTGCTGTGAGCTATGATGCCACAGGACTCTACCAAGGGCAACAAAGTGAAACTCTGTCTCCAAAAAAAAAAAAAAAAAAAAAAAAAAAAGTGCTTAGGCAAAAAACCCATTCTGATGTAAAGCTCATACGATGCAGCCTAATCCATAAAGACATATGTTGCATGGGGCTGAGTCATATAAAAGAAAAATATTTAAACTAAATTTTATAATATTAATCTAAATTCAATTTAAATTTCAAAAATTTGAATTTAAATCTACATGTTTTTAAAATGTATTTATTTTTTATTAAATCAGAGCAGTGTACATTAATACTATCATGGGGTACAGTGTACTGTTTCTATATACAATTTGAAATACTTTTATCCAATTGGTTAACATAACCTTCATGTCTTTTTCTTAGTTATTGTGTTAAGACATTTATATTCTACAATTAGAGAGATTCACATGTACCCTTCTTTCTTTCTTTTTTTTTTTTTTTTTGAGACAGAGCCTCAAGCTGTCACCCGGGATAGAGTACCATGGCATCATAGCTCACAGTAACCTCCAACTCCTGGGCTTAAGCGATTCTCTTGCCTCAGCCTCTCAAGTATCTGAGACTATAGGTGCCCACTACAACACCTGGCTATTTTTTGGTTGTAGTTGTCATTGTTGTTTTGGCAGGCACAGGTTGGATTCAAACCCGCCAGCTCTGGTGTATGTGGCTGGTGCCTTAGCCGCTTGAGCTACAGGCACCAAGCCCTAATTGTATTTTTTTAAGTTAAGCCACAGTGCTAGAATCTATCAAGGAAGGTAGACATTCAGGTGATTCTGTGATCATTTGCAGAGATTATCAGTTCCCAGAAGACATGGCAAATAGCCAAACCTCCAAGGTTTGTTTCTGAGAGACTAGGAAAAAATTAGAATGTCTCCTATTTAGATTTTTAAAAAAAGGATAGCTCATTTAATTGAGGTTCCTGCTGGTGAGCACTGATAATGTCATTACCATGTCAAGGCCAGAATGCCACCAGTATATTCAACTGGTTACAAGATGCCAAAATTCCGAGGACTCAGAATAAAGGGTGGAGAGAGCATTAACATCCCCTGAAGAGCTTTGCCCAGAAATACAATGAGGTTAGGAAAAGATTAAAAGGGAAGGAGGAATCTTGTGTAGGCTGGCCAGCAAAACAACCAAGTCACCAAAATTATGTCTCTATATAACAAATATGTTTATATATACTCAAGGTTTTGGTTTCTTTGGGTTTTTTTTTTTTTGAGACAGAATCTTACCCTGTCACCCAGACTATAGTACCATGGCCTAAAACTAGCTCAGAAGGTTGAGGCAGGAGGATCACTTGACCCCAGGAGTTTGAGGTTGGTGTGAACTATGAAGATGGCACAGCACTCTACAGTAAGAGTCTGTCTCAAAAAATATATATATATTATTTACATTTTCAAACAACAGAGGTCTTATAATAACAGAAGTAATAAGTTATAGTAGAGACTTTCTAATGTCTTAAAACCCAAGTATCCCCTCCCATCAAAACAGAGTAGAAACTTCTTTTGATAGCTGATCTTAAAAGAAATGAAAGAAAATCTCAGAAAAAGGAAGATAAAAAGTCATTTACAGCAGTAATCAACTTTTCCTAGTTGACGACCTATAAAGAGATCAGCTTTTATTAAGGGGAAAGCAACACGTGTTGTCTCCTTTAATCCTCCAAGAGTGGCTGACTTTGAGGTCAGCATTATTATCTGGATCTAGTTTGCCTAGAGCAAACAAAGGTTCCGGCACACTAACTTTCTGTAAATCTGCAACCAGTAAAAGCACGAGGCAACTTTTGATTCCAGAGCTGCATAACACATTTTACCAAGAAATATATGAAACCTCTTGTCTGATCATTTAAATATATTCTGTTCCACATGTAAGTGATTGCAGAATTTTAACATTCAGTGTTTCTCAAAGTGTGCTCCACAGCTGACATACGTCAGAATTATCTAGACAATAGCTGGCTGCAGTAGTTTGGTTTGTAATCCCAGCTACTTGGGAGGCTGAGTTGGCTATGAGGCCGGGCAAAATAGTGAGACCCCATACCTTAAAACAAAAGTTCTTACCAGATGTCAAGACAAAAAAAAAGATCAAATTACACAGACTAGAGACTAAAAATGCAAAATTTGGGGTCCAGCATAGCCTCAGATCAATCTAATCATAATCCTTGAAAATATTTCCATTTAACCAGTTCCCACAAATAGTTGTATATGTGTTTAATTATGAAAAGACAGTTGGTACTTTTTAGTAATCCGTCTAAACTTCTTGAACTCATGTTCTCCCCAGCTGCTTCCCAGAACTCTCAGAATCTATCACTTCCCTTCTTAAATTCACCTTTTTTTTTAAATGAGACTGAGTTTGGCTGTGTTGCCCAGCCTGGAGTGCAGTGACTGCAATCTCCAATCTCCAACTCCTGAGCTTAAGCTATCCTCCTGTGTCAGGATATATAATCGCTGTAACTATAGGCCCCACACCATCATGCCTGGCTAACTTTTTAATTTTTTTGTGTAGATGGGGTCTCATTGTCGAGGGTGGTTTCAAACTTACAGCCGCAAGAGACCCTTCTGTCTCTGCCTCCCAAAGTGCTAGGATTATAGGCATGAGCCTGGCCCTCAATCATTTCACTGATGGAGTTTTGGGGCAACCTTAAATTCCTGTTGTTAGGAGAAACAAGAGTTTCCAGGTAAAAAATGCAAATAGGC
>NW_003852430.1:16594236-16596847 GCF_000181295.1 Otolemur garnettii
AAAAAAAAAAAAAAAATGCAAATAATAAGTTACCAGAGTTAGGAATTACAAGCCAGGTACAGTGGCTTACACCTATAATCTTAGCACTGTGAGAGGCCAAGGTGTGAGGATCACTAGAGCTCAGGAGCTTGAGACCTTCCTGAGCAAAGCGAGACCTGGTCTCAACTGAAAATAGAAAAATTATCTGAGTGTTTTGGTGGGCACCTGTTGTCCCAGGTACTCAGGAGGCTGAGGCAGGAGAATTGCTTGAAACCAGGAGTTTGAAGTTGCTGTGAGGTAGGCTAAGGCCATGCATTCTAGATATTTTATTTTATTTTATTTTGAGACAAAATGTCACTCTGCTAACAAGGCTGGAGTGCTGTGGCATCAGCCTAGCTCACAGCAACTTCAAACTCCTAGATTCAAGCAATCCTCCTGACTCAGCCTCCTGAGTAGCTGGGACTATAGGTGTGCCACAATATCTGGTTAATTTTTCTATTTTAGTGGAGCTGGTATCTCGCTTTGATCAGGCTAGTCTCAAACTCCTAGGCTCAAGGGATCCTCCTGCCTTGGCTTCTGAGAGTGCTAGGATTATAGGCACGAGCCACCCATCCAGCTCAGCCTAGATCACATTTTAAATGCAGATAGGTACAACTTCTTAGTTTTCACTTTCCCTTGTTTTAGATGGCTCCTTTTGAGTGGTGAATGTACTTGGCTTGCTTGCCTGGGTATCACAAACCTTTCCACACTGTGCTATCAAAGCTGTAAATGTTTTCCATCTCTTCCCTCGCCTTTCTTTACTTTTTTCTTTTTTTGAGACAGAATCTCATTCTGTCACCCTGGTAGAGTGCTGCAGCATCATGGCTCACAAGAACCTCAAACTCTTGGGCTCAAGTGATCCTCTTGTCTCAGCCTCTCAAGTAGCTAAAACTACAGGCACCTGCCACAACGCCAGGCTAGTTTTTCGTTTTTAGTAGAGATGGGGTCTTGCTCTTGCTCAGGCTGGTCTTGAACTCCTGAGCTCAGGCGCTCCACCAGCCTTGGGCTCCCAGAGAGCTGGGATTACAGCCTGAGCTCCCTCTCCTTTCATTTCCCTTCCTTTTTTTCCTTTTTCCTGTCTAGTATGACAATGCTGGAAAGTGACACATTAAATTAACAGTGGTCGTCTCTAGTTTGTGGGCTGTGGCTAGGTGGTTTTCTCTCCCCACTTTCTATTTTCGTGTTTGCCACTGTTAATTAAAAACACAAGTATGTGACAGTGCAGAAGTCTGTGGGAGGAACCTCAGGCTACCTTAAAAGGAGAGAGAGTCGGGAGATTAATTACTTTGTATGTTTCTTTACCAAATAGATGAATTTTTTTAAAATAGTAAAGAAAAATTAGAACTGTTTCTCCAGTTTTTTTTCCTCTGCCTCATTTTTCTCTTTTTCTTGTGGAGTCTATCTTCTCCCCTTCCCCAACTGTGATTTCTGTATTAGCAAAGCAGCTGGCTGACGCCCGCTGGAATGAAAGAGGCACTGTGCAATCTCGCTCTGTAAGTTTAAACCACACTGGATTTATGTATAGCCTCTTTCTCCTGGAGGATTGAGATACCTCTTTATAATTCCACGGCTATTTTTAACATCCTCACGGGGTAAGGAGAGAGAAAGCCAGTCCCTTCATCTTTGAGCTGGCTGTACATTTTCTGAGTCTCGGTTTCCCCAGGGCAGGTAACACAAACCTGCAGAGATCACCCACACTTTAGAAGATATGTTGGATAATAACTTCTTTCCATACTCCTGAAGAATCCAGACCTCTTTAGGTTATTAAAAGGCCATAGGAAAGCCAGGAAAACACATCCGTATTGTTTGGTATTGGGAGAAAGATCTCATCATTATTGTAACCTCTCACGTGTCACTGATCTTTGTCTTCTAATCAAGAGTGAAGAATGCCCCAGACAGTGAACCCCTTAGGACACACATCCAGCAAAGGGCAGAGGAAACTCCTGCCCCAGCACTTCGGGCTCTCTGTCCCTGGGCCATGCGGCCTTGGTAATTTCCCTGATTACTCTAGAGACTGTTAATTTTTCAGTCTGTAGTTGAAACAGAGCTCTAATTGTCCTGAGTGCACAGAGGGAGAAGGTAAGTTAACCCCGGGAGGAAACACCTCTGAGCCCACCTGGCTGCGGTGGCTGGGCAGCTCTAGCTGCCCTGGAGCTGTTCTGGGTGAGCAGGAAATTGCACCCAAGGTCTGGAAACCACTGCAGCTGTGTTGACTGCACCTCTCTCACTGAGAGGGAAATGAATTTTAACTCCCAACACAGAGCTCATTTTTAACCGTACGGATAATTTTAGCTATCTCCAGCCTGGGTTTTTCTTCGAAGTGTGAAGTCCTCACTTAAGTGATTTAAATAGCCCTGGCAGCAGAAGTCCCTTGATTCTTTTGAAAAATGGGAAAATAGTTTTAGATATTTTTACCACTATAAATGGCTGTCACAGCACATTCACATTCACAGTTGGTGCCAGTGCTGGCAGGGCCTGTCCTCTATAACGCTACTAAGGGTGGACTTTAGCCTCATTTGCCCTCAACTTTTCTTGTCTTTCCTTCCCCTTTCCCTTTCCTTTCCTTTCCTTCCTTTCTTTTTTTTTTTTTTTT
>NW_003852430.1:16597029-16604744 GCF_000181295.1 Otolemur garnettii
TTTTTTTTTTTTCTCCTGGCTTTTTTTTTTTAGAGACAAGGTCTTGCTCTGGCTCAGGGTGGTCTTGAACCTGTGAGCTCAGGTAATCCACCTGCCTTGGCCTCCCAAGTGCTGGGATTATAGGCGTGAGCCACTGTGCCTGGCCTCATTTATTTATTTATTTATTTACTTCTTGAGACGGAGTCTCATCCTGTTGCCCAACTGGAGGACCATGGCCTCAGCCTAGATCATAGCAACCTCAAACTCCTGGCTTCCAGTGATCCTCCTGCCTTAGCCTCCCAACTAGCTGGGACTACAGGCACCTACCACAACGCTTGGCTAATTTTTCTATTTTTTAGTAGAGATGGAGTCTTGGTCTTGCTCAGGTTGGTCTTGAACTCCTGAGCTCAAGCAAATCTTCTTTCTCAGCCTCCCAGAGTGCTAGGATTGCATGCATCAGCCATCGCACCCAGCCTGCCCTCAACTTTCTTTTAATTTGTGGTTATTCTTTTACATTGTAGAGACCAGTGGGTGAGACTTCAGTGAGACACAGGAAATAAGAAGTTTTAATCAGTATTGTAGGCTGATAGGAATGTTGCACTTTACGATTGCTCAGTATACATATATACCCCTGGGACTACAGGCTCCCACCACAACACCCAGCTAGTTTTCCTAGTTTTAGTAGAGATGGGGGTCTCACTTTTCTCAGGCTGGTCTTGAAGTCCAGAGCTCAGGAGATCCACCTGCCTCAGCCTCCCAGAGTGCTAAGATTATAGGCATGAGCCACTGTGCCCGACCTATTACAATCATTTTTATTTTCCAAGTAGCAACCATAGTTTTCTAATTATAAAGGGGCATCTCTGTCAGATGTCTGGGGGTCAGATGTCTAGGGTCTATGGTTAAAATGTTAAAGCTTTTGTGATTTAGAAAAATCTCAGCTATAGTTATGGGGCATTTTCCTCTGAAATATAGCAGACATGTATCAGGAAAACTGAGGCAATGGAGTGATGGAATTAGGGTGTTTCCTGAGATTTTGAGTCCCAGCTATTTGAAGGTAACTTTTTGTTTACTGTCGATTATTTTTTTTGTAGGGGATTATAGAACTATAATTATCATACATAAAATTCAATGGTGCCCATTCAGTGATGGAAATAAGATTAGAATTTAAAAAGAAGGGAAGTTTGCTCAATGAGTGGGGCCTGGAAACTGCATTTGGAAAGGGATCTGCAAGAAGAAGTGAGGGCCCTTTCACGGGGTGGTATTTTTGGAAGTGACATTTCTAGCTTATACTCTAGTTAGAAGCAGTGGAGATTTTGCAATTCTTAAGGAAGGAGAGAAGTAGAAGATTCTGGAAATTGTTTGCTCTATCATTACACATTTAGGTATCTGATTCTCTCCATTTCTGTTTGCCCGCAAAGGGCACACTCGCCCAAAGTGGCCCCTGAGTTTTCTTGTGAAAGTCAAAGCAAGCATTCGCCAGCACTTCATCTGGGTGCCTAGAGAAAAAGTCTAATCAGAGATAAGCATTTCCCCTTCTTTGAGGATAGGATGGCGTGAAAACACAAGGCAAAGGAGGACAAGAGATTGAATATTCAAATGTTAAGTAATTCAAAAAGAAAAAGGAACAGATGGATTTTTGTCACGTGTACCAGTCTTTGTTGAAAATCCTTGGTGGCAATTGGTGGTAGAGGTAGTCCAGAGCTGGTAATCAAAGACTTACATGAATGCTGTTCTGCTCTTTATTGTGTAAACCCTTTTTTTTTTAAAGTGGAGGATGGGGGGTGGCATCTTGCTCTGTCGCGCAGCCTGGTCTCTAACTCCTCCTGCCTCAGTCTCCCAGGTGGCTGTGACTACAGATGTGCCACCATGCCCAGCCAGCCTGGAAGCCTGAGATGAGATGGTCACCTCAATCTTCTGGGTAGGGAACAATACCCCCAACTCACATGTTTTCTAGGCCTTACACCAGGTAATGCTTTTCAAAACCTTCGAAGTTATTTTGTAGATACTTGTGGGTTCTTCATGCGTTTTCGTGAGGATTATGCCACAGATTCTGTATCAAAAGAGCGTATGTTTCTGCTCATTGATGCCAAGAGTCAACGCTGGGAAAGAAAGATTGGGTTCTAGGCCAAGTCTGTAGCCAAACTAAGCCAAAAAGGGGTAGATAACCATTTTGGAAAGCACTTGGGAAAGGGAGAAGTGCAGAATTGTGACTGTAGAAGTTGGAAGATTTATCTAAGGGTTTTCTGATGTGGAGAAACAGGAGGACCACGTGCAGCCCTCGACTCTGGACGCTTCACTGGCCAAGGCAGCCAATTGCTACCTGCCCAGTTTAGGACCCAAGGTAGTGCAGCTTTGTTATTTTAATCTGGAGAGAAGAGAGGAAGGGAAGGGGCAGTGAAGGAGGGTGGAAAAAGGACAAAACTGTGACAGCAGAGGTAAAATTAGTGAAGAAAGAAAAAAGTAGAGAATAAATCCCTTTCTGTCTTTTGGTGTCGGTGAGCTGTCTGGCTTCCCCTGAACTCTATCGCTATCCTGGTAAAAGTGAGACAGTCTCTGAGTTCAGCCCTAGATGCCCACAACCCTCAGGATATCCCTTCCCTGAGCTACCCAGAACCTCATGTTTTGAGGGTGGAAGGAAGTAGGGGCCTGTTAACACCATGTGAAAATACCACTTTATCCTCACACTGATCTCCCTCGGGCACCACCTCCAGGCCTCCAGAGGTGAAAGACTTGTCTTTTCTGTTTCTGAATCGCTAGCTCTAAGGAAACTGGTGAATTAATGTGGCTGGATGACCTCAGTCATTGTTCACTGCAACACTCACTGGAGTGTTCGCTAAGTTAATTTGTTAAAGTTCTTTTAATCGGAAAAAGTCAACATAGATTACTGTGGATTCTAGAATCCTTCTTACACAGGCTTTTTTCTTATGCACAAATGTAGCAAATAGTGACATCCCACATCTATTTGCTTGTGGCTTGTAGCTCAGAGCAACCTCAGCCTGGCTGTTTTGGCTGAGAAGTTAAAGGACAGGTCTAGCAGCTAGACCCCAGGGATGACTTAAGAGTAGGAGAGGAAGGCAGAAGGGGCCAGGTGCACAGACATTTGAAGAATGTCTGCCATTCGACAGAAGGATCGCCGGGCTCAAGCGATCCTTCTGCCTCGGCCTCCTGAGTAGCTGGGACTACAGGCACCCACCACAATGCCCAGCTGAGTTGGTATTGAACTGCTGAGCTCAGGCAATCCACCCATGTTAGCCTCTCAGACTTAGGATTACAGAAATGAGCTGTTCTATGAAATTTGTTCTTTGAAATTCACTATGAAATTGATGTCTCAGGGTCCATAAAGTTTTCTTAGAACATGGCCACACCCATCATTCGCTTGTTGACTGTCTGCTTTTGTGCTCCATCAGCAGAACCCTGTGGTCAGACAGAGACCCTGTGACCCGCAAAGTCTAAATTTTCACTCTCTTGCCCTTCACAGAAAGTCTGCTGACTCCTGCTGACAGCCTTGCCATTCACAATGTGGTCCACCAACCAGGAGCAAGGGACATTCTCTGTGAGGGTGTCGAAAGGCAGAACTCAGGCCCACCCAGACCTGCTGAATTCAGAGCTGCCTTTTAGCAAGATAATGAATGTTTTATATGCACATCTAAGTATAAGAAGCACTGTTAAACTCCCTGGCTGTTTTGGCTGAGCAGTTAAAGAAGGACAGTTCCAGCAGCTAGACCCCAGGGATGGTTTAAGACGAGGAGAGGAAGGCAGAAGGGGCCAGGTCCACAGACATGTGCAGAGTGTCTGCCATTCGAGGGTGCACAGGAGCTGCACATTCCTGTCCCAGGCCCCTGGGATTCCTGCATGTTTAGTGCACAGAACAGAAAGCCACGTGCAAGTTAACACACAGATCCACACTGCTTGTTATTAAAGTGCCTCTGCCAGGGCATTTCAAACCAACAGAAGGAATATCTAATTAGCTAATGTTAAATTCCCATCTCCCTGACAAGCAGTAACTGCTTATTTTGCTAGAAATCGTCCTGAAGCACTGCTTTAAAAGATAGTAGCTCACTAATTTTGTTAAAGCATTTTTCCAAATGCTAGAATAGATGTGAATAATACGGGACAGCCTGCAGTCCTCCTCCCTCAGAGATGCTCTGCAAGGAACAGGGCCATTTGTACCTTTCTTTTCTTTATTTCTTTCCTTTCCTCCCTCTCTTCTTTCTTTCTTTTTTCCTTTCTTTCTTCGTGACAGAGTCTCACTCTGTTGCCCAGGCTAGAGTGCTGTGGCCTCAGCCCAGCTCACAGCAACCTCAAACTCTTGGGCTCGAGTGATTCTCCTGCCTCAGCCTCCTGAGTAGTTGGGACTATCGGTGCTCCCCGTCCCCGCCAATTTTTCTAGTTTTAGTTAGAGATGGGGTCTCGCTGTTGCTCAGGCTGGTCTCCAGCCCTGAACTCAAGAGAACCTCCTGCCTCGGCCTCCCAGAGTGCAAGGATTACAAGTTTGAACCACCATGCCCAGCCTGATTTTTTTTTTTTACTTTAAAAATCATATTAATTCCTGATTTTCTTTTATAATTCCTGATTTTAAAAAACTTATTTCATAGCATCAACCCCAGGATAGAAGAAAACATGAAAAATATTCTTCAAGTGTTACATATGCATAGCAAACAACATTTCCACAAACTATTTTAAAATGTAAGTTATAGTTTCTTTTTATAATTTGATAACCCATTACCTCAGGGACCTAGAATAATAGCTCCTATGTGGTACCCCCACAGTGATTCCCCAAAGAGGCAGCTTCCTGGTATGTTTCTGGTGTGCTCTCAACTCACAGGGTGGATCAGGTTTCCCTGTGCTCAGCCATCGTGGTGGCAAATTGAGGTTGCATAAGAGAGCGGGGTACAAAGTGCACATCTCTTACCTCAGGGTGCACCCACTGGGCTGTGACACACATTGTGTGGAAATGCTGTGAGTGGGTGGCGAGGAGGGTAAGTTGGGAAGAAGAGTTAAGTGCCTGAGGAGAAGCTGAGCAGAGGTGGAAAAGGGCATGGGGTTAGCTGCCGAGGATTTAGGGTTTCCACTGCCAGGAACTGGGAGCTGAGGTAGGAAGTGGGTTCTTGGAGTGACTGTGACTACAAGAGGTCAACCGGGGAGCCTGGTTCCAAATTTCATGCAATCCAGGATGGTGACCATTAGGCTCATGTCTTTTTCTGTTTTTGCAGTTTTAGCCGGGGCCGGGCTTGAACTCACCACGGTATGTGGGGTCAGTGTCACACTCCTTGAGGCACGGGAGCCGCCCCAGGCTCATGTCTTTATCTTCCGGCTACTGTAGGACTCCTCAGCACTTTAGAATAGTGGTTGTCATACCTCATGGTCTATCTTTCAAATTTGTATTTGTAGCCTTGGGTGTCTAGAGAAAGAGTGAGGTTCTCGTTGAGTTTTCCTTTTCTCTTACATTTTTTTAAATTAAATCATAGCTGTGTACATTAATACTATCATGGGGTACAGTGTGCTGTTTTTATATACAATTTGAAATATTTTCATCAAACTAGTTAACATAGCCTTCATGTCATTTTCTTAGTTATTGCGTTAAGACATTTATATTCTACAATTAGAAAGAGTCACATGGACCCTTATAAGATGAACCATAGGCGTGATCCCACCATCAGAGTTGTTCCTCTCCATGGAAATCTTTAGTAAAAGGCAAAAGATTTATATGATCTGAAGAGAAACCAGAGTATTTCTTTTACATTTTTAGTAGAGTGTCTATTTACATCAATTTTAACCAAAGCACGCTTTGTCTCTGATATGTGGCTTTCAGATTCTTCTTATGACATTTAGAATGACTTATATTTAGTACATCAGAGAAAAGGACAGGAGAAGCCGTCTAGGAGAGGAAGAAGTTGAGGTAGCTGGTGAAGGCTCAGAGTGAGACGAGAACAGTTCATTCATGTTGACTTGGGTAGTTACTGTGAGACATTGGTTAAGCCCCACAACCGGCCGGGTGATTTAAGGAATCTCATAGTTTGACAGGGCGTCTAACTCAACTTCGGCAATGGGTTAGGAGGCAAAAGGCATCCTGCTACAATGGCTGGCTATTTTTAGAGACCGGGTCTCACTCTTGCTCAGGTTGATCTTGAACCTGTGAGCTCAGGCAATCCATCTGCCTCGGCCTTCCAGAGTGCTGGGATTACAGGCATGAGCCACCGCGCCTGGCCCAGAACCGTTTTTTTGAGTTAAGTCTTAAAAGTTAAGTGGAAGACACCAGCAGAAGGATGCGTGTATATGTGTGTGTGTTTTCTAGTTCAGTGTCCAGAGCCAATTCTGGGGCCTACGCTTATGTAGCATGTGATCTTTCATCTTTAGGCAGAGGGGAGCAAGGGTCTTTGGTCCATGTGGGTGTGTGGTTCCTTGACTGGGAAGGAAGGTGCCTGGGAGCCACTGGTTTAGGGTCAGAAGGAAACAAGATGTGATGTTACCATTTGAAGGGCCTAAGGATTTGGATTCTGCTTGTTGGCAAGCACTTTCGCGATTAAATGCTATAAATATTTGGGGGTGACACCCTTGATGTATGAACTTTAAAATTTAATAAACCTTTTGGATCTGTAACCACATTTGGGCATTATTCCAGTTCTCAGCAGTATGGAAGACAAGTATTGAGGTTTGTTTTTTGTTTCTGAGATAGATCTGACTGTATTCCTTTATTTAATTCTTTTTTTTTTCTCTTGTGGGGAGCTAGCTTTTACTGTTGCCTAAATTGGAGTGCAGTGATGTCATCATAGCTCACCACAGTCTTGAACTTCTGGGCCCAAGTGATCCTTCTGCCTCAGCTTCCCAAGCACCTGGGACTACAGGCATATGCCACCACTCCCGACTATTTTTTTAATTTTTAATAGAGATGGGCTCCTGCATTGGCCACCCAAAGTGCTAAGATTACAGGGATGAGGCACTGCATACGTCTGGTCAGAACATTTGATCCTATTACAAATTTATATTTTTCTTTTTCTTATTGCTCTTGGTAGAGTGCCGTGGTATCACAGCTCACAGCAACCTCCAACTCCTGGGTTTAGGCGATTCTTTTGCCTCAGCCTCCTGAGTAGCTGGGACTACAGGTGCCTGCCACAACGCCAGGCTATATTTTTTGTTGCTGTTTGGCTGGGGCCGGGTTTGAACCCACCGCCCTTGATATATGGAGCCAGTGCCCTACTCACTGAGCCACAGCCACTGCCCTTTTTTTTTTTTAAAGAGACAGTCTCACTTGTTACCTTTGGTAGAGTGCTGTGGTGTCACAGCTCACAGCAACCTCCAACTCTTGGGCTTAGGCGATTCTCTTGCCTCAGCCTCCTGAGTAGCTGAGACTACAGGCATTCTCACAATACCTGGTTATTTTTTTTTTGTTGTTGCAGTTTGGCAGGGGTTGGGTTCGAACCCAACACACTCGGTTTATGGGGCTGGTGCCCTACCCACTGAGCCACAGGTGCCCCACATTTATATTTTTCATTAAGAAGTAGGCAATAGTTTCTGGGTATTAAAAACTCATCAGGCTTGGTGCCTGTGGCTCAAACGGCTAAGGCGCCAGCCACATACACCTGAGCTGGCAGGTTCAAATCCAGCCTGGGCCTACCAAACAACAATGATGGCTGTATCCAAAAAATAGCCAGGCGTTGTGGCAGGTGCTTGTAATCCCAGCTACTTGGGAGGTGGAGGCAGGAGATTCACTTGAGCCCAGGAGTTGGAGGTTTCTG
>NW_003852430.1:16605002-16606953 GCF_000181295.1 Otolemur garnettii
ATAGCTTATATCACTTAAATGTTTGCAAACAAAGAGTTTTATGTGCATTTCAGAAAGTAGACCTTCCAAAACTGAGACATAAATGCTCATGGCGGAGACTAGAAAACTGGGCCTAACAGGGCCCTTGAGACTTGCCTCTGGTGAACCAACACTCCGTGGAAGCTCTGTGGCCTGGAAGCCACACTAACTATACCACGTTGCCATTTTGTAACCATTGGTGTGAGATGCATATTCTCTAAGACAGATTGAAGGGAGGCTTGACTCCTTGTGGCTCTGCCTTCCCTCCTGGTTTTGTGGCTGGGAGACCTGAGCATTGTAAGTGAACCATGAGGTCTGTGTGACTGCAAGCAAGTTCACCACGGCTGCTGCTGTAAGGCCTGCAGGATGAACTGAGTTTGTGAGCAATTTCCTCACTCCTATGGTGGCAGCTCTTCAGGGCACTGTCCCTGTTGCTGGCCTCTCAGTTCCTGGTCCTGCACTTGTCAGTGCTCCTGTCGGTCTTTCCAACGTTGCAAGTGGCTTAGGACACACTGATCTTTAGCTCACTGCCAGAGAAGTCTCCTGCAGAGCAGAAAGCTCCGCTTCCTGTTCTGCCTCTTGGCAAAGGGCTCCAGCTTGTCTAGCTGTGGGCCAGCCCCAGGCTCTGTTGGTTCCAGGAGAGGTGTTGAAGGGCTGTGACAAATGCCTGTGCTGGCAGCAGAAGCAAACGCTGGCTAGCTGAAGAGCGCAGTGTAACAGCAGCTGTCCTGAGAAGGGACTTCGTCCTGTGTCCTGAAACGACATCTGCACAAGCACTGACTCACATGGTGGCTGAGGCCTTCACCAGCACCAGCATCTTTGGGGGTTTTCAATTAATTGGCAGTTACCACCCCATTCCACAGAAAGACTCTGAGAGGTGGCCAGAGAGTTAGCCAAAAATCTTTCTGGTGAGGCAGCGTGGTTGGTTGACAAGCCTACATAGGGGAGGCGGTAGACTCCATTCAGGGGTTAGTTTTGATGTTGGGATGTTCTTGGATGCTCCAGTCTCCTATACAGTCTGGCTTATCCGTAAGGGAAATACATTATTTTTCATAACCAGAAGGAGAGTCAGCTCCAGGCCCTGTTTGCTCAGTGGCTCAGTGATGTCATTAAGGATTCAGGGTTCTTTCTGTCTCCCTGTGCCTGCCATATTCAGGGTTGGTGTCACCTGACACCAGTGCTGCTGGTTCTTCCTAATAGTTCTGGGATGATTTCTAGAAAGGCTGCCAGCAGCGATCAGAGCCACGGGCTTCCCTGGCAAAACTGCCAGCAGGGAGAAACCCCCCAAACATGGACCATAAAGCCTGTGTTTCAGTCTTATCAGCTCAACTTAGGCCTCCAGCCTGCCATTGCTGGACCAGTAACAGTTGCCATGGGAATGTTGTGCTGATATGCTCAGACCTCCCCTATCCAATGTAGAAGTTACTAGCCACATGTGGCTACTGAACCCTTGAAATGTGGCTAGCCTAAATTAAGATATGTTGCAAGTGTGAAATACTCGTCAGACTCCAAAAACTTCATTCACACACATGAAATATCTTTTCTTTAATTTATTTACTTATTTTTTGAGACAGAGTCTCACTATGTTGCCCTTGGTACAGTGCTGTGGTGTCACAGCTCACAGCAACCAAACTCTTGGGCTTAAGTGATTCTCTTGCCTCAGCCTCCCAAGTAGCTGGGATTACAGGGGCCTGCCACAACACCTCGCTACTTTTTGTTGCATCTGTCATTGTTATTTAGCTGGCCCAGGCTAACTAAACCCTTGGTGTATGTGACTGGCTTTGTAACCACTGTGCTGTGGGCACTGAGCCTGAATTATCTTTTAATGTGTATTTATACTGCTCACATGTTGCGATATGAAATTTTGGATTTATTTGGCTCAATAAATTTTATTGTTAAAATGAATTTTATCTTTTTTCTTTCTTTTTTTTTT
>NW_003852430.1:16607420-16612044 GCF_000181295.1 Otolemur garnettii
TTTGGCGGGCCTGGGCTGGATTTGAACCTGCCACCTTAGGTGTATGTGGCTGGCACCTTAGCCACTTGAGCCACAGGCGCCGAGCCTTTTTTCTTTCTTTTTAAGCAAAGTCTCACTCTGTTGTCCCAGGCTACAGTGCTGTGCTATCATAGCTCACAGTAACCTCAAACTCCTGGGTTCAAGCAATCCTCCTGCCTCCTAAGTAGCTGGAACTATAGGCATACACCATTATGCCAGGATAATTTTTCTATTTATAGTTTATTTTTATTTATTTACTTATTCATCAAGATGGGGTCTCTGTTGTTTGGGCAAGAGTGCAGTGGCATCATCATAGCTCACTGTAGTCTCAAACTCCAGAGCTTAAGTGATCCTCTAGCCTTAGCCTCCTGAGTAACTGGGACCAGGGGTATGTACCACCATGCCTGGCCTATTTTTACTTTTTTGTGTGGCTACTAAAAGATTTAAAATGACATACATAAGGTGGGGTGGGCATGGTGGCCTAGGAGTTTGAGGCCAGTCTGAGCAAGAGCAAGATCTTGTCTCTGAAAATAACCAGGCACTGTGGTGAGTGCCTGCAATCCTAGCTACTCAGGAGGCTGAGGCAAGAGGATGGTTTGAACTCAGGAGTTTGAGGTTGCTGTGAACTGTGACACCACCGTACTCTACTGAGAGGTGTGACAGAGTATGACTCTGTCTCAAAAAATGAAATAAAATAGGTTTGGTGCCTATTGCACAGTTGTTACGGTGCCAGCCACATACACTGAAGTTGGTGGGTTCAAACCCAGCCCTGGCCAACTAACCAACAATGACAATTGCAACAAAAAATAGCTGGGCATTGTGGTGGGCACCTGTAGTCCCAGCTACTTGGGAGGCTGAGGCAAGAGAATCGCTTGAGCCCGAGAGTTTGAGGTTGCTGTGAGCTGTGACGCCACAGCACTTTACCAAGGATAACATAGTGAGACTCTGTCTCAAAAAGAAAAAATATATAAATAAATAAAACAAAATGACATAAGTGACTTGCTTTCTATTTCTATTGGGTAGCACCACCTCAAACAAAGCATCTACTTCTAGAATGGGAGAGGAACAGATTCCTGAACAAAAATTATGTTGCTTTGTTTGAAGGAGGATATCTTCTCTTTTTGAAATAATCAATGCAGTGTATTTCTTTGCAGATATTTAACAGAGGGAATGGGTGAAGGGCAAACAATGGGAGGCTATACATTCACTGAGAACTATTTATATAAAAATGTGCTGTGCTAAGTGTTGTAGGGAAAAGAAATTGCTGACTGAGTGGGGAGATAAGATGTGTAGGCATGTGAGTGGTGTGGATAAAGGCTGCAGGATTTCAGACTTTGGGGAGATTTGGCCTTGTGTGACATGGAATGCCAATTTGATCTGGGCCCTGAAGGTAGACGGGGTTTCAATAAAAGAAGTTGGCTGGAGAGGGATGCCTTGGGAAGCAGTCCAGGAGGCAGAAGCACAGGAAGAATGCTGACAGGACAATGTGAACAGGGGTTTAGCCCAGCTGTCGCTGTGGCTAGAGAGAAGAAGACTGGGTGAGGCCTCTAATGGCCTTACACCAGTAGGGGGAATTGCTCCAGACCAGGAATCTGGAGACTAGCCTGGGTGATACAGCAAGCCTCTTAAAAAGTAATAATAATAATTATACCCAGACCACAGAAGAAAATTTATCTTTATTCTGAGATGGCTCAAGGGAACTTTTTTTTTGAGATCAAGCCGCATTTTATTGCCCCAGGCTAGCGTGCCATGGTCTCGGCCTACCTCACAGCAACCTCAAACTGCTGGCCTGATGTGCCCACCACTATGCCTGGCTAATTTTTCTATTTTTAGTAGAGACGAGGTCTTCCTCTTCCTCAGGCTGGTCTTGAACTCTGGGTGCTCAAGCGATCCTCCTGCCTTGGCTTCCCAGAGTGCTAGGATCACAGGCATGAGCCATGAGCACTGATGGGAACTTTTATTAGAGGTATGAGGAGCAGTTAAAACACCAGTGAGTACTTAGCCAAAAAGCTGAATTAAGCCAGGTCATGACTCTCCTGGTGCCCTTAGGAAGGCGTCATGGGTCAAGTCGGTATAAATTAGTGCTTGGGAACATGAACTCTAGTAGGAGACTGCCTGGGTTTTAAAACTACCTGTGCAATTTATTAGTTTTGAGATTTGGGGCAATTTGCTTAACCTCTTTTTGCCTCAGTTTCCCTATCTGTGAAATGAGAATGATAGTAATACCTACTGTGTAGGTTTTTTTTTTCTTTTCAGACAGTCTCAGTATGTTGCCCTTGGTAGAGTACTGTGGTGTCACAGCTCACAGCAACCTCAAACTCTTGGGCTTAAGAGATCCCCTTGCCTCAGCCTCCCGAGTAGCTGGGACTATAGGCGCCCACCACAACACCTGGCTGTTTTTTTGTTTTTAGCAGGCCGGGGCTGGGTTTGAACCCACCAGCCCTGGTGCATGTGGTTGGTTCCCTACCCACTGAGCTGTGGGCGCCGCCAAGGGTTGTTGTGAGGATTAAATGAGTTAATTTATGTCAGGGTTTTAGACCACCTGGTGTCTGTACAGAGAGTATGTGCTATAAGAACTGACAACACAGAGCTAGACAGCTAGGAAGCCACGGTCAGAAAAATATCTATTTTTTTAAAATCTGTATCTATACATAAGAACTCTATGTGTATAAATATAGCACACAGAGAATCCTGTGGGGAGAAAGACTGTTGTTAGGTTAGTCTGGCCCGGCGAGGCCCGGTCTGTATCCCCTGCAGCACTTGCTAACCATGCTTTGCTGATGTCGACAGAAATTGTTGCATGCGTTCACAAATACATCTCCAAGTATTTAGCAAAAGTGGACCTAATACAGTAACTGAGTCTAAGTATTCTTAACAAAAAGGGCATTTAAAAAAATACAGTGTTTGAATGGGCTGACTTTCTTTTCTTTTTAAATTGCCTTTCCTGCTGTCTCTCTGTCTCCTCCCCTCCCTTTCACTGGGAAAATGTGAGGAGTAAAGGATGTTTTCTGAACTTAGAGAAATTGCTCAAATTTCCCCAAGGAACTGTATATATTAGTACCTTAGTATACCTGGAACAGATTTTCTTCTGTGGCCCAGATGTAATTATTAGTATTACTACTTCATCTTTTTAGAGACAGGGTACTGTGATGTCACCCAGGCTGGTCTCTAACAACTGGGCTCATGCAGCCCTCCTTCATCCTCTGAACAGTTGGACTACAGGCACGGTGCTCCAGACTGCCGGCTGTAATTATTAATAACATCCTTTCCTCCTACTTTCTTTCTTTCTTTTTTTGAGACAGACTTTCACTTTGTCTCCCTCCACAGAGTTTTGTGGCGTCACACCTCACAGCAACCTCAAACTCTTGGGCTCAAGCAATTCTCTTGCCTCAGCCTCCCAGGTAGCTGGGACTACAGGCCCCCGCCACAGCACGACTGTTTTTGGAGATGGGGGGGGTCTCCCTCTGGCTCAGGCTAGTCTTGAACTCCTGAGTCAAGCAATCCACCTGCCTCGGCCTCCCAGAGTGCTATGCTTTTCCCTCTTAAAAGTCTAGGTCAGGTGGTGAACCACATGGTTATCTCATCTATAGGAAAAAGAGGCAAAGATGGACTTGTGTGTATTAGCGTATCAGGAAGTGGGGGTGTTAGGGTATCCCCTGGGACGGGAAGGAGACTTAGAGGGACAGCTTGTGAATATGGATGGCATCCTGGGCTGAGGGGCAGGGAGGGTGGCAGGGACTGGGGTGGTGAAGGGCACTGGCCAGCAAGGGTCTGACCCCGGGTGAGGCCTTAACGCCTCCCTTCTCAGGCAGGGACAGGTGGGGGAGGTCTGCGCTGGGTCACATGGGCGTGGCCGACCTGGGGTCACTGGTCAGAACTGGTTTGCCCCTTCCTGGACCTCTTTTCATGCCACGAACCAGCCAACACGCCAACGACAAACATCCAGGGCACCAGACTCGTTCTATAGTGATCTTCTGATGTTGGCCGCGGCCGCTATATTCCTAGAGAGTCCCTGAGTCCCACACAAGAAACCCGAAGCTCGACAGATTCTGATTTAGACGAGCTTTCAGAAACGCTCTCTCAGCCACCAGGCTTCGGGCCAGCTTCCTCCCGGATCCCTGTTCCTGCCAGAAAGCGCACATTCCACCCTGCGAGGTCGAGCCGGCCCTCCAGGCACAGCACGCTGCGCCCGCCTGGGCCCCGGGCCGGCCACCCGGAGTCCCGCGCTCCTTTCGGGATCGTTTTGTGGTGAATCAAGAAAACATGTGTGTGCAGGGGCCTGTCCAGCCCCGCCGCGGCCAGGCCATGAGTCCACCTGCTGCCCCCTGCCATCGGTCGTTTGCTGCCCCGGGGACGCTGGCCTCTGAGAACTAGGCTCCCGACCTTTGTTTTTAGGTACCACGGGTGGGTTTTACGAAGTCAGCATAATTATAGTAGAATCTTAAGAGATAGTTCTAGTTTAGGCTGAAAAGCAAGAAATGTAGTTAAGAAAGTCACTTTTTGCCTAGCCGCCCTGCTGCCCCCAGCGGCAGGTGGTCCGGGCGCGGGCGGGTGTAGACGCGGCTTCCGAGCCCCGCTGTGACTTCCCATTGTGCGGGTGTAGACG
>NW_003852430.1:16612324-16616689 GCF_000181295.1 Otolemur garnettii
CTCTCTGCGATCCTTTGCGCAGAGATCGTTTCTCTTAATATTCATCTTCTTCCTTTAGACCAAAAAAAAAAAAAAAAAGTTTTTGCTCATTCTAATTCACGAATCAGCTAAAATATGAGTCAAACTCAAGTTTCCTGAGAGCTATAAATATTTGCTCACCCCACCCTGCTGGGAAAAGTCCACAGTTAATGTTTCGCCACCAAGTGGCTCAAATCGGGAGGATTTCTTTGGTGTCCAGGGTAAAATGATCTGTGCCCTGAGAGGTTTTTAGGCCAACGGAACTGCTGCGTGTCCCGCGCTTCTGAAAAAAGAGGAAGGGGCGGGGGGAGGAGGGGGGAGCGGAGAATGCTTTAAAAAGCATTTTAGAACCATGTAAAATCCTGAAGGTGAAAATTATGGACATTTCTACGTGAAGAGGGAGTGGAGAAAGTAGTAGCACTGACATTTTCCATGAGTGTCAGGTTTTTTCTGTTTTGTTTTGTTTTTGGCATGTACATATGGGTCATTTGGCCTGGGCTGGGCTGACAAGAATATCAACAAGGGCTACTTTGTGAGCCACTTCGTAGGCCACAGAAACCATTTTACTGCCCAGCCAATGTTACGAAGTTTGCAGTGATAAGGGGGGGAAGGACTCCAGCCGGGCTCTCCAGTGTCAGAGACTCTGGGTTTGGGGTTCCAAAGTTGGAGGAACAGTTTTGGGGCTGACCCTGAGTTTTTGTAATTTTTTTAAACAATGTATTTTTTTCCTACCCAAAGCAATCTACAGATTCAAATGCATTCCTATCAAGAACATCAATGACATTCTTTACAGAAATAGAAAAAATAAATCCTAAAATTCATATGGAACCACAAAGACCCCAAATAACTAAAGTAATCCTGGGCAAAATCCACAGAGGTAGAGGTATTATGCTACCTGACTTC
Organism: Otolemur garnettii; assembly: GCF_000181295.1. NCBI lineage: Eukaryota > Metazoa > Chordata > Mammalia > Primates > Galagidae > Otolemur > Otolemur garnettii. Next base: position 16,613,246 of record NW_003852430.1, read on the forward strand.
AAACTATACTACAAAATGATAGCTACCAAAATTGGCACTTAGATCAGTGGAACAGAATAGAGAACCCAGAAATAAATCCACGTATTTACTGGCAACGGATTTTCAACAAAGGTGTCCAGAACATACATTGGAGAAAGAACACTCTCTTCAATAATAATGCTGGGAAAACTGGATATCCATATGCTGAAGAATGGAACTAGACCCCTGTGTCTCACTGTGTCAACTCAAAATGTATTAGCGACATAAATGTAAGACCCTAAACTGTAAAACTACTAGAAGAAAACATAGGAAAAACGCTTTAGCAAAGATTTTATGGGTAAGACTACAAAAGCACAGGCAACAAAATTAAAAAAAAGATAAATAGGACTGTATCAAACTATTTAAGCTTCTGCACAGAAAAGGAAGCCATCAGCAGGGCGAAGTGGCAAGTTGTAGAATGGGAGAATGTATTTAGAAAGCATTCCCCTGACAAAGGATTAATATCTACAATATATAAGGGGCTTAACAGGAAGACACACCATGTAATTCCATTTAAAATGGGCATAGGATCTGAATAGACATTTCTCAAAAGAAGACATACAAATGGCAACCAGTTTATGAAAAAATGTTCAACATCATTAACCAGCAGCGAAACGTAAATCAAAGCCACAATGAGGTTTCTCACTCTAGTTAGAATAGTTATTAGATTATTATAAAAAGACAAAAATTACAAAGGCTGGTGAGTAAGCAGAGAAAAGGGAATACTTACACACTGTTGATAGAAATGTCAATTAGCAGAAACCTAAAACTAGAACTATTACCTGATCCAGACTATACCATGCCATATGATGACTGGGTACTTATCCAAAGGAAAGGACATCAGTATATCAAAGAGATGTCTGCACCCCCATGCTTATTGCAGCACTATTCCAGATATGGAATCATACTGAATTTCCATGAGCAGGTGAATGGATAAAGAAAATGCGGGCGGTGCCCATAGCTCAGTGGGTAGGGCACCAGCTGGTGGGTTCGAACCCAGCCTGGGCCTACTAAACAATGACAACAACAATAACAAAAGAGCTGGGCGTGGCGGGCGCCTGTAGTCCAAGCTACTTGGGAGGCTGAGACAAGAGAATCACTTAAGCCCAAGAGTTGGAGGTTGCTGAGAGCTGTGAGGGCATGGCGCTTTATCCAGGGTGACAGCTTGAGACTCTGTCTTACAAAAAATAAATAAATAAATAAATAAGGTATATATGTACACAGTGGAAGATATTCCCACACACAAACACACACACATGAAAATGAAATCCTGTCATTCATAGCAACATAGCCAAACCTGGAGGACATTGTGTTAAGTGAAGTAAGTCAGGCGCAGGAAGATAAATACTGCATGTTCTCACTCAGACTCGTCTGTGGACGCTAAAGCAAATCGAGCCCATGGAAGTATCTATACTTCTGTCTTATAGAAGTAGATAGAGTTATGGTTACTGCAGACTGGGAAGAGGGAGGGCGTGGAGGAGAGGGACAGGTTGTGAAAGGATGCAAAATTCTAGCTCGCTAGGACAAATGAGGTCTAGTGTCCTATTTTACTTCAGGGTAAATATAATTAATAATTTGTTGTTCTACAAGCTAGAAAAGAGAATGTTCCCAACACAAAGAAGTGATCAGTGTTTGAGGTGATGGATATGCAGTTACCCTCCTTTGATCATTAATGTTGTACACATAGAGGGACATATCACTCCGTACCCCATAAATATGTACAATTATTACACGTCAACTAAAATTAAAAGGAAAAAAGTTTTTATTTTTGAAATTTAAGATAAAAAAGTGCAAATGATCTATGATTTCACTAACCAGAAACAATAACTGTTAGCATTTTGGTGTTATGTGTTGATAGTTTTTTCTTCTATGCTTATTTTATTTTATTTTATTTTTTGAGACAGAGTCTCACTCTGTTGCCCTGGGTAGAATGTCATGGCATCATAGCTCACAGCAACTTCCAATTCTTGGGCTTGAGCAATCCTCCTGCCTCAGCCTCCCAAGTAGCTGAGATTATAGGTACCTGCCACAATGCACAACTAGTTTTTCTGTTTTTCTTAATAGAGATGGGGTCTTGTTCTTGCTTAGGCTGGTGTTGAACTCCTGAGCTAAAGTAATCCATCCTCCGTGGCTTCCCAGAGTGCTAGGATTTCAGGCATGAGGCATCATGCCCGGCCTCACATATTTTATTAAAACAAAAGGGAATCACTGTACTCAAGAGAATTGAAAACCTGCCCACACAAAACACCTGTAGGTGAATGTTCATAGCAGCATTAGTCACAATTGCAAAGTAGAAACAACCCAAATATGTTCCTCAATTGATGAACTGGTAAACCAAAAATCACATGTCCATTCAATGGGGTAGCATTTGACAATAAAAAGAAATGAAGTACTGATACGTGCCACCACATGTGTTTTCCAGATGAACCTGGAATACATGCTGAGAGAAGAAAGCTGGTCCCAATGATTGTACATGATTCTGTTGATGTCCAGAGTAAGCACATCTACAGAGACTGAAAGTAGATTAGTGGTTGGCAGGGGCTGGGGAGAGAGGGGAACTGGGGAGTGACTGCTAATGGATCTAGGGTTTCCTTCTGGGGTGATGAAATGCTCTGAAATTAGATAATTTGGTAATTGCACAATTCTGAATATACTAAAAATTACTGAATTGTAACTCCCTCCTTTTTTATCACCATGTTGCCCAGGCTGGAGTATAGTGGCTATTCACCGACGCCTTACAATACACTACAGGCTCTAACTCCTGGGCAAGAGATCCTCCTGTCTTGGGCTCCCAAAATGCTGGGATTATAGGCGTGGGCTATTGTGCCGGGGCTGTACATTTCTTAAAAGGTGAATTTGATGGTTTGTGGAACATGTGAGAATAACGTCGTATAAAACCAAAACAAATGCAATTACACTGTACCTAGTAATATATTACAAACAGTTCCCTATACTCCTAACAACCATTCTTCTGTAACATTTAAATGTTTTTAATTACCCACATTCCTTCTAAACAAAATTAAACGTCCCTTCCATCCTTCCCTTTCCCAGTCTCTTCAGACTCACAGGGGAGGAACTGGAACTCAGAGGAGATTCAAGACAGTGCACGCCAAGCCTGCCTTCACCTCTGGCCGGTCTCAACCTGAAAGAAACTCACTGCCATCTCCCATCAGCCTCCATTTTACTGAATGGGTCGGAAAGTAGGGGCAGGAAGGACTGGTGTCTGAGATGACAGCACAGGGACAACAGAAGTCATGTGAGTGAGAGTGTGATGCAAATGCTGTTGTCATATGCTTCCTGTAGGTGACCATGGACAAGACCAGGCTCCTTAGGAATGTCCTGGGATAAACAATCAAAGCAGTACAGACACTGAAGTATCTTCTTACTATTAAAAAAATGCATTCTTCCTAAGGGTGCAACCTAAGT
>NW_003852430.1:16618150-16619359 GCF_000181295.1 Otolemur garnettii
AAATATTTGCTGAATAACTGGAAGGAGAATTATTTTGCCTATGCAGAACTAAGCCATTCTCAAATACTTTCAAAACTATTTAGCAATAACTGTCAATCATAACTTATTTTGAGGTTAAGATATTATTTATTCATTAAATGCTATTAGTGTGTTTAATTACCATTTTTGGGAAGAAGACACAAACACATTAAAAAATGAGATAAAAATTCAATTTATAATCCATTTAGCTCAAGGGTTACTATTTATTAAGCAACTAAAGGGAGCTGAACACAAACTGTTATGAAGGAGGCCAGGCCGAGATGAGTCAAGGGGCTCCCAGAGGCTTCTGATGAATCCAGCAGGGAGACAGACAGACACATGTTCTAAGTGTTTTCAGGAGCCAGATGAGCTCTGGGGAGGGAGAGCTGTGTCAAGTGCATCCTTGTGTCCTTATTGTCTAACAAGGAGTAGATGTTTAATATTTGTTGAAAATGTGAATGAAAAAATTCTCTCAGGCTGAGCATGGTGGCTGACATCTGTAATCCCAGCACTCAAGGAGGCCGAGGTGGGTGGATTCAAAAGTTCGAGACCAGTCTGCTTCTACTAAAAATAGAAAAACTAGCAGTGTTGTGGTGGGTGCTTATAGTCCCAGCTACTTGGGAAGCTGGGGCAAGAGGATCACTTGAGCCCAAGAGTTTGAGGTTGCTGTAAGCTATGATGCCATGGCACACAACCCCGAATGACTGAGATTGTCTACAACCCCCCCCCCCAAAACCAAAAAAGAAATCCTCTCTTCCATAAGGGAGCCTAAGTCCTTAAGGTTAAAATAAGGGAAAAAAGCAAAATAATAATAAGTTATTATTTGAGACAGAGTCTCACTCAGTCACGCTGGCAGAAAATCGAGAGCGGGTAAGGGGGAGGAGGTCTGGATGATGCCGTAACAGGGGATGGTGGAGATGAAGGGGGGTGAGGCTGGGCCTGGGGGGAGCAGAGCTGCTGGGCAGGCAGAGGGAAGCCAGGGGGCTCACTTTGGGGGCTCCCCTGATCAGGGGGTGAGTTGTATTGGAACTGTTAACCCAGCACTGGAGGGAAGCTGGGACAGAACAGGATCAGTACAGGGAAGTGAGACCATTTCACTTTTCTGTTCTTGGTGGAGACAAAAGTTACAAGGCTCTTACCTAGGAGACAGCACAGGGATTAAAAAAGAATTCCATCTCAAAGAAAATAATT
>NW_003852430.1:16620189-16620934 GCF_000181295.1 Otolemur garnettii
CAGGTTCCCCGCTGCCCCCATTGTTAAAAAAGATATTAGATCACCACTGTTTTCTGGCTGAGTAGTCCTTGGTGGTGTACATAGCACAGATTTTATTAATCCACTCGTATTGATCAGCCCTTGCTATAATCCCTCTTTGGGTTGGATTAATTTGCTGGAGTATCTCACAGAACTCAAGAGAAACACCTCCGTTTACTGGCTTATTATAAGGGATATTGCAGAGGATACAGTGAAGAGATGTGCAGGCTGAGGTCTGGGGGAAGGGGCGCAGGGTTTCCCTGTCCTCCCGGCTGCACCACCCCGTAGGAACTGCACACATTCAGCTGTCTGGAAGCTTCCTGAAGCCTCCTTGGGCCATTTATAGACACTTGATTGGATAGTCATCTTTGACAGCTGTGTAGGAATGTGATTGGCCCCAAGGGTATGATCTAACGCTACCGGACTGTGGGGAGACCCGGCAAGGCCTGTCTGTAGAGGTTCTTCCTGGCCTCTCTGGGCAGCACTCCTACCTCCGGCGTGAGGCGCAGGGCCCTTTCTGAAACGGGGGTCTTATGACCCACAGTTAGACAGGCAAGGTCAGAGAATTTCTTTCGTTCTTTCTTTCTTTTGGCAGTTTTTGGCTGGAGCTGCATTTGAACCCGCCACCTCCAGCATATGGGGCCGGTGCCTACTCCTTTGAGCCATAGGTGCCGCCTTCAGAGAATTTCTTTATGGCCAGATCCAAGATAGGAAGGTGCCTTGGTGC
>NW_003852430.1:16621132-16623947 GCF_000181295.1 Otolemur garnettii
GTTGTAATAGGAGCTGTGAGAGTTAAAAGCCAGGAGCCGTGGATGAGACCTGTGTGTATGTGTGTGTGTGTATGTGCATGTGTATGTGTGTGTATGTGTAGGTACACACTTATTCTAATATTGCAGTATGTTTCCAGCTTCTTGAGTTTTATCCTAGAGATATACTGTATGTTAAATATTATAATAAAAAAGAAAATAATGTTTTATTTTTGTTTATAGGCTAACAACGACTTGTGTGTCTCTCAGATAGAAGGAAATGAACCAGAAGAGTCTCAGCGCCCGTAGCTCAATGAGTAGGGCGCCAGCCACATCCACTGGAGCTGGCGGGTTCTGGCCTGGCCTGCTAAATAACAATGACTACAACAACAACAACAACAACAACAAAATAGGTGGATGTTGTGGTGGGCGCGTGTAATCCCAGCTACTTAAGAGGCTGAGGCAAGAGAATTGCATAAGCCCGAGAGTCTGAGGTTGCTGTGAGCTGTGACGCCACAGCACTGTACTGAGGGTGTCATAGTGAGACCCTGTCTCAAAAATAAATAAATAAATAAATAAATAACTAAATAAAAAAGAAGAAATGAACAAGAAGAGAGATTTTGAAGAAGCAGATGAAAGAGGAATTCCCGAAGCAAGTTCTGAGAAGAGGCGGAAAGGACAGAATCTGTGATGTTGCTGTACGTTTCGGCAGGAAGAGTGGACTCTACTGAGAGGTAGGAAGGGCAGGTTGCTGGCAAGAGGGATTTCTGATGCTGCATCACTTAGCTGGCCCGAGTCTCCGTGTCGGCAGAGATGCAGGCTGAAGTAGACGGGGGCTCCAGGAAAATGCAGAAAGGTGTAACATAGTCACTGTGGACACTGGAAAACCTCACAGAACTGTCAGATCCAAACATTGATCCAAAAAGAGTTGTTTAATTTTTATTTTTTGAGACAGCGTCTCACTTTGTTGCCCTCAGTAGAGGGGGCCACAGCTCACAGCAACCTCACACTCTTGAGCTTAAATGATTCTCTTTTCTCAGCCTCCCAAGTAGCTGAGACTATAGGCAGCTGTTACAACACCTGGCTATTTTTAGAGACAAGGTCTCGCTGTTGCTCAGGTTGGTCTTGAACTCATGAGCTCAGGAAATCCACCTGTCTTGGCCTCCCAGAGTGCTAGGATTACAGGCATGAGTCACTTCACCCAGCCAAAAAGGTTTATTTTGATGATTTATAAAAGAAATGTCACCATTGCAAGTTAAAGCTATTTATAAATTTAAGAATAAATTTAGAACCTAATACATGGTGGGGGGGGTAGGGGAATGAGGGAGCCGGGAAAGTGGGGGATGGAGGGTTTTGGAGGTTCATAGTATAGGACACACCTCTTGGGGACAGGACACAATTATAAGAGGGAATTTACCTAACAAATGCAATCAGTGTAACCTAATTTTTTTGTACCTTCAATGAGTCCCAAACATTAAAAAAAAATTCAGACAACTGTATTCACATCATATTTACATTAAACATTAAACAGTTTTAGTTAAAATGTTTCAGGTAGTGTTGAACAAACACAACAAAACATAAACCAAGTTTTAAATCATGTAGATGTCCCCAGCATGCTCCATAACCACTGGAAGATAGTCTAGGAAAACATTGGGAAAATAGTGGGAACCAGCAGTAAAATGATCACAGACGGCTCCTGGGTGACTTGGCCTTGAAAGCTCTGGGCTCACTTCAGGCCAGGTGTGGTGGCTCACATCTGCAGCCCCAGCACTCTGGGAGGCTGAGGCGGGTGGATTGCCTGAGCTCAGGAGTTTTAAGACCAGCCTGAACAAGAGGAAGACCCCATCTCTACAAACACTAGCTGGGCATTGTGGTGGGTGCCTGTAGTCCTAGCTACTTGGGAGGCTGAGGCAGGAGGATCACTTGAACCTAAGAATTTGAGGTTGCTGTGAGCTACAATGTCACAGCACTCTACTGAGGGTGACAAAGTGAGACTCTGTCTCAAAAAAAAAGTCATTTTAACTATAAACTGCAACCAGAAACTGCCATGAAGACAGACTGAACACAAAGTAAGAGTTTAAAACATTAAAGAAATTCTCATATGGCTTAAAAAAACAAAATTTATATACTCTGATCCATGTGAAAGCAGTTTTGTTTGTTTATTGCAATAGAGTCTCTGTCACCCTGGGTAGAGTGCTGTGGCGTCATAGCTCATAGCAACCTCAAACTCCTGGGCTTAAGTGATCTTCTTGCCTCAGCCTCTTGAGTAGCTGGGAATAAAGTACCCACCATAACCCCAGGCTAGTTTTCCTACTTTTGGTAGAGATTGGTCTTGCTTTGCTCAGGCTGGTCTCTAACTCCTGAGCTCAGGTGATCCATCTGCTTTGGCCTCCCAGAGGCTAGGATTGCAGGCCTGAGCCACAGTGCCTGGCTGTGAAAGTAGTTTTAAACAAAGATGCTGTTGTCTGTTATCTTCAGCAGGTTACAGGCCTGTCAATGTTCCATTGTGCTGGGAAGGAAAGGAGCTGTGTGTTCCAGGGCTTCTGCCTGCGCAGGGCTTTTCTACACGTATTAACAGCCCCAGGAGAGAGCACTCTATCCAGAGATGTGACACTCAGTCTGGGCTTGGGCACTGCCACTGATAAATGCCAGGGAGGGAATGCTGGCCACGGCCTGGGGCTGCTTCCCTCAGTCCAGTTGCTAGGCCAAGTTACACAGGGGCGGGCAGCTCCATGGAGAGGGCTAAAGTTTGAGATCCACACATCAGCGAGAGCTGATACATAATACTTACGAGGAAAGCAGACAAAACCAGGTGTTTACTAGTGATACTTGATAATTA
>NW_003852430.1:16625217-16626309 GCF_000181295.1 Otolemur garnettii
GAAAAATGCAAGGGAAAAATATGTTGCTTGTAGTCCACTTTTAAAACGAGTGGTGTCATAAGACTGTTGAAACAGCAGTATTACTGAGAAAAGCCACCAGGTTGGAAGCAACTCAGGTGTCCGTTAGGAGTAGGATTGTGGTATGTTTGTTCTGTGAAAGACACACACAATACAGCCATGAGAATGAACGAGCACAACGTGAATCCGTCTCATACCGGAGAATGGTACGCAAAAGAAGGCAGAGAAGAAGAATGATTCCATGATGGAAAGCGCGTCAGACAAGGTGACAGGCGGGAGGAGGGCTCCCCGCAGAGGGCTGAGGGAGGAATGTTGGGCAGGGGACCTGGGGCTTCTCCTGGGAGCTAACGTCCTGTTTCTTAATGGGGTGCTGGTTACACACATGTATTCATTTTGTGAAAATTCATCCAGCTGTATACTGGCATTAATGCATTAAAAAAATCGATGTTATACTTCAGTAAAATATTTACTAAAAATAAAAAGTGTGGCATATCCCCAATCCTGTGTCACCAAGAAAGTGTTAGGCCTGTTCATCACCGCTCAAGTTCTAAGAACTTTTGTGTTGGGTGGGCCACGAAAAGCTGAGCTATGAGGAGTCTGAAGTTCAAGTTTGGGGGTTCCCTTGGCGGGAACCCTGACCCTGAATGGCACACACAGCAGAGCACAAGTCGGCTTTGTCAGTGAAAGAAGGACAATTATTCAGTGTAAAAACCAGGAGCATACAAGTGTGAGACGGTTGCCTCAATTTCTGGGGCATGTGACTACCTTTCACAAACAGTTTTTGGATTTTTACAATTTCAATCTAACCAGGGTGCCGACATTTGCAGTATTTAAAAAAAAAACAAAACAAGGAGTAGAATTTGCAATGGGGAAGAAAAAGAGAAGGTGCAGGGAAGGCGGCGGGAGGTTATTTAGGAAAAAGGAAAAACATGGAGAAAGAAAGGGGCACCCGCTGTTGCTCTGCTTCTCTGAGACAAATGCGTTTCAGTGAAAAAACAAAAGAACAAAGACAAAACTATCTGACAAACTCATCTTAAACTTTGGTGATGGCTCGGCACCTGGCTCAAGTGGCTA
>NW_003852430.1:16628136-16629174 GCF_000181295.1 Otolemur garnettii
ACCCCACTCAGTGTTTGAGGCAGTGTGTTCGGTTTTAATTGTAAGCGATTATAATTGTAGAGGCAAGTGTGTACTTTTCCTTTTTCAGAATAATATCCTTTCTATAACATTAAACAAATGCTATAACATATCCCAAATCCAACTCAGTTCTCACTTTATAAGCATTCAAGATTTTGATTCAGAAATCCCTATTTCCTTACCAGTGCTTGGACTACCAATAAGTGAAATTAAAATGTGGTAGTTGGTAGACTTAGGCTCCATGAAGACAAGGTTAAACATTTCTGATTTATCCATATTGAGACACAGAATTTTAGAAAGAAAAATTTTGCAAGCTGCTTTCCTATTAAGAGAACATAGTACCAGAGAGGCACCAATTGACTTAAGGAAGGAGTTAGAAATACTAGAAACAGTATCTGGCAGGCGGGCAAGGGTGCGGTGGCTCTCGCCTGTAATCCTGGCACTCTGGGAGGCCAGCAGGAAGGATCCCTTGAGCTCAGGAGTTTGAGACCACCTCACCCTACGTCTCTCATTTAGTAGCCTTTGAATATGTGAAGACATGACACGAGCCTGTCTTCCCACGTCTGATGGTCTGCTAATCATCAGTTGACTTCCACTGTTACTTCCACTGTTCCTCACTCATTTCCTTTACAATTTTTAAAATATTTTTTTTGCAGTTTTTGGCCGGGGCTGGGTTTGAACCCACTGCCTTCGGCATATGGGGCTAGTGCCCTATTCCTTTGAGCCACCTGCCTCACTCATTCTCGCATGATTTCCTGACACCTCACTTTCATGGGCCCACTTTTAATAGTTTTTTTTTTTAATTGAGACAGAGTCTCACTTTGTCACCCTCAGTAGAGTGCTATTACGTCACAGCTCACAGTAACCTCAAACTCTTGGGCTTAAGCGATTTTCTTGCTTCAGCCTCCCAAGTAGCTGGGACTACAGGCGCCCACCACAAGGCTCGGCTATTTTGTTTGTTTTTGTTGCAATTGTCATTGTTGTTTAGCAGGCTTGGGCCAGGCTTGAATCCTCCAGCCT
>NW_003852430.1:16630984-16637585 GCF_000181295.1 Otolemur garnettii
AAGCTTGGCAGGGTCTGCCTTTTTTTTTTTTTTTTTTTTTTTTGAGACAGAGTCTTAAAATCTTTGCATACTCTCTCCAAAGTAGACAATTTGGGTATACATTGTGTGTATGATTAAAAGACACTTTTATTAAGCTTGGGAAGAGTTTCTCAAGTGCAGTGACTTATGTTAAGGGCAAATCTTAGGGGAATGGGATATTTCTTTATTTTTTTTCTTTCTTTTCTTTTTGTAGAGACAGAGTCTCATTTATCGCCCTTGGTAGAGTGCCATAGCATCACACAGCTCACAGCAACCTCCAGTTCCTGGGCTTAGGCGATTCTCCTGCTTCAGCCTCCCAAGTAGCTGGGATTACAGGTGCCCGCTACAACGCCTGGCTAATTTTTTTTTTTTTTTTTGTTACAGTTGTCATTGTGGTTTAGCTGGCCCCAGGTCAGATTCAAACCCCCCACCCTCAGTGTATGTGGCTGGCACTGTAACCGCTGTGCTACAGGCACTGAGCCTGATATCTCTTTTTAATTGAAGAAGCCAGAATGGTTGCCTGTAGATAGTCTTAAATTCTGGATTTTGCAGACTGCATCCCTGAGGTGTCATTTAACACCTAATCTTATGTCTCCTGTGTTTCCTGCACACTGGGAGGGAGTATCTACACTAGTCCTGGAGGGTTCATCAGATTTAGGTTTGATATTTTGGGTAAGAAAACTTGAAGGTGGTGAAGGAATTCAGTTAAAATAAAATGCATATGGCTCAGTGCCCATAGCACATAGCACAGTGGTTACGGTGCCAGCCACATACACCTAAGCTGGCAGGTTCAAACCTGGCCCAGGCCAGCTAAACAACAATGACAACTGCAACAAAAAATAGCCAGGCATTGTGGTAGGTGCCTGTAGTTCCAGCTACTGGGAGGCTGAGGCAAGATAATTGCTTAAGTCCAGGAGTTTGAGGTTGCTGTGAGCTGTAAAGCTACTGCACTCTACCAAGGGTGACATAGTGAGACTCTGTCTCAAAAAAAAAAAAAAAAAAAAAGCATAACTTCTCAGGGGAAGTACTTTGAAGGTGACTGTAGTGATATTCAGCAATGAGGTATGAAGTACTTTCCCCAGGAGAAGTTCACAAACTTTATTGTCATACCTCATATGATGTTACTGTGAGATAATACAATTTCTACTGGGATTTAAAATCCTCAATATCTGGGTTGTAAACTACTGATCTGAAATCCCTCTCCCCATTTTGGATGGAAAGGTGCCTAAATAAAAATCCTGCTGACCCTGATTTAGTTAGCTATAAACATCACGAAGTGTTATGTCCAAAGCCCTGCGTACATAATAGAATAGAACCACGGGGAGCCATTTGACTTATCCCCTTTAGGGAGTGTATCTTAAATTAGCCAAGCTTGGCAGGGTCTGCCTTTTTTTTTTTTTTTCTTTGTAAACCATGACTACCTTGGCAGCAGGGGAACTAACTGTAGTGTTGCCAGGCCTTTCAGTGACAGATATTAAGTGCAGATGAGTGCTGTGACATTCTAGATGTCAGCACCAAGAAGCTCATTCAAGTATTTAAATTACACTTGGCTAGGAAGGGCCATGAAAGATTGATGACTGCTTGGAAGAAAACAAGTTGTACACACTCAGTCTGGATTTGGGGGCTGTTGGAGTACCTGAATTCTCTGGGATTAACAGATGAAAATTTATCCAATTTCCTGAATTGGGGCAAAATATTGTCATAGACAATCTCTGTTTCAGTCTATGGAAGAAAAGACTCAGAAAATATGATGTGTACATTTACATGATAATTGGAATACTGACTGCTTATTAAAACACCTCTGTTAGACATGGTTATAAGGATTTTACCTGTGTATTATCTTCTTTTAATAGTAAAATTAACCCCATGAGGTAAGATTATCTTTACTTTATAGATGAAGAAAGACCATAAAATGTTACCTCCTTCCTTCCTTCCTTCCTTCCTTCTCTCCCTCCCTTCCTTCCTTCCTTCCCAGACTCTCACTTTGTTGCCCTTGGTGGAGTGCTGTGGCGTCACAGCTCACAGCAACCTCAAGGTCTTGGGCTTAAGCGATTCTCTTGCCTCAGCCTCCCAAATAGCTGGGACTACAGGTGCCCACCACAACGCTGTGTTGTTGTTGTTGTTGCAGTTGTCATTGTTTAGCTGGCCCGGACCAGGTTTGAACCGGCCAGCCTGGGTGTACGTGGCCAGCGCCACCCCTTTTTCACTTTAACACACAAAATTCCCAGGCTGGCCTCCGGCCTTTAAGAGTTCCACCGCCCAGTTGAGGTTTGACGCTCAGCCGCAGCTCCCCCTGCTGGTTATTTCGCGTACACGTACATGGCATCACTGCCATGACTGCTTTAGCTTACACACAGGCAAGCAAGGATCACGTTACTTTCACGTGTGTCTTCAACATCTGGCACAGTGTCTGGTGCAGTGTTTGATAAATGATTAGATACACTAATTAACATGCTATTACATGGAAATTTAGTAATTACAAAATTGCCTAATTATGCATACAATTCATCTTTCTCTGCCTGGTCCAAAAAGGTACCTGGGAGACTTGAAGTCCTTACATACGTATTTTCTGTATCGCATTAGGCTAAAAATGATGCTGAGAAATTAGACTTTTGCCATTTTGGCTCTTGGTGATCCATCGGTAGCTCTGTAGTGATCAGTATTTTGCTTTTAAGAACTTGTCAATCATTGCATTAATACTTTATTTATTTTCTTTTTTAAGGTTAAGAGGTGGGGGGTCTTGCTTGCTATGTTGCTTGGGCCTATCTTGAACTCCTGGCCTCAAGTGATCCTCATGCCTTGGCCTCCCGAAGTGCCTTTAACGTTTTACTTGGATTGGTTTGTGACCCTGGCCATGACACCTAACTCAAACTTAGCCAGAAAATAATAACCACATGTATTATGTTACGTGCAAATACGTTTACTGCATTTTGAGCAAAGTGTTGTGTGTGTTCCATTCAGTCTTCACAAAGATTTTGTATGGTAGGTACTGTGGATATTTGTTTGTTTTTTCTCCAGGATCCACTTCCATCTTCTTTTGACAACAGCTCTGATTTTTATTTGATGACCCAATTTTCCTTCATTGGCAGTTGAAGAGAGCAGGGTGGGGCCCTTAGCAGACTTACCACCTTCCTCTGGCTAGATAGTTGCTGAGCCAATTCTGTGTCTCTTATTATTTTTACTTCTCATCTTTATTTATGTAGTTTTATGATATAAACACATTAATCGAGGCATCCAGAGTATGTATCTGTTGTCTGCAATGAGTTTTTTTCCTTGAATTCTCAAAAATAATGATTAGTACTCTACAGTGACCAGTTCTTTAAGATTTTCTAAATCAGTCCTTGAGAGGCAACTTGATTTAACAGGAAGATACTTGGACTTTGAAGCTGGAAGCCCTGGATTCACGTCTTTGGTCTGCCATGTAGAAGCCACATAACTTCTGTGTGATGCGTTTTCTCATCTTTCAAATGAGTCCTTTGTGTCCACACCTTCACGTATCACAGTGGATGTATGGAGGGCTTCCTCAGTCTCCATTCCCACTCCCTGCCCCGACCCCCAACTGTGTAGTACTGAAGACATGTGAGGGGCAGTGATCCTTTTGCTCCCACCTTTAGGGGTGGGTGATGAGCATCTTACAGTCCAATGGTACTCCCTTGGGCACTGGGTTGGTTCAGGGGTGACTATGTCACTCAGTTTGGTTCAATCAAAATGAAGCCCAGGCCTTTTCTCCAGGATTGGGAGAGGAAAAGATCCTTTTCTTTCTTGCTTCATGTGAATGGAGAAGCATGTAGTCCTGATTGTTGCTGGTAATAATTTCACTGTGTCATTTTTTTTTTTTTTTTGAGACAGAGTCTCACTTTGTCACCCATGCCAGAGTGCTGTGGCATCATAGCTCTCAGCAACCTCAAACTCTTGGGCTCAATTGATTTTCTTGCCTCAGCCTCCTGAGTAGGTACCCGGCTATTTGTGGAGATGGGGTCTTGCTCTTGCTCAGGCTGGTCTTGAAACTCTATGCTCAGGCAATCCACCTGCCTCGGTTTCCCAGAGTGCTAGGATTACAGGTGTGAGGCATTGTGCCTGTTTTACTTCAGTCTTATTGTTAATCTGAATTTACATAGTATTCTGTGGAATTTACCAGCATGCAGACACTTTTGGTAGCTATCTAAACAAAGGTATACAAACTCAGCTATTTAACAGTCATTTCTCCAATTAATAGTTGTTGTAATAGAAATGAAGACATAACCGCACAAATGTCATATGTCATTAGGAAGTAAAAACAGCCATTAAAAGTAATATGCACTTAATATACATTTAAGATGCCACCTTTTACAACCACCTGAAAAAATCTAGCTGATTTTGTGGAGACAGGGGTCATGATAATTCACTCTGAAAACATTTACAAATCTCCACTGATAACTTAATAATTTTATGAAGGACAAGAGAATCAGTTTTTAAAGTCCCAGAGATCAAAAAACTGGTTTAAAACAGAGCGTAAGATAGAAAGATCTTTAACGACAAGTGGTAACACAGTGGAACACATGTATCATTCAGCCATAAAAAAGAATGAAATTCTGTCGTCTGCAGCAACATGGAAGAACCTAAAGGATCAAGCGAAACCCAGAAAGACAAATATCGCGTGATCTCACCCACGCGTGGCGTCAAAAGAGACAAAGGCGGGGAGGTGGTGACCAGAATGGAGGTCACAGAGCCTGGAAAGCAGAGGCTGGAGAGAGGTGGCTTAATGCATATAAAAAGTACAGTTAGACAGGAAGAATATGGTTCCAGTGTGACTACAGCTCACCATAATTTATTCTCTATTTGAAAATAGAAGAGAAAATATGGAAGTTTCACACAAAATTACAAATAGAACGCATAGGGAGAATGAAGAGAAAAAAAGGAGTCACAGTTGTCTGAAAGTCTCCAAGAACTGGGGTGTGGACTGGGCAGGAGAGGAAAAGCCACCAGCTAACCAGGGCCGAGCATCTCAGCAGAAGGTTCTGCGGAGTGGCAGAGGGAGGCTCAGCGGGGGACCGGCACACTCAGTCTCTAACCTTGCACGGCTTTCTCGGACTTGGTCTTCCATAAAATGAGAGAATAGATTAGAATGATTTCAAAGGTCTGCCAGAGTTCCCTGGGGGGTGGCAGGCAGGCTTACTCAGAGTGTTTATTGAAGGGATGAGAGACTGAGGATTAACAGGAATCCGTGTGAAGCTTTTGGGGTAGTTGAAGGAGGGTGGGAGACCACCTGTCTTTTCTCCAAAGATAAATTCATATCCGTTATTTTCACAAATAGAGTGTACTAAAGTTTTGGGGTTAAAATACTCACACAGCTCTCTCCTTTACCTTGTCCACTGGCACACAAGAATTCTCGAAGTATGGGGCCCAAAGAATGTTTTCAGAGAGTTGCAGAAAGAAATTTGGGCTTAAAAGTAACAATTTTATGTTTACATTTTGTCTGTATCATTTATTAGCTGTGTGGTCTAAGAAAAATCACTTAACTTATCTGAACTTAAGTTTCCTTGCCTTACGATTGGGCAAGAATACCTGTTTCACAGGACTGTTTCAGGGTAAAACAAGATAATGTTTGTGCAAGTGACTTGCAGACTACCAAGTGCTGTAAATACACTTGCACACAGGCAGTATAATAATTAGACAAAGCCATGGTCTGATCTTTGGCGTTCGTCCATCCAACTGAATACCATGCTGAGTCTTGGGATAAGACAGTTTCCTCTTTCAGAGTCCTGCTGCAGCTGGGCGGATGGAAATAAGTTATAATGTGTTATTGCAATATTCTTATGAAGACACTCAGGGGAGAGGTGATTTACTTAAAGGTTTCAGTTTAAAGACCATTTCATGCTTTAATGACTATGTAAGTTGAAAATTTTTTAATTGACATTTTGTAAAGAATTAAAGTCATTCCAACAGTAGTTAAATTCTTAGAGGGCAGAAAGAATTATGGTTGCCACGCCTGGGAGAAGAGGGCAGTGGGGGAATAGTGTAGATGAAATAGTTGTAGAGATGCTGGGGGGTGATAGGTGCATAACAATGTGAATACTTAATACCACAGAACTTGCATTTAAAGACGCTGACTTCTGGGGACATCCCACTTGGATCCCTTCCCCCTCCCCCACCACCGCGGGCCAGAGGTTCTTCCTCCCTCTTCTATTCTCCCTCTTTTGCAAAAAAAAAAAAAAAAAAAGGAGAATTTTATGTTATATATATTTTACCATGATTAAAATAAAATAATTTAAAGTCAATCACAGCAAATCTGTATAAGTACTCACGAAGGAGCAATATCCAGATGGTTAATGATAAATCCAGAAGGGCAGAAGCCTCCCAGGGTTGTTGATATGGTCAGGAACGCAACGGCCAAAGAATAATCACAGCCTATGAATCCCGTGGCTACTAAGAAGACTGCGGGTCCAATCATCCCTGGAGTTAAAAAGTAACAAGAGAGGGTGCACTTATAACTTTGACTCAAACTGTACAAAAGTAATTCATGCAACTAAAATGTTTGTACCCTGGTAATATTCTGGGAAAAAAAAGTTATAAAAGAAGAAGCCTCAGCGTTAATGTTTGCTCT
>NW_003852430.1:16640291-16640991 GCF_000181295.1 Otolemur garnettii
ATGTCTGGAGAGACACATTTGTCTTTTGTGTGCTGATGAAATGACTGACTGGGGGTCCTACAAAGCTTCACAGTGGGGGCTGCATTACAAAGGTACGACCTCCAGGGAGGGAAGATGGTCCAGTCAACAGCCAATGCCCAGGATTAATCACTATCGCCTTCCTAATGTCTCCACGGGCACTCAGAGGGGCAGGGCGTGGAGGAGCTTCTGGACAGCAGAACACACAGAGGCTCCTGGGGTGCTGCTCCAGAGAGGGGCAGACCCTCCTCAGCCCTTCCCACATGCTTGGCCTGATGCTTTTCTTCCATCTGGCTGCCACCTGCATCCTTTGTGACAGCCTTTGTCATAGGGCATGAAGATAAGGAATGTGTTTGCTTGAGTTCTGGGAGCTGCTCTAGCACCTGCACAGGACCTGAGGAGGAGGAAGTCATGGGAGTGTCTGTATATAGACAGCTGGTCAGAAGTACAGGTCACAACCTTGTGAAGGGGCACCTGAAGGTGGGGAGCAGTCTTGTGGGACTGAGCCCTGAACCTGGGGGATCTGGCTCCATGTCCAGGTAGACGGCGTCATAACTGAGTTGCAGGACCCCAGCGGGTCTCTGCTGGGTAATTGTCAGAATGAAGTATTAACTAGAGGAGGGGGAAGAACACTTTTTCCCCTCTTGCCAGTAAGTAGAAACACAGTAAATAATAGTAAACC
>NW_003852431.1:0-2940 GCF_000181295.1 Otolemur garnettii
AAAGGTGTAGGGGTCATGATGTGTGACACACCTTTTGGGGAAAGACACAATTATAAGAGGGACTTCACCTAACATATGCAATCAGTGTGACCTGGTTCTTTGTACCCTCAGTGAATCCCCAACAATATAAAAAAGAAAAGAAAAGAAAAGACGTCCTTAGAAATTAGAAAGAAATATGAGAGAAAATATTTGCAACTCAGCAATGTGATGAGGATCTAGTATCTGAAATATATAAAGAACACTTAAATGGACATTTCTCTAAGGAATATATACAAATGGTGAACAAGGACGTGAGAAATGCTCAAATTTATTGGATAAGTCAATGCAAACAAAACCCACAATGAAATATAATTTTACACCCACAGTAACAATAATAATATTGATAATAATAAAACAAGTAACTAGTAATGTTGATAGTGTGAAGCAAGTAGAATCATCATATATGTCTGCTGAAAATATAAAATGATGCAATGACTTTGGAAAAATGTTTAGCAGTTTTTCAAAATGAAACAGAATCGTTCTCTGAAAAAAAATCCACTCCTATATACAAGAATGTAATCTATAAGAACTGAAAATACATGTTCATACAGATACTTGTACATGGACATTCACAGTATTGCTGTTTGTAATAATGATAAAGTGGACATGATCACATATTCACTAATTCAAACATTTATTATGATGTATTTGTAAACACAACGCAGTATATCCATGCCATGGAATATCACCCAGCTAGAAAAATAATTAAGTACTGTTTCATTTCACTACGTGAATGAACCTTGAAAATATTATGTACTATAAACATGACACAAAAGCATATGTCTGTTCAATTCCAAGTATTGCAGATGAAACATTCAGAATGGTGCAGCTAGATACCGAGATGCCTACCCCAAGGTGAGGGAGCATCCTCACACTCTTGGGCTCAAGTGATCCTTGGTCCTCTTGCCTCGGCTTCTCAGGTAGCTGGGACTACAGTGCCCGACACCATACTCTGCTAGTTTATTTTTATTTTTAATAGAGATAGCGTTTCACTCTAGCTCAGGCTGATCTTGAACTTCAGAGCTCAAGCAATCTGCCCACCTCAGTCTCCAGCAGTGCTAGGATTACACTGCTATTGCTTTCAAGTTCCTTGTTGAAATCATGCAAAACCCCTCTGGAGCAACTCACTTAAAACTTCATCTCAAACAAGTTTTGAGATCATGTTTATTCATAATAAAAATAAATAATAATCAGCAACAAGGAATACAAGTCATATTTACTGGTTGATGAATGAATATGTAAGAAGACTATTACTACATATATTAGAGAGATTGAAGTTATTTCTAACAGAAAATAAACTTTAAAAAAAGTTTAACTGGAAAGGAGGCTACATGTGCAAGTTGACTGCTCTGAAATCAATACGTGTGTATATAAAATACATCCACTAAATAGCAATTTCACTTTTGCATAAAACGGCAATGCAAATTCATATGTTCAGGAAATGAAACTTGGAAAAGAAGAGATTATTTAAAACTGGGTTATGAACAGTGACTAATACCTGAGTAAATCTAACAGAAGAAAGGCAGTGATTCTATGGGAAAAAAAAAAGTTTGATTGATTTTCTCAGAGACAGTCTGGATTCCAGGAAATCATTCAGAAGTACCCTCTGAAAGCTTCTGATATGTAATCCATAATAATAATCCATAATAAGAACATTTAAAAACAGCTCTACTAGACGATTACAGGAAAAAGAGAGGAAGACTAATTGAAGATGACAATACCAGGAAAATGTACACACTGTGCTTGTAGCATTACTGTATCGGTTACAAGGTGGCACGGTGACTGTTAGACGGAGATACACCTTCTGCCTGTGCCCTCTGAGATCACACCTACGACATGGGACGGAATCACAGGAAGCAGGAGAAACACTGATGCATAGAACAGAGGGTGAAAATGGGGTGAACGTTAGCCCGGTAGACTAGGAAAACAAAATCGCTAAATTGCAAAGGAAAAAAACAGAACAGAACAGAACATCAAAAATATCCACTCGACCAGAAAATAATGTGAAGGAAAGATTAATAAACGTACTTCATTTCAATGGGGAAAAAAAAGGCAGAATAAAGTGTGACAATTTGAGTATGCCTCACTGCAAAGAGTAGAGGGATATGGATGAAAACGAGACTTAGGATGTGTGTTCCACAAATACTGAGAAATATATGGCACAAAGTAATCTCTCTACTCTTTCTCAATTACTGATGTTTTAAGGGCTTGACGTAATCAAAACCTATGGAAAGGACAAGAACAAGGGAAGAGCATTTGGCGGAAGCAGCGATTCCCCCTGGGTTCGTGGGAGCCCACATTGTGTAGGGCACCAGGTTTGGCAGCAGCCCCATCTCAGGTGCATGAAAGATACGTCTCATGCTGTGTCAAATGTGGATTATCAAGGAAGAAATTCCCTATCATAAATAGGTATCTGAGAAGATTCACTTCAGAATTTCAAAAGAGCATGTACTATAGCAGAGAGTTAAAAATTCACCTGGTCTCTGAGGAAGAAGAAAAAGAAGAAAATGCAGGATTTGGATATGGAATAAAGACGCTCTGTGAATGGAGACCGGGCTCCTACAAAGGCAATTTACTCTGCCTGGTGGAGTGAGAAAAGAAAATGTCGCCCGACAGAATTCACACTCAATTTAGCATTGGAGTGTCTAAAACAGAAGGCTCGGATTTCCGGAAATTCGGGAGTTCTAAATAAGCATTTTGGAGGGTATAAGAATTACTAGTAAGAGCAGTGTTTACCACTGTGTGTCTCTAAATTTAAAAATAGATAGATAGATAGATATATGCACACATACATACAGGGTGGACATAAAGTCCGTTTGCAATTCACTATGTTAAACTATTTTAAATTGCACAGGACCTTAATGTTCACCCTGTATATTTATATATAAATATAAATGTATG
>NW_003852431.1:2961-7538 GCF_000181295.1 Otolemur garnettii
TAAAGTCCGTTTGCAATTCACTATGTTAAACTATTTTAAATTGCACAGGACCTTAATGTTCACCCTGTATATTTATATATAAATATAAATGTATGTCTGTATGTGTGTAGACATATACATACGTGTACCAAATTGCAATATTTAATAATCCACAAACACCACTATGCAAATTCCCATTCTTAACTTATTAATAGCAGACTACTTCCAATAGGATTAAATTTCCCAGGTCATGGTCTACAATAAATTAGCCTGGACTTTTGAATATAAAATTAATATTTTAAAGACTCTCATAATTGTTTTTATATTGCCTATGACAAATTTCATTTGTCTCTGCTATCAAGTTTTATAAAGTAGTATTTTTCTGTTATTGTTCTATGTCCCTATCTGAAAACATTATTTGTTGGGGAAAATAGTTCTAGTCATTCTTTCCTGACTTTTCTGAAGCTCAGAGATAGAGCGTGATACTTTGATAGTAATGATTGTCCTTTAGCATCTAAAGTGTGGTGCTGTGGAGAATCTTAGTGTTTGAAGAACTCCAGTTTTGAGGTGAAGTTCAGAGATAGAGTGTGGTACTTTAATAGTAATGATTGTCCTTTAGCATCTAAAGTGCGGTGCTGTGGAGAATCTTAGTGTTTGAAAAACTCCAGATTTGAGGTGTTCAATAAACTGTCTTGTTCCTTTGGTAAACAATTCACACTGCAGCAATTCTGAAAATAAAGCTAAGTAAAGATCAAGGCCTTTTGGACCTAATTCTCCTTTATTATGCCTACAAGGAATGGAGGATGTGATGGCTCGACTTAAGTTTAACTATGGCAATTTGATTATGCAGGTATATGCTTCATGTTTACACTTGTATGATTTGCTCTATTGCCTGCATACAAATAAACCAATGCAGCAAATCATAAAAACGTATTGGAAGAATATTAGGAATTATAAAATCTTGGGAGAAGGAATATAAAATATGGGCAGAAAGCAAAGAATTAAATAAACTCATCAACCAGATTTATTGTATTTTTATTTATTCATTTATTTATTTTTGAGACAGAGTTTTACTATGTCACCTTCACTGGAGTGCCATGGCATCACAGCTCATAGTAACCTCAAACTCTTGGGCTTAAGTGATTCTCTTGCCTCAGCCACCCAAGTAGCTGAGATTACAGATGCCCACCACAATGCCTGGCTATTATTTTGCTGCAGTTGTCATTGTTGTTTTTTTGATCTGGGTCAGGTTCCAAATCACTACGCTCAGTGCATGTGGCTGGTGCTCTAACCACTGTGTGACGGGCACTGAGCCTCAACAACCAGTTTTTAATGGTGGATTCTAGGTTGGATGTTGCTGTCACTGCTACTGGAAAGTATAGTTGATCACACCAAAGGCCCCATACCCTCCTTCCAAATTATAGACTTAAATGACTGTACCAAATGTATTTTCAAATAAGCTGAAATGCCACCAAATTGTAAAAGCACTGGCATTCAGTTTTCTTCTTAATATACATTTTTTAGTTATCATAGTAATAGCTTTAAGGAAATCAGGCAAGAGAGCAGAGTGGAGGAGGCAATAGAGGATAATATTAACCTGAGAAACTCTCTGCTGGTGCATTTGCGATCTCCAGAGCAAATATTTCATATCAAAGGAGTACTTCACAGAAACAATTCTCTGTGATACTACAATGGTGGGTACATGTCCTTATATAGTTATCAAGAGTCACAGAATGGACAACAGAGAGTGAACCTTAGTGTACACTGTGGGGTTTGGGTGATGATGTGCTAATACAGGTCCATCAACAGTAGCAAATGTATCAATGGAATGTCGATGGGGGGTGGTAGGGTGTGGGGGGAGGACAGGAGAAACAAAGAGAATCTTCTGCACTGTTCACTCAAATAGCTGTGAACCTCAATCAATAAAATCAACATGATGCTAGGAAAGGCCAGAGAATCGTAGAAATAACACTCATGAGAGATTTGTACACATTAAGAAAGGAACTGAGAATGTTAGGTTAATAGACATATGGAAAGCCAAGTCAGGATGATAAGCTAAGAATCGGCCCTGATCTATAAAGGGAGGGAATATGTGCTGTATTTTATGGTACTATACCAACATTACCAGTCAGAAAACTTTGGTTCATGACTTAAATCCTTCATTATGAACTTGACCACTCAGCATCTAATTTCCTTTGGCAATAGTTTCCATATCTACAGAATTTAGGGTTTGATCAATACACTCTTCTAAATCAGTCACCACTTTATGACTTTGTTTTAGAATGGATACATTTACTAATAAAGCCAATTTTTCAACAACGCAAAGAATATATTCTTCTGTGGTGACAGAATAATCCAAGGGACACAGTCAAGTCTGAGGACTGTCAAAACCCTGCAGGGTATTTACCTTCATTTCACAGGTTTGGACATCTGTGCATGTGCATATAGTACCAAAACCCATGCTAACATACAAATGGTTTCAGCATGTAACAATACACTATTGTATTACTATGCACAAACAACTTGTTGGAATAAACTATTTTTATCATCAGGCATTGATTTAGCAGATTCAAATAAGTTCCGTAAGCTGAGTAGTAATAAACACCTAGTGATTCTAAAAGATGCAGAGTACCGAATGTCCAATTAAAATACCTCCTCATTTTAATAGAGTCTTACTTCCACTAAACACCTTTATAAAATTTTTCAAACATAAAAAATAGTGCCTTTATTTTTTTGAATCATAATTCATGCTCATAGGTGCTATATTAACTCTTAGCCTACAAAATTTTGATTCTGTCCAATTATTGCACTAAAACTATCGTCATGATGTTAGCAGATGACTTCTCCCTTCTCATAAAGTGACAACATTTTAAATCCTGTCACAATTTTTTCTTTTAAGAGAGAAACTTATTCATTACTGTTTTTCCTTATTTTATGCATAGTCAGTCACCCTTAGTTTCTGGGATCTACATGTAGCATTACTGATGATTCTGCCTCAACCAGAAATGTGAGCTTCCTTTTCTGCATTCATCTTCTACATTTTGATCTTTCTAGGTGTGCCTTTTTAAGGCATTGTATGTTTCTTCCTTCCCAATAATGATTGTAAGCTTTAAGTTCCTTCTAAAAAATATGTGTGTTTTAATACCTCTTTACTCTCCTGAAATGAAACATGGAATATTCAGAATGGGCAATGGCACAGAGATAGAAAACAGATTGATGGTGACCAATGGAGCAAGGGGGGAACTGGGAGCTACGGGGTTTCTTTTAGGAACAACAGAGCTGTTCTGGAGTGAGATAGTGGTATTGATGCACAGCCTTGTGCATTTCTAAAAGAAACACTGAACTGCATATTTTAAAATGGTGAAAATGGAGAATTTTAGGTTATGTTAATATCATTTAAAACAATCATATAAAACATTTTATCTAAAACAAACTTCTATCTAAACAACTCTATGTTTAGAGATAGAAAACTAGATAGAGCTCTATCTCTACTTGTCTAGCCATATAGATATGGAGGAAGAGAGAGAGATGGAAGAGGAGGTAAGGCCTGAAGGTTTTTGAGAATATGACCATTTGGAGGTAGGAAGTATGATAAGATATTATTATTAAAAAGTTCAGGGAGAAGTGACTCATATGGCATAGAGGCAGAAATTTGACAACACTGTTGTCTGAAGTAACATGGAAAATAAATTGTGTGCATAATGAACTTGGGGTTGTGGCTAAAGATTTTCAGAGAGTCTGTTTGTAGGTGATAATTGGGGGTTTATATCTGTCTAAGGTAGTACTGAGAAAAAATGACATAAAATAAGATGAAACATAACTCTTAGGATAATTTAGAAATGTTTAAGACATCAGTCTTTCCAGCCAATAAATATTTTTAAAAATAAATGTCTTTGAGAAAAAGATGAAACCCCGAGTGTTTCCAGTAAAAATAGCGATTTGCCGCAAGATGACACGACCTTTTTTTTTTCCCTTAATATCTCATCAGGATTTAAGGTGCTACTTCATAGATCCTTTAAGTCAAAACAAAATGACAAAACAAAACAAGTCACAGAATAGTAGGGCTTGGCGCTTTCATCTTGTTAGACATAAAATCTTCTAGAAATCTTGACGGGATTTCTCATATAAATTGGACTCCGGACCTTTCTTATAAAAGGGCTGGCTTTTTCTTAAGAGTTATATAGGTGAAACTTTTGTCTAATCGGATAGATAATAATTTAATGAACCCCAAACCCATGCAGTTTTTAAACAAATCATATCTGTTAACAAAACAGAAACAATTAAAATGAAAGGAGGTGTCTTAGAAGCCAACTGAGAGACACCGTGAAGGTTAGGAAGCTGCTCAGTTGCAAACACGGACCATTCTCATGGACGAACACGGACCATTCTCACGGAAAGGAAGAATAACACAGAGAGTGGAAGAAAAGTGAGAAAAAGTACCACTAGGAAGCAGATATGGGAGAAAAACCTGGGGGGATATCAGAATTACTGCCAAACAGTATCAACTCCCGCCTGTGCCCTACCTTTTGATATTTGTTGCAATTTGTAGGTAGTTGTCCTATTGATACAGGACAGCTTGCGCCCCAGCCAGCTCTGCC
>NW_003852431.1:8024-9445 GCF_000181295.1 Otolemur garnettii
TGAGACCAAGAACCCCAAACTCTGGTATCAGATTTGACAAGGCAGCCAGGAGAGAAGACGATATTCCAGTATCACAGGTATCAAGCAATGTGTGAATAGTCTGGTTCTGATCAAGGCACTGCTTACAAGTCTGTTTTTTATAAAAATAGATCAAGCTGTGCACTTTGCCGTACAATCTTTTATGCATATTTGATTTACCATAATAAATTTATATTTGCATAATTTATAATGTACAATTTTATTTTATCTGATTGGTGACTTTAAAAGGTAATATGTAAAATTTTAACAAATATTTGAAAAAACATTGATTTTTGTTTGTACTAGTGGCATATATACAGATTATTACGCTAATGTTAAAGAGAAGTTTTCCAATAGATAGCCTTTGAAAATGAATAAAACCCCAAACCCTGCAATTCTATGTGTCTTAGCAAAACTTGTGCATATGTGCACAAGGACAGCTTACAATAATGTTCATGAAAGCATTTCTTAAAATGCAAGACATTTAGAAAAAGAAATAAGTAAAAGAAATAATTATTTGAAGTATCTATAAATAACAAAGAAATAAACTGGGGTATACTTATAAAATTAAATATTATATAACCTTTAAATTAATACAAGAGAACCAAATATACCAATATGTGCATATCTCAAAAGCAAGATATAGACTGATACAATTTCTGAAATAGTTAAAACAAAAATACACTTTGTTTTAATTGTTTATGGGTACAAATACATCTAGTGATTATATGATAATATTTCTGTTGGTTACTCTAAGGAAGGCACACATGCTAGTTATATTCTTTAGGGAAGGAACAAGGAGAATAGAACTGGAAAGGGAACAGATGGACTTGAATGACATCTTCAATATTGAACTCTTAAAAAATAATCTGAAGCAAGAACGATAAAATATTGAGCATCAATTATATGTTTCTAACAAATAGGTAATGATAAGCTTGTAATCTGTAGGTTTTATTATGCAGACTTTCTGCTTAACAAATATATATTATTTAACTCAGTAATGTACTTATTCAGCAAATGTTATTAATTATGATTTTTATCTATGTGCCCAAATTGGCAATTACAAATCTTCCTTATACAACTGAACTTGTGTTAAGATCTGACTTTATGAAAATATGAATTTAAAATATTTTAAATCAAGTTAAGGATTTTATTTGACACTACTCTTACTGATATATATTACTTTCAAATGTTTGAGGGCATGCCTCTATTTATATTGTCTGTGCTCAAAAGTGTTTGGTTCAAATGAAATTGAATCTCTTTGAAGAATCCCAAAGGAGATATTTAAAAGCTCACAGATAATATCAAAAATGCCACTTTGATTACTAAGTAGTATGTAACACCTTTTTGATTGTTATCGTGTCCAAAAAATTGTCTTTGAAATTCAGACAGAACACTGAACC
>NW_003852431.1:10547-11807 GCF_000181295.1 Otolemur garnettii
ACAACAGCATACAAATATATTGTTTTTTACTGCCATCTTAAAAATACAAGTAAACAAACAAAAAATACCTTCTCTTGTCACTCCTGCCCCATATGTTTGCTCCCTCTTGTGAAATTATCTTTATCCATGTTCCAGTTTATACTTCTGTAACTACTAACACTGGATAACACGCCTAACCCACAGTTACACCAGAGAGACATTAGTAGCTCCCAAGTGATGCTATCTACCAACTCACCGTCCAACATTTTACTCTCCCTCCATTATAAATCTTTTATCTCCCCTGCTTCAGAATATAAAAGGTAATGAGGAAACCTCACACTTGCCATACGTGGTTATAGAACACCTGGTATGCATAATGTCATACCATAAGATTCCATTTAAGATTCAACTTCAGTCCTTTTGACTTCTAGTTCTTCATTGTCATCCCTAATGGCTCCCATAAAATCTAGAGAAATATGGTCATGTGCCTGTTGGGTATCTATACTTAGATAGTGTAAAGGTACCTAAACTTAACATTCCCTGTACTTCACCCATCTTTGTCATTTGGGTGACAAATAATAAATATGCTGTTATTCTAGTGCCTTCAAGGTAAATAAATAATCAACGATACAGCCATCCATACAGGGTGTTGTCACTGCCTCTATCTTGTATAGAAAATACATATTTTGAATGACTACACAATTAATTAATGAAAAATGGACCTTAGTAGACAAATGGTTAATAAAGATATTGAAAAAACACTTACAATCACTAATCAACAGACAAATGTTAACTAACACCAACATGAGAAGTCACCTACTGCTGTTCAAATTGCTTTTATTAAAAAGTCCAAAGGTAATAGAGATGCAGATGCAGAGAGAAAGTAATGCATATACACTGTTGGTGGGGCTGCAAATTAGTACCTCCCATAGGAAACGGTACAGAGATTTCTCCAATAAATAAAAGTAGACCTACTATTCAATCCATGAATCCACGACTGGGTATTTCCCCAAGGAAAAATAAGTCATTTTACCAAAAAGACACTTACACTCAGATGTTTAATGCATCACAACTCACAATTGCAAAGATCTGGAATTAACTCAAGTGCTCATCAATTCATAAGTGGATTAACCAAAATGTGGTATATGTATGAAGTACTACTCAGCTGTAAGAAAGGATGAATAAATGCCTTGTGCAACAATTTGGAAGGAACTGGAGATCGTTATCCTAACTTTACTATCTAAAGGATGGGAAAACAAACACTATATATACTCTGTAATA
>NW_003852431.1:12049-17914 GCF_000181295.1 Otolemur garnettii
ACTTTTCGAGTGGCACAGGCTGCTTTTTTGACACAGGCTGCATTAGCCTGCAGAAAGTTATTGCTTTGTTTCGTTTTGTTTTTTGTATGTTGGCCTCCATTCTTCTGCATTCCCCAGACTTCATTGGCTATAAGTGGAAACTTTCTAAATGGCCTTCTTGAGCTTTTCTCATTAGGCTTGAGTGGAGAAATCGAGACTCAGGTCAACAAAGATGCTCTTTCTACAATTTCCCACAACTCCTCCATCTCTTAAGCCCCTTTCAGAGCTTGGAGAGATTTGGTCAGCTATGGTCTCAAAACACTCTTCTTAACTCTTCAGCTTATGCCCAGGTTCTTAAACCTGTCACTTTGGAATGTGACTATAGTTGCCATCATTTAAAAAGTAAGGTGTAACAGAGACAGAGTTCATTGTATTAGACACAGACACAGGTGAAATTCCTACAGAACCACGTGCAAAGGAGCGTTCTTAAAGAGTCAGTCTACTTAAAAGAAGGTATCTTAGAAGACGTTGTTTGTTGTCCTACTCTGACTGATGTACGAGAAATGTAAACTGCCTTCAATGCCTGGTTGATAAAGAACGTTGCAAAGAAATGAGGCATTTCTCTACCTTTGTGGCACATTGCCATGTTCTGCTGCATATTTATATAGGCAAAAACATGGGTATATTTTTCTAAACAACATTTACATCTATATAACATTTATTTTTTCAAGAGTTTAATATTTACAACAAATTCTACAAATGCAACTTCCAAATCAATTGAGGGAATATAGTAGTTTGCCTTATTGAAAATTATTCTAATATCTTTTCATAGAGTCAAAAAATGTGTTATCATGGTAAAGTAAAATGTGTTACCATGATAACCATTACAGCAGTACATGGTTGTAGTGTTACAATGTTACAACTGTGTAACATTGCTGTCACATTTTCAGTTACTCTACCTGTAGATGTAAGTACAAGATGGCATTGTTATGTCTCCTAAGGAGTTTAAGATGCAAGAAAATAGGTGAATCCGTATTATTAAACTAGAATTTGCTTTCCTTTTATACCAGTTTTACACTTGATCTTAGCCAAAACTCTGAGAAGTGATTATCTCAATTTTATGTTATACTTAAGGAATTAAAGATTAAAAAAGTAAAATGTATGTGGTTTCAATGAACACTATCTAATAACATTCTATTGATCATCATTTCATGTTTTGTATTTTTTTTTTTTTTTTGCCAATTATATATTGTGCTTGTATATCATCTAAAACTTCAACTCCTTGGTCCTTTTTACTGTCTAATCATGTGGATTTTTTATATTTTTCAGATACTTAATTCTTATCAAATACACAATTTGCAAACATTTTCTCCCATTTTAGGGGTTGAGTTGTCTTTTCTTTCTTTCTTTTTTTTTTTTTTTGCTGGTGTCATTTGATGCACAAAAGTTTGCTATGAGGCCAGGCCCCATGGCTCATGTCTGTAATCTTAGTGACACTGGAATTCCGTCTTCAGTAGGTCCTTGGTCTCGGTGATGGGAAGAATGAATTCACAGACTGCAGGTCAGTGGTAAGACTGGATTTATTTTACAGAAAAGAATACAGAGGGAAAAAAGCACCAAAGTTTCTGGCAGAGAGAAAAACCCAAATGGGAAGAAAGGGCTCTCACTCTCTTTCACTTTCTTGCTCTTTCTCCCCCTCCCGGGTTCTTTGTTTAGGAATATATGTATAATCCCATGGGTGATTTGTAGTTACATTAGGCCAGGACTTGGTAACAAATGAATGGACAATGTAAATGAATGCATTAATGAATGGATATACTCCATTCACAAAATTGGGCCAGGCCTAGGAAATTTACATGAAATTGACCAGGCCTAAGAAAGTGGAGAGCTGTGGCTCAAAGGAGTAGGTGCTGGCCCCATATGCCAGAGGTGGTGGATTCAAACCCAGCCCCCACTAAAAAGAAAACAAAAAGAAAGAAATTGACCAGGCCTAGAAATTGGGGGTTCCTGTTCAATCCTTCAAGGGGAAGGCGACACCAAGGCACGGGTATCTCCTCAGCAGTTGTCTGGCCCCTCTGGCTCCTGGAGCCTTCTGTGGTGCCCCGCCTGCCTCCAACCCACTGGTTCCTCTGCCAGCTGCCGCTGCACCAACACCTCCAGGGTGAAGGCTGCAGGTCCTTCCCTCAGCTCAGCTGAGCACTCTGAGAAGCCTAGGCAGGTGGATCGCCTGAGCTCACTGGTTCAAGACCAGCCTGACCAGAGCAGGATTCATTTCTGAAAATAGCCAGGCGTTGTGGCAGGCTCCTATAGTTACTCAGGAGTCTCGGCAAGAGAATGAAATCAAGTTGGGGTTTTTTTTTTCAGATTTTAGCTGGGGCTGAGTTTGAACTGGCCACCTCTGGCACATGGGGCTCGCGCCCTCCTCCTTTGAGCCACAGGCACAGCCCAGAACCCAAGAGTTTGAGATTGTTGTGAGCTATGAGGCCATAGTACTCTACTGAGGGTGAGAAAGTGAGACTCTTCCTATGGTATAATATGAAGTATTTTTCATATATAAAATTAGGTCAATGTCTTTTTCAAAGTAAACAATACGCCAACTTTATTGATTCTAAATTATCTCAGAATAAATCAATTTTATCAGAAAATTGTAGCTCACTTGACTGTATAGAGAAATCAGGTATATGTCTAATTTCTCCTTTGAAAAAACAAATAGTGTTCTCTTTTAACAATAATTTAAGTTTAGATAATAGTATGTTTTTATATTACATCAGATTTTCACAGATTATAAAATGGCCTCTTTTACTCAAATTAATTATATATCTATATCTACATATCTTTAAAATAGAAAAGAATCATATACTCAATGGAGAATAAGATCCATAAAAACAAATCTTAATAATTTCAAGTCAGGGTTGTCATTGTGAGGCTGTGATTCTGGCCAGGGGCAGGAAAGAGAAAGGGGAAGGGGTCAGTGGAGAACACTGATCTCCCCATGCCTAACACCAACCTATGCCCAGTGCCAACCTCTCTGCCAAGAGGTCATTCAAAGTCTTTGAAATGAGTGACTGTGAAGATAAAACATTTCAATAAGCTGTATTCATCTAATCTGACATACTGCCAATTCTGCCAACCCTACTTGACACATACCCTTCCCTCAGGACATGCATTGAGTGGAACTATGTTTTTCAATTTATGACATCACAAAAAGCTTCCACCTCTCTGTTTCCTTCCCTTTCTCAGGTGTGAAGCCTCCCTGTACTCTATGCTGTGACAACTGAGAAAGCATGTTGACGATACCCTAATTATTCCCAATATTATATAACTATTCTGTGCAATACAGTAACCACTAGCTACATGGGATTATTTAAATTTATATTTAATGAATTAAAATAAAATGAAATGCAAATGTTCTCCCTCAGTCGGAGGAGCAACATTTCAAGCATTTAATAGCCCTGTGTGGCCTGTGAATATTATAATGCATAGTGTAGTGATTAAATGTTTCCATCATTGAAAATAATTCTCTTGTACAGCACTGTTGAAGGTCATGATAGTTTTAACATGCATTGCTTTAAGGAAATCAATTTTGCTATTCAATGTGAGAAGTAAATGAAAAATCACTAGGAAATAAAACATGTAAACACATATTCATAGAATTTATTAGGAAACATATTTGAGAACATTATAAAAATAGTTTAGGTTTTTACTGTCACGTATCATTGTATACTCTATAGCCTAGTAGTTTCAAAAGCATTGACAACCCAGGATGCTTTATACATTTCATAAAATTGAATATAGTCAAGAAAAGTTGCAATTATATTTTACAACTTACCCCAAATTATATACACTTATGCACAAGCCCACATATTAAATGAATAATTTCCCCCAAGGAGTCAACTTACATATCGATTACTAATTCTAGAAAATAGAATATCAATCTGAGTTTAGACATGGTTTTGTGAAAGAATCAATAGTTTCTAAAATTGCTCATCTCTCCCCAGCTGTTGCTTTTCACATGTATCAGGGTTCACGTAGAAAAGAAACCAAATTAAATAGAAAATAGAATATTAACATTTCTTATTTTTTATCGCACAAACTTCCCAATGCATTTTAAAAATAGAAGATCACATGTGGATATTTTTCAGGCTTGAAATCTTGAATATATAAGCAACTAATCATGAAAGAATTTGTTGAATTTGCATTAAATTGTTTAAGCCAGTAGGGTGCACATATTTTGCATTCTAAAAGTATCTGTATCTAAATATAGTTTTCAATAATGGATAATGTACTGCATTAATCATTTAATATTATATAAAATGTATAGACTATATTTAGCTTTAAAGAATGTGCCTAGCTGCACACACACACACAAATATACACATTTAATAGTTTCTGACTCTAACCTCTGTTCACTAATAAGAGGTTTTCCATTTGATTTCACAGAATTATTTATACGAGAGAAAGTTCATTTTTCCTACTATTATTTTTTCTCCTTCTATTTAGAATTCTTGTTTTTCATTGTCAGTCTCATAGGAAAGTATAATAGTCCTCTCCCTATCTAATGCACCTTGGGGACTGATAGTTTAAAGTTTTGTGCCCTAATTCATCTCTGAAGTTTGTTCATTTGAATCAACTCATTCATCTCAGAGTGACTGAGAGGACTCTCCATTTTCCTTGCTATGTTATGTCAGATGTACCCACAGGAGTATTTTTTTTAGACAATGTAAGGAGTTGCTAAATATCTCTAAAGAATATTTCATATTCTACCTTTAGGTACTATATTTTGCAACTCCACTCCAGGATGAAATGAACTCTCTCCAACAAAACCAGGTTGCTGGGAGCAAGAATAGGTTGTAGAGTAGACTAGACATGGCAGTCGAAAAAATGGAATATTGCCTTGGGAGGGCATGTCAGAAGTACAGTCATAAAACAGAGCCCTGAGATATCAGAGCAAATGGTGAAGAAAGTGGAGAAAAAGAAAAGTAGGACAGGATAAGATAAAAAGAATAGTTGGCATTCTCTAAGGGGTAGCCCTACTAACTTCATGCTTGACTTTTGAGAATCAGATTGCGTTTTTTATTTAAAGTGAAACCTCCATAGTTGACCACCTCCTCACATGATCACCTCCTTGAGTTGACCTACTTTTCATAGACTGGACATGCACCACACACCACACCTTTGTGTCAGTACAGCAGCCACAGTTCCTCATGGTGGCCACCTCCACATCTTGACCAGTTTGTTACCGTCCCCTGAGGGTCAACTTAAAGATGTCCTACTATATTTAATTTTGTATTCCAAATATATTAAATCTAGTAAAATAAAATTTTCATTTAATAGCTACCATTTTTAGGTCCACATCTATTTATTTTTACTTTAAATAGACTTGAAGGTTATAAACAGTTTGGATTCTTATAGATTCACCCTTTCATCTTACATACAGTATTATTATAAAGTCTGTTAATTGTTGTATTTCATGCCTGTATAAGAATCTCATGGCATCACAGCAATTAACTCAGTGATGCATTTTAATAATTACTGCTTCCACTATCTCTAATCTTAAATTTCACCTTTTCTAGTTCTTTGAACAGTATAGATAAAATACTTTCTCAAATTGATTATCCTTTCATCATTGTTCCACAAACACTTTTATAAATGCATAAGATCTGCTATGAGCTATGTACGAAGCTGATTGCCATTGTCTCTCATTCTATTTGATTTTACTGAATCAGGAAGGAATATTCTAAATACTTTTACATTCTCTAATATGATTGCCTAGGAAAGAATCTCTTTGTTGGAACAATAGGTCAGTTTTCACTTTTACTGTTTTAAACACTCACACTGAATTCACTGGCCCCTTGTGAGACAGCCAATCAGACTGCATGATTGGCT
>NW_003852431.1:18207-26634 GCF_000181295.1 Otolemur garnettii
TTCTTAAATTATAGGTGAGAATTATGTTAAAGTTATAATACATATTTCTAAGCCAGTTTGCGATGAGAGAAATGGACCACAAATACTTATCTAGGACCAAAAGAATTTTATTTCATGGATGAATTCCAGGTACCTGGAGAGTTATTGCCACATGAAGGAAAATATATCATTCAAATGCAAAGGAAAACAAGATTAAATAAAAACAAGAAATCAAGCAAAAACTATCACTTGGCTAAAGTGACAGTTGAGGGGACAGGATATCTTTGGTGATGTCAACAGGCAATGAAATTTTGTGCCCTCTGATCTGTCACACCTCTTCTGTCTGACTGGTGTTACTAAACCATCTCTTAAATGTTTTCTGTGTGTTGTCTAATTCTTGTCTATTTGTCTAAAATTACAGATAAAGAGAATCTACTCATCTGTCACCAATAACATTTTTTCCTAGATACGATCATCTTGTTCCTTAGAATATTAAAAAAAAAAACAAAAACAAACTTCAGTTCTAAAATATCTTCCCAACCCTATTATAGGTGTAGAACAAAGAAAAACATAGTCGTATTCAACATGCAAGGATCATAACGCAAATTACTGTCATTTGTTGATCCACTTTGACTTTATAAAGTTAAAGTTTTTAATCCTGCTTCATTAGTGGGAAATTTCGTATTCCAGGTACCTAGTAATTTACCTCACAGCTTCATTTCACTATTAACAGTGTTTCTTCTTTAGTGTTCTCAAGGCAAAGGAATATTTTTTCAGGCAAATGACCTAGTTAAATATCAAAAACTGCAATTAGTGTGATACAGCTATTTAGAAAATCATCACTGAAATTTGAACCCAGACTTTTGTTATCAAATTCTGTATTCCTCCAGGAAAACATTCTAGAATAAAATCATTATAACATGAAACCCATGGATTTATCATCCTTACAAACATTATCTAAATTTATTAGGAAATTTCTACAGTTAAGACATAGAAATATTAACTATATTTCTATATAGTTAGAAATATAGAAATATTAACTATAGACAATCACAAGAGGCCATCACTCTCATATTAAATTTGGTAAGCTGTGAAAGCAGAAGGGTTTTTTTAATTGTTGTTTTCTTTTGTTTTTACTAGTCAAAGAGCTGAGGATGTAAATGAATCTTAAAGGCACCAAGTACTCGATGTGAGAAGCTCTATTTGAGAGATGAAACTGATGACTTCTCCCACCTTGCTGGATTAGAGAGAGAATCAATCGCCAGGTATAATAACAAATCAGACAACGTCTTTGAATTTTTAAGCTTTGCATGTGGTTATGACAGAACAGCAAGGGTTTCTAGCCACAGAGTGAGTTGCAAAAAATTAGAAATATTTTCCTAAAATCTCCACTACGTAATTGGAGGCAGTTTGTCAAAAGATGGGGCTCAGCTCTGAAAGAGATCTTCCCTGAGGCTGTTGCAGCTTCCCCAGGTGTGAGGTTGTCTCAAACTGAGACAAGAGCGAATACCTGAGAGAAATCAAGGTTCTTTGGAATTGCAGAAAACAAAACAAAGAAAAGCAGAAGAAAGCAGGAATAAAGTCCTCCAGGACATCCTCAACTGACAGTGTCCCAGTGTGCAGAAATCAGTGTGTGAGACTGTAAAGCTAAGAGAACCAAACACCAAAGCTTTCAAAGTAGAGAGATTGCCCTGCTTCAGAAAACTGGCATTGTCAGCTTGGCTCTTGAAGTATTAGTCACAGTTCTCTAGAGAAACAGAACCAGTGGTGGTAGTGTGTATGTGGTGAGAGAGAGAGGGAGAGATTTGTTATGCTTAGTTCACAGGGTTATGAAGGCTGAGAAGTCCCTCAATCTGTTCTCTGCAAACTGGAGGTCAGGTCCCGGGACATAATGAATTCTGTTTAACTTAAGACGGGCACATGGCCACATTGGGCTTTTCATGGCAGTAAATTAACAAGCAGAAAAAAAAAAAAAAGCTTTACTGTATTGTTGGTGTGATTGATTTTGACTATCAGGAGGTCATCTTATTCCCACTATACAATGGAGGTAAAGGGTAATATTACCATAATGCAGAATCGTGGGTATTCCTTTCTTAAAAAAAAAAAGTTTACTACATATATATGCTATGAGTAAAGTCAATAAAAATCTATGATGTATCAATTTAGGCAGACCTGCCTGTGGCTCCGATTCTTTAGGAACAAAGATTTGAGTCATGCCACCGTACTAGAAATCTCCTAAATGTTTAGAAACAAAGGAACAGAGACTTACAAGAAATGTTAAATACTAGCTATAATCATAAGACCAGTTGTGAAAACAAAGACTGCAATCTCTATAACAGTTGTAAGTTTTTCTAGTTTTTGCAACGAATACATGTATGTATGTGCATGTGTGTACAACACAGATATGATTTCCTCCCCTCTATGATTCCTTTGATGGTTAACATAAGATGTAGGAACAGTAGTTATTTGGATGTGTCATTAATTTGTAGGATATTAAGTTGGGGAGAGGAGTAAACAAAAAGGCAGTAAAATCTACCAAAAACAAAAAAAGGGATTTTGTATTTTCCTTTATAAAAAACATTGGTATATTTATTTGTGGTTAAGTACCAGATAGTGGACTGAATACATGCCTTTGAATTTTTTTTAATTTGAAAATTATGGTTAAAGGGATGTGTATGGATGCTAAATCAATAAAGAGGGGACTGTGGTGGTTTTGTAACGTGCAACTTGCTTAGCCTGAACTGTATTTCTTAAAACTTCCTCTCCTGCTTTTGTGTGATAGGGAAGGCTGACATGAACAACAAGCCGTATTGTTTGGAGTGGGGTCACTAAGTGCTTTTGTAACTCACACAAATCCTCACTTATGTGCTGGTTTTCTTCATTGGTATGGGGCAGCAGGCAGGCCTGTAGCTATTTTACTTTTTCATGGGTACTCCTTCACCTCCTCTGACTCCTTGGTAAAGTATGAGTTTAGCTCCATGATACCCCGGCTTATGAAAGGCACCCACCTCATCAAGGGTGTAGCCCTTTGAGACAGATACCATTTGCACGCCATCCTTACAGTTCTAATTCGTGTTCATGGATTACAGCCTTTCCTTTCTCTATCCCATTTTTACATTCATTTTTCCTTCCTAACTGCTTTTAGCAGAATTCAAGCTTCAGCACCAGCCATGAAGATATTCAACAACCATCTCTGACAATTGTGTAAGATTAATTCATTTTAAAAATCCCCTTAGATATACAGATGATAAATAGGCAAATAGATATCAATGTACATAGATATAGGTAATAGAAAATATAGATCTGTATCTATGTAATATGTGTGTAACTATGTGACATATATCTCTATTTCCAAATAGATTTGTGTCGTCTCTGCCTGAACTTTAATGCAGGAGATGATAAGAACTTAATGAACCCAAGCATTCAAAATTAAAATACATGAAATATGCTCCCCCAAAGTAGTAGATAATTTATCTTTTTCTGGTTGGAATTTTAGATCACCAATACTATTTTTCTTCAATGACCTGAAGAATCTATTTCTAAATTATTTTAAATTGACAAATTAAAAATTGTATATAAATATTGGGTGCATTGTGATGTCTCCTTGACAAATGAATATATTATGGAATTATCACATCAAGCTAATTATAAACAAATTCACGATGAATTATTGTAATGCAATTTGATGTGCTGATGCATAAAATGTGAATTCATATTTTAAAATGTTCTTATATCATTTGTGTTCCTTACAGATTCATGTCAGAAAATTATAATAAATATTATAGAGGACTTTTTTGAATACATGGTGAATGATTTTCTTAGTATAAAATATAGAATTGTGTACCTTTAAATAAAATTCAATGTATCTTGTGGATTTTAGAAAAAATATTTACATATCAATTTATTAGCAAAAGTAATTAAAATATAGTAGAACATCCATAATTGACCCCCACCTCCTTAAGTTGACCTAATTTTTATAGACCAACATGTAGCAGCACATCCACATAGCAGTAGAGGAGGCTGCATTCCTTATGCTGACCACCTCCACATGGTGACCAGTTTGTTACAGTCTCTTGGCAGTTAACTTAACAGAGGTTCTGCTGTAGTGGAACACATGATAGAAATAAAAAAATGCTACTTTAACACTAATTAGATTCAAAATATTCATCCTTCTTTCTTCTTCTTCTTTTTTTTTTTTTTTTACAGTAACAGAAGTTATTATGCCATCAGCAGCAAATGATTTTGGAAACTGTAAAAGCATTTCCAAATGATTTGAATGATTTAACCTAATCAATTTGACTCAGTAGAAGGTAGAAATACAATTAGGCAGGTAAAATAAAAAGCAAAGTTGTTATAGCAAAATAACGTATAAAAGTCTTGTCTCTTACTGCTTGCTTCTTATACCTGTGTAGGGTGCTATACACATCTCTTAATCTCATCACTCTGCAATATAACGTGCAAATAACAATCGTGGTGGTCAAGGTTTATTTTTGGCTCAATAAAGAAATGATCTCAAAATCTTTATGCAGAAAAAGGTATAATCACCACAAAGAAAATAGATTTATTGAAATGATGTAAATTTAAGGTGGAATAGTATTTAATGGAACACAAGGGTGGATAGTACATATAGACCTCCCAAAGGCTGAGACATAAGATATGAAAATTTATCAGAGAACAAAGTTTCCATATCATCAGTCTATCGGTCTGTCTCTCTTTCTCCCTCTCCTTCTTCTTCTCCCTGGAGCCACATGACTTTCATGTCTGTATCACTTTGTGCACCTGCTTGATTCTTATCCCTGTAGACTGGTTTTCTCTACTCTTCAGCAAACAAACACAGCTTTGCAATTTACATTACCTTTATGCCAGACACAAGTGGAAATTTACTATTAATAGAATTATTGAAATCCAGCTTAAATTCCTCAGGCTAGAATATGATCATGTTAACAAAGATTTAACAGTTTGCTTGATACATAACATATTACACTTTATAAATCACAAGTCCAAAGAAGTCACTTTAATTATTCGACTAATGCAGTAGATTCTAATACCTCCAAACATTTGAGACATACATGGTTTAAGACACTGTGCTAGCAAAACTTTAACTGCTAATGAACATTAGCCATTAGTAGTCCTTATGTTTATGTGTAGAGTTACCTCTTTGCTAGTGAAAAATAAATGTTGAGACATAACAAAGAGATTTGGGGGTTTCATAAAGATGTAACATATATAAAGTACAGACACATTCTTTAAAAAATAAATGACAAATAAATAGATGTGGAGTTTTTCTTAAGTATGTAATTTTTTTACATAGAGTAGATGATTATTAACTGGAGAGAAATACAAGAGAAGTAAAATAGTACTGTCTTTTTCTCATCTCATAGACAGTCAAGTCAGAGATGTGGCAACACCAAGTCAGGCTGGGAATCAGCAGATGTCATCCATTGTTGGGAACAACAACAACAACAACAACAACAAAAACAGTTTTAAAAAGTTTCACACAATTCCCACATCAACAGAGGATAAGAGCAGAAACTGAACCATGGTGTTCAGAGTACCCAGAACAAAACCAAATCAAAAGTTTTGCAATGATGAATGATCACATTTAAATGAATGAGATTTTGAGTAGTGTATATGTTCAAGACCATGAAATAACATAAAATAGAATTCATACCAATATTAACTCTTTTTAAAGCATAAGATCCATAATCATCCAGAACAAAATATAGCCATGTATTGTTTAATGACAAGAATGTGTCTGAAGAAATGCATTGTTGGGCAATTTTGTCAGTGTGTGAAGGTCACAGAATATACACACAAAGCAGACGTGTACAGCCTACTGCACACCTGTGCTGTATCGTGAGGCCTGTTGATGCTGGGCTATGAACCTGTGCAGCATATGGTTGTACTGAGTCTTACAGGCAACCGCACAAAATGTCAAACATTTAGGTTTTATCACATCTAAACATAGAAAAGGAACAGTAAAAATAAAGTTATTAAGATATTATGCTCTTGATCAACTACATCCAATTTAATATTGAGTAGATGTGGTGTTTGTTTTTCCAATTTTGCGATACTTAGGAAGTGGTCTCCAATTCCATCGAGATTGTTATAAAAAATGCTAAGTTGCCATCTTTTTGCTGGTATTTTGCAGCAATTTTGATGGAGCTGCAGGCCATTATTTTAAGTGAAATTTCTCAGGAATGTAAAAACAAATACTACTTGTTCCTCTTAGAAGTGGAAGCTACGTGATGAGTATGCATGGCCATAAACAGTGATGCAAAGGACATTGGTGATTTGGGGGGGGAGAATCTTTATATTTGCTCATTTTAGAGAAAAATAATAAACCATTTTTAAAATATAAACTCATGTGAATTATAAATTAAGTAGTTCACAGATGAAATAGTGTATTTCTTTCTTTTTCTTTTTTTTTGTATTGGCCGGGGCTGGATTTGAACCCGCCACCTCCAGAACTTGGGAACAGTGCCCTACTCCTTTGAGCCACAGGCACAACCCCAAATAGTGTATTTTTAAATATACTTTTGGAAGATGGGAAAAGATGATAGATTAGAAGCAGTTTGCTTCCAAGGAAAGGATTAAAAATGACGATAGATGCCTACTTAGGGATGGACCCTCTTTACTCAGAGGGTCCAGGAGAGGGTGACATGGGGATTCACTTGGCAAGATCAAAAGCTACCTAGGGGAGAAGCCTACATTTGGGGAAGAAAGAGAAATCCAGAGGTACATGCCCTACTTGCAGACACTGTAATCATGTCATGTCCCTCCTTAGACCACAGTGGAATAAAACTAGCAATCATTTCCAAGAGAAACTCAGGGAAAGTCAGGGAAATTAAGCTACCTACTGATGAATGATTATTAGACAAATGATGAAGCTAAGATGGAAATCAAAGATTCTTTGAACTGAACGTCACAGAGGACACAAGGTTGCAAAATATGTGAGATGCAGTCAAAATAGTACTAAAGGGAAAACTCATAGCCTTAAATAATCATTTCAAAAAACAGAAAGGCCACAATTATTGACCTGAAATCACATGTCAAGGAACTAGAAAAAAGAAAACAAACCAAACCCAAAGCCAAGAGAAGAAAAGAAAAACTTAAATTTAAGTCATAAAAGCATAAAAATTGTAGAAGAAAACATAGGAAAAACTTTTCTATATATAAAACTAGGAAAATAATTCATTACTAACATTCAAAGGACAAATACAGCAGCAACAAACATAAAATGATGGGACTTAATTAAATTAGAAATCTTCTATACGGGAAATGAAATAATCAGCAGAGTAAACAGGCAACTTACAGAATGGGAGAAAAAACTACCAAGCTATACACTCAAGACAGGACTAATACCCAGAATAAATAAAGATCTCAAAAGAAAAATGACATAAAAATATTCCATCAAAATACAGGCAAAGACATGAATAGAGTTTTTTCAAAGGAAGATAGATGACCATAAAACTAATTTGGATGAAACTGGAGACCATTATTCGAAATGAAATATCTCAGATTATTCATTACAGCTTAATTTGTAATAGCCTAGTCATGGAAGAAGCCCAAGTGCTCATCGACACACGAATGGATTAATAAATTGTGGTGTATGTATACCACAGAATACTATGCAGCCTTAAAAAAAGATCAAGTCTTTACCTCTTTTATGTTTACATGGAGGGACCTGGAACATATTCTCCCGATTAAAGTATCTCAAGAATGGAGGAAAAAGTATCCAATGTGCTCAGTACTTCTATGAAACCAACCTACATTTACTCACACTTTCTTATGAAAGTTAGAACACAAGTATAGCCCAGGATGAAGGAGAGAAATGGAGTGGGAAGGGAGGGCAGGGGAAAGGTTTGATTGAGGAAGCATAAATGGCAGGACCACAACTATGGAGCATATTGCAAGGGTACAAGTCAAATCTGTTAATTGTAGAACATAAATGTCTTAACACAATAATCAAGTAAATGAGGCAAAAGCTATATTGATTGGCTTGATGATAAGCATGTCAGGTTGTATAAAAAAATCAACACATTGTACCTCACATATGCGTAAATGTATTTGTGATCTATGTGTATATGACTAAAAAAAATGCTAAACAAACAAACAAACAAAAAAAACCTAAATGAAATATCTCAGGAATTGAAAAATAAACACACATTCTCACTAGTAAGTGGGAGCTAAGTGAAACATGCCCCATATGTCTGAAAGGATATTGGAAAGTAATAAGGTCAGTGTAATGGGGAGGGGTAAAATATCACCTATTACGTACAATGACACTGTCTTTGTGTTGGGCCCATTGAAAACCCCAATATTAGCATTATGTACTGTGTGAATGTCGCAAAAATAGTTGTATTCCCTTAATATTTTGAAATGATAAAATTAATAAATAAATATGCTTCTTAGGAAAAAGAATAAAATAAATAGACAAAAGATTAA
>NW_003852431.1:26654-34417 GCF_000181295.1 Otolemur garnettii
AGAATACTATGCAGCCTTAAAAAAAGATCAAGTCTTTACCAATTTTATGTTTACATGGAGGGACCTGGAACATATTCTCCTGAGTAAAGTATCTCAAGAATGGAGGAAAAAGTATCCAATGTACTCAGTACTTCTATGAAACCAATTTACATTTACTCACACTTTCCTATGAAAGTTAGAACACAAGTATAGCCCAGGATGAATGAGGGAAATGGAGTGGGAAGGGGGAGGGGAGATTTGATAGAGGGAGGATAAATGGTGGGACCACAACTGTGGAGCATATTGCAAGGGTACAAGTCAAATCTGTTAATTGTAGGACAGAAATGTCTTAACACAATAATCAAGTAAATGAGGCAAAAGCTATACTGATTGGCTTGATATAAGCATGTCAGATTGCATAAAAAAATCAACACATTGTACCCCACATATGCATAAATGTATTTGTGATCTATGTGTATATGACTAAAAAAATGCTAAACAAACAAACAAACAAAAACCAAAATGAAATATCTCAGGAATTGAAAAATAAACACACATTCTCAGTAGTAAGTGGGAGCTAAGTGAAACATGCCCCATGTGTCTGAAAGGATATTGGAAAGTAATAAGGTCAGAGTAATGGGGAGGGGTAAAATATTACCTATTACATACAATGACACTGTCTTTGTGTTGGGCCCTTTGAAAACCCCAATATTAGCATTATGTACTGTGTGAATGTCGCAAAAATAGTTGTATTCCCTTAATATTTTGAAATGACAAAATTAATAAATAAATATGCTTCTTAGGAAAAAGAATAAAATAAATAGACAAAAGATTAATATCAGGAATCTGTGAAAAGACAAATGATAAACTAATACTTAAAAATAACAAATTTGCAAAGTTATGAAGAGAAATTGAAAAAAAAAACTAGAAGATAGTTAAGAATTAAAACTTAACTCTTTGAAAACAACAAAATTTATGCAAAACTTTAAGAAGTATATGAAAAAGTATGTGATATATGCATAAATAGATACATTAATTTATAAGATATTTTAAATTTGAGATAATAGTGTATATGCTAATACGCTAATACACTTTTGACTATGTATCACA
This sequence comes from Otolemur garnettii, assembly GCF_000181295.1. Classification (NCBI taxonomy): domain Eukaryota; kingdom Metazoa; phylum Chordata; class Mammalia; order Primates; family Galagidae; genus Otolemur; species Otolemur garnettii. Next base: position 27,744 of record NW_003852431.1, read on the forward strand.
TGAATTATTTTCTACTAAATTATAATTTATAATGATGAGCTTAAACAAAACACTATGTATAGGAACAGAGTAGTAAACAGACCCAAAAAGAAACTGGAAAGGCAGTACAAAGTACAATAATTTGTACAAATACAAAAATTTGCTGGGTCCCATATAGCTATTTAAACTCATTAATTGGTTCTGTAACAGTGGGCTAGTCTCACTTCAAAATCAAATGAGATTTTATTAAGAAAAATTAAAATAACAATAAAAAGCAGAGAATTAAAAACAAACTGTCTTATATATAAATAAGACTGATTGCAAATTTTCAAAAATATTTCATTCATGAGATTTCAATTCTAGTCAAAAATTACAGATTTTGAACTTGTTGAAATGTATAGTCACACAAATAAAAAGATATACTAAAGTAAAATGTCATTTTAGTATGCATGTTTATGAACAGCTTCAATGCAAGTCAGTTAAGGGAATTGTCCCTAAAACAGAAATTGCTAGGTATATTTGGAGAGGAAAACCAAGGAAATGCCTTAGCAATAAAGTAAACTCTTTACCAAGAATTCCTAAGTGCCATCACCAGCACTCTCAGCCTGGACAGGGTAACTCATGCAGGAAGCAGCCATCAGCCCAGCGACATCTGACCTTGTCAGAGATGTATATTCTGAAATGTCCTTACTCTAAAGATGCAAATTAGTCCCATGGAGTCTTTAAAAACATAGTGTAACAATTTCAGAATTTAAAAGCATGAATAAAATTGTGACAGATTGGCATTATATTGAGAACTCTAATCATTACTGATTATGAGTTCTAAAATCAGATAAATAAAAGAAATACATAAAGTATTAATGGGCATTCCCAAAACTAAAAAGGACAAAAGTTCTTCCTTGGAAAGAATGAGTGAAAAATTCTCATAATACATTCTCATATGATTTTTTAAGTTAATTGAAATGAAAAAAACTTTTTTGTGGAGGGTGTTCTGGAATAAATACAGCAGAATATTAAGAGCATTTTTCAAAGGAAAAAAGACTTTTTTTTAACAAATAACAAATTATTTATAAGATATAAATATTTATAAAATATACTATTATGACAATGTTGTACAAATATTCCCAAGCATAGCAGAGAAAATTAGAAAACAACTTAATAAATTTATGTAAATAAGCAGCAGAGAATACATTTTGAAAAGAAAAGGTATTTTTGATCATTAATACTGGAACAATGACTACTTATTAATAATGGAACAATGACTACTTATTTGAAAACAATGTAGCCAGGAAAATCTTGATTATAAAACTGCCAGCTAGTTTAAATTGATTAACAAGAACAAAAAATTTTGAATAGATATTTTTAAAAATTAAAAATAGGTATTTTATTAGCCTTATATTGCTGCTGTAACAAATTACCTTCCTCATGTTTGCAAAGTCCCTTTTGCTAATTAAAGTACCCCAGAGGGGTCCTTGGTTCTCATTTGTCAACCTAACACAGGCATCTTCTTTCTCAAGACAATATGTAAAATCCATGAAAATAAATACTGCTAAATTCAATGGTATTAATATTCAAACATCTGTGAAGAAAGGATACCACCACAAACTTGCATGTCAGGAAAAAGGTTGGAAGAAAACATATACTATGTTTATAGCAATTACTATTATACAACATATTTTTAAATTTGAGAAACAATGAAATATAATAAAAACAAACATTGTCAAATAAAATGTAAATGACTGATAATAATCTAAAAACATAGTCAACACAATGGATCAGAAAAAAAGCAAATGATATACAATACTGTTTTATACCATGAATGTTCAAAATGAAAGTCAATTGAATCTGCTATGATTAGTGTATTCTGGCTAAACAATTTCAAGGGAAAGTTAGTATTTATTATGCCAGAAGTTTGACTCTAAACTTCCCCTTTTGACATTTACTCTACAGGGATTATTTTCCCATATGCTCAAAGGAACATGTGCAAGAATATACTGTTAGGTTTTTCTTAGTGTGCCGTCATATACTATCTTCAAAATCTAAGTGATTTTAGTGGAGAAATCTTTATATAAATAAAGTTATGTAAATGCTACAGTGTGCCAGTCAATAATATGAAATTATCTCCATGTCATTAATTCACACAGACAGAAATCTGGTGTTTGTGGAAAACATACATGATCATTAATTAATTCATTTTACAGAAACTAAATAGAGTTGCCAGACTGAGTAAATAAAATGGCCAAATACATAGTTAAATTTGAATTTTAGATAATAAATATTCAATATCATACTATCTACGGTTGTTTGCCTGAGTTATGAATTAACAGTTATGAATTAACAGAACTAACAGTTTGGAAAACACTTTTAAGTTTTATTTTTCAAGAATCAGCATGTTTCGTCAGTATTTCATTAATGAAAACGTAAAAAATGTTATAATGATAGCTTCCATTAGCACATATTATAGACAGATTTATTAAAGAATATACCACTTACATAAAATATTTAAGTAGCATGACATTTATCAGTCTGGTATTCAGTGCCTCATATTTTAAAGATCTCTAACAGCGGTGATTCTCAAACTTTCTAATGCCACAGCCCTTTAATACAGTTCCTGTGGGTCGGGACCCACAGGTTGAGAACCACGTCTAACAGTTCTCAACAGGTCTAACTCTAATGGCAGAGTACTCGTTGGGTTTCTAAATTCTCTAGTATTACAAAAAAAAAAATATATATATATATATATATGTTTATGTCACCACAAGAACATGTTTTCATTCCTCAATTAGATTATAAGAGTCACAAAGACAGGGAAGTTCTCCCTTAATCTTTTGCTATATATCATGTATAATAAAATATTACGTTAGTAGACTGCCTTATAAATTTTGTTGGGTATCTGACAAGTGTCTTTTGAATTTTCACATAATCTTTAACTACAGCTTAGAGATTATCGATTTCTAATTATTTTCTTAAGAAATGTGTTTCAGAATTTGATTTTTACTTCTGAGTGTTTTTTTCTTTGATATCAAAACCAGCCATTTCATTAAGATCACTTATTTTAGATTATATAATAGTATACTTTAAGTTATTAGTCATTGTGCAGGGGAGACACATTCTTAGTCTTTTATGGACATTGACTGAATTTCTAACTCCAGCAAGGTAGTTACATGGAATTTAGGTAGATACGCGTGAATGGATAACCGCCATCTTTCACCACTGCTGAAAGTCAAATGAGAATGCAGGGGCTCTGAATAATAGGACCAAAGTATCAAAGTTATTTATTAAAATAACTTTACACTTTCTTGACCTTTCGTACATTTAACCAAATACTATCTACTCTATCATGGATCTTCTTGTAGTGTCCCAGAATTTTATTCAGAGATAGTCCTTTTTGTGGAAGGACATGAAAATGTGAAAATATAAATTGATTTTTGACAGGTATGGCCAACATATGCTTTTATCCCTAAGTTTAATGAGTTAGAAAGAGGAAAAAACTTTGTCGACATGACATCTTTGATTTTTTTTTCAATGAAAATCAGTGATGAAGGAGGCCTATAGATGAACTGTGGAAAGGATTCCCCTTAGAATTGGCAGATGAGTGTGTAAAGCCTATCGAGTTATGTGAATAAGAGTGGTGAAACAGAAGAACACAATTATTATTTATTTAAACACGATACATCTTTTGTAAGTTCGCTATTTTTTATTGTATAGTAACACTAATCAAGGAAGAAGGTGGGAACTTCAAAGAGACACCATATATATGCAAAACTGATATATAATATGTGTATGTAATTTTTTTAAAGATTTTAAAGCCACCTGCCTGTATTTGGTGGTGTACTTGTAAAGGATAGTGCAAATAAGACATAAATATTTTTCAGCATTGAAAAAATGAAAATTAAACCACAAAATAGGAACATAAAAAAGAAAATGGTTAATAATGAATATAGTCACCTCAAATATGTTTTCAGTTAATCACTATTCAAGAATACATAAAATACATAAAAATATTATATTTCAATGTGGATAAATAATGGCTTCCAAAGTATGACACCACAATAATCCTTATGTCTACAATATGTTACTAATGCCAAAAGACACTTATATAAATCACCATCCATAGTAAAAATACACTCTGTTAGAAAAATTCTAAATTTTCCCGTTAGTCTCCTTCAGGATTTATTGTATATTCCTTGCGGAATGCTGATTATAAGGAATACACAGCCAAAAAAAGTGTTACAGATGTGTTAGGCAGTTAATAACATTGAACATATTTCTCTAGATTCTGTAATGTCTATAACATTTGTACAGAGAAACATTGTAATTTTAGTTTCTTAGATTTTCTTCTCAATTATTCACATTTAACCTATTTTATATTTGTAACTTTCTTCAAGGGGGGACCTCCACATTTTCATAAATAGCTGATCATATAAATTTAAAGTTCCCCATGTGTTTAATCATGACCTGTTTCCACTACATTCTCTTTCTAATTATTCTTACACTGCTTCTTAGTTTAGCTTAAATGATAATCATATTTTGGCTCAAAATACTGTGCTTTATAGAATAATCTTTCCGGTAAAGTGTGATTAGAGCAAAACAGGACAATCAGTTGTGATTAGAAGAGATTACATCAGCAAGTTTCTTCTCATTTTTAGACAAGACTTTAAGGTCTATAGGTGATAAAAGCCTTTCCTGGTCCTTCAATTCCACCTCACTCCGTCTCTACAAAAAAGGCAAGAAAAAGGAAAAACATCTGTAACCCAGACTATAAGCAATGTCACTGCATATCTACACATAATTATGTAATTAAAATCACCTATAAAATTAACTTTAATTATATCAGAGCATTCAAACGTGTATGTGTGTGTATATATATATATATATTTATCCTTTAAATGAATCTATTTTACAAATTCTTTGGACTTAGTTATCATTATGATTAGTAGCAATAGTACATAATGAATTCAAACAACATTATGTTAAAGTTTTTATTCAATATTTATTAAAATAACCTTACACTTTCTTAAAGAAAGCCCTTGATGAGATGGACAATGTTTGTCATATGTCCATGAGTGATGGCTACAAGCATACCTCAGAGATTTGGGGTTCTGCTCTAGACAACAGCAATGAAGTAAGTCACAGAAACTTTGGTTTTCCAACACATAAAAGTTATGTTTATGCTGTAATATAGTCTATTAAGTGTTCAATAGCATATGTCCAAAAAAACATGCATAAGTTAATTTAAGATAACTTATTACTAAAACTTGGTAATAACCATCTAAACATTCAGCAAACAGTAATCATTTTGCTAGGGTAGGGTCTTGCCTTGCTGGTGACTCCTCCTGAGCATCAGAGGGTGCCTGATGAAATTTGAGGTGGCAAAGACAATTTCTTAAACTAAGACAGCGGTAAAGTGTGCTGCATAAAATGAGCCTTCTTTTCATGAAAGCTATCTCTGTAGCATGTAAGTGATCTGATAGCATTTTACCCACAGCTGAACTTCTTCAAAAATTGGAGTCAGTTTCTAAAATCCTTCTACTGATTTCTCAACTAGTTAATGTTACATTCTAACATCTTCTGTTGTCATTTCAACAATGCTCACAGAATCCTCACCAGGGGTAGAGTTCATCTCAATAAGCCAGTTTCTTTGCTTATTCAGAACAAACAACTTCTCAGACACTCAAATTTGACCATGACATTGCAGCATTCGAGTCACATCCTCAAGCTCCACTTCATATTCTCATTGTATCGATATTTTTGTCACATCTACAGTTATTTCCTCCAGTAAAGACTTTAATTAAACCTCTAAAAGTCATCCATACGGGTTGGAATCAACTTCCTCCAAGTTCTTGTTAATGTTGATATTTCAACCTCCTCTTATGAATCACAAATGTTTTTAATGGCATCTAAAATGGTAAATCTTACACAGATACCTTGAGAGTTACTTTTCTCAGATCAATCAGACAAATCAGTGTGCATAACAGCTATAGTTTTATGAAATGCATTTCTCAAATACTAAGAATTAAATGTCAAAATTACTCTGTGATGCATGGCCTGCAAAATTGATGGTGTGTTAGCTGACATTAAAAACAACATTAGTATTATTTGTACATGTCCATCAGAGCTCTTGCATTACTGGGTATGCTGTCAGTGAGTAGTACTATTTTTAAAGAAATCTTTTTTTTTCCTGAGAAATAAGTCTCAATAGTGGACTTAAAATAGTCGGTTAACCATGTTATGTACAGATTTGCTGTCATCCAAGTTTTGTTCTTTCATTTCTAGAGTATAAGTAGAGTCTAAGGATTTTCAAAATGATAACTGACCATTGGTTTCATTTAAAAGTCATGAGCTACTTTAATCCCTAATGAAAGAGTCATCCTTCATCAAGCTTTGAAACCAGGTACTGACTACTCTTTATGTAGCAAAGTCCTTCATAGCATCTTCTTCCAATTGAAGGCTGTCTCATCTACACTGGAAATCAATGGTTTAATCCCAAGACTTTGGTCTGAGGAAAGAATTTTTGAGTAAGACCTCAAAAGCACAAGCAATCAAAACAAAAATGGATAAATGGAGTCACACTCAAGCTAGAAACTCCTGCACCAGAAAGGGAACAGTGAGTAGAGTGAAGAGACAACACACAGAATGGGAAAAATATTGTAACCTTTACATTTGACTAGGTAATAGTACCCAGAGTATTTAAG
>NW_003852431.1:34724-58142 GCF_000181295.1 Otolemur garnettii
TATATATATATATTTTACATTTTCAACATCACTAATTATCAAAAATCAAAACTATAATGAAAAACCATCTTACCTTGGATATAATGGCTTTTATTCAAAAAGCAGGCAATAGGAATGCTGGTAAGGTGTGGCAAAGGGGAGGCCTCATGGACTGTTGGTGAAAATATAAATTAGTGTCGCCACGATGGAGAACAGTATGGAAGTTCCTCTAAAAACTAGAACATATATATTGTGTGTATACTCTATACATATAATGTATGTGTGTGTATATATGTATCTCTCCAAAAGAAAGTGATGTCTGCACTCCCACATTTATTGCAGCACTATTCACTATATTCACCAGAGCCAAAATATGCCATAGTGTTCATCAATAGCAACTTACGTCACATCAATGGATGAATAAAGAAAAAGTGGTATGTATGCACAGTGGAACATTAATTATCCATAAAAGCAACATTAATGAAACTTATAGAAATATATATATTAATGGAGGATATATATATGTGTGTGTATATATATATATATATATATACAGAGGTTTTTTTTTTTTGCTTGGAGATAAAATAGCTTGATTGTTACCAGAGGCTGAGAAGGGGAGAAATGTAGCAGGAACTAAAAACAAATTTCTCTTTAAAACCCTGGTGTGTAGTGTGGCCACCTTCATCACTGATCTTAGCTAGAGCTACGATATCTCTGGATATTTTGCTACAGCTTCCACATCAGCACTTGCTCCTTCACCCTGTACTTTCATGTCACGAAGACAGCTTTTCCCCCTAAATCCCACAAACCAATCTTTGCCAGCTTCCAACTTTTTCTTCTGTAGCTTGCTCATCTCTCAACCTCCATGGAGTGAGAGTTACAATCCTGCTCTGGGTTAGGTTTCGGTTTAAAGGAATGCTGTGCTCAGTTTGATCTTCTATCCAGACCACTAAAACTTTCTTCATATCAGAAATAAGGCTGTTTTGCTTTTTGTAATTCATGGTTCACTGGAATAGTACATTTAATCTTCTTCAAGAACTTCTTTCCATTCACAACTTGGCTAACTGGTGCAAGAAGATTATCTCTGCTGAAATGTGCTTTTGTTACTAAGTTTAGTCATTTCTAGTTTTTATCTAAAATGAGAGTTATGCAATTCTTCCTTTTATTAGAGTTACTAATGGACGAATACTATCGTGTGTTAGAGAAGGCAGAGGCCACATAAGAAAAATACAGATGGGGGAACATCTGACCAGGGAGCAGTTAGAAAACACACCACATTTATTACTAAGTTAGCTGTTTTCTATGGGTATGGCTCATGATTCCGGATATAATAATAACGAATAAGTTTGAATACTGTGAGAATTACCAAAACGTAACACAGAAGGAGAGTATCTGCTTTTTGAAAAGATGATGCCAAAGGGGGCGGTGCCTGTGGCTCAAAGGAGTAGGGCACTGGCCCCATATGCTGGAGGTGGCAGGTTCAAAACCAGCTCTGGTCAAAAACTACCAAAAAAAAAAAAATGGTGCCAAAAGATTTGTTTGATTCAAGGTTGCCACAAAACTTCAAGTTGTAAAAAGTACAATAAATGGGAAATGACATAAAGTGAAGCACAATAAAATGAGGTGTGCCCTGATGTGTTACTAGAATGAAACAGTATTCCACATCTTGTTTCCATATTTTTTGTCTTTTCTGTTTTTTTAGGGAGGTGCAGAGAAATATGATTACACAAATAGATGGTAATGGAAGCTGTTTCATTATAGCAGGGTTTCTCAGCTCTTTCAACCTCTTAATAGTTGCATGCCCCAAATTACATAGCTATCTATCTTTCAAATTACTTTGAATAATCTATCATCTGACAACTCTATTAGGTTTTTCCTCCATTGTGTTAAAAGTAAATAATGGGAAACCTGAAAAAGAGGGTTTATCACCTAGCCATTAGTGCCATTCACTTTTGCAATCCCAACCACAGTGCTTCTATTTATAACTGAGCGTGCCTCAGAATTACTTACCTTCTGGAACAAAGTATCACAGTTAGAGTAACCAGATATTTTATCATCAAAAGTGAAAATAAACATGGTCAATATTAGTCAGTATACAAGAAAAGCAAGCATAGCTCGTACTGGCACTTGTAAGTCAGCACATAACTATCACCCTAATGATTAAAGCATGGCTGAGAAGCAAACTATTCTTTGTGAAATTAGAGAGTAAAATTTATAGAATTGGGACACTGCTGAAATCTTTTTTTTTTTTTGCAAATATATATTTTAAATAGATACTATATACTTTACTTTTGCAAAACTGCATATTTTACAGTTGAAGAGCTTAATATTTTCAGACATATATGCCACTGTGTGAGGACTCTCAGTAATGCATTAAGAACATAAGACAGAGTAGCAGAACATGCCAATCTCTATTGCAGAAGACCTTTGATGTGATGTTAGCTCATTTGGAATTTATTCTTTCATTTCTATAATAGGAAATTACATTCTAAGGCTATTGGGATTCCTTTCTCCAATGCTATCTATCTTGAGGTAGGGCAGTTTGTACTATCAAATGGTCTGAGAAGTTTATATTGGTCAGAGGACACATCCAATCTAATGACATAAGATAATGTCCAGTTCACCTTTAACTCCCCTTTAAGTAGCTTTCATGGTGCTACATTTAGGTGAAATGCTGTCACAGTTTTTTCACTCCCCAAATTAACACCGTTCTAGTCACACAGCAAAGTCATAGGCTAAGGCAAGAGTAGGAGAAAATGTAGAAAAAATAAGCATTGGCAGAAGAGGAAGCTCCCTGCTGTAAATTTTATTTTTTTTCTGAAAGATTTTGTATTTTGTTTGGATTTGTCTCACTATTTGACATTTTGCATAGGTCATGAGAAAAATCAGTGTCATCTCATGCTAAACCTCAGCAGTATAATTACTTAACATCTAAAGACTTACAATACTTAAATCAAAACATATATTCTTCACTATTTTCATTTATAACCTTCATAACCAGTGAGGTCTCAATAAGCCTGTTATCCAGTCATTAACATAATCGTTCACATTTGGTTTTCCGAGGAACACATAAAGGAAAGAAAAATATAAAGCTGAATTTGTAAACATTAAAATCTTGTCTTCTTAAATGTCAATTCTGATCTCTTTTTCATTTTTTTTCCCCTACTCAAGGACTTTACTACACCTTTGAACTGGACCATAAGGTTATTTTCTCTTCTTAGAATAATCCTTAGAATTCCCCATGCAGAATAAGAAATAAATTTTCCCTTGACTTCGTATTCTGATCTAGAGCCTCATCTGTCTAGGAACCCCCCATTTTTATATTAAAACATATTTGAATTTCAACTCTTTATTATAGATGGTGTTTCCTTTCCCTGGCTATACATTCTGTGAATAAATGTGAACCTGAAAGAGCCAACTCCTCAAAGCAGATCTGGAGTCCCTAACTAAACCTATATTTAAAATAGCACCAAGCAGCCACTTGATCACTAGAAGTCTTACGTATATTTCCAGTTACCTCCAAATCCACTAACCTGTTTCATTTTAGGAGTCTAGAGCTCACCTGCCTCAGCCAATCAGAGATTCATGGTATTAACCAATCAATCCTTAGTTGCATTGACCAATCAGAACAATTCAGAAATTAGAGAGGTTAAAGCCTTCGTTTACATAAACTGACTTGTTTGGAACCTGTGTAGGAATTTATACTTCAACCCTTCCCTTTGCTCTCTGGAATGCACTATTGTTTCACACTGGAGGCTGCTGGTTGGCAAACAATTCACTCTAATAAAATATCTTTCTTCCAAATTCCTTTTCAGATAACTTTTTTTTCACCATTCTTTCTCCATCTTCTTTTTTTTTTTTTTTTTTTTTTGAGACAGGAGCCTCAAGCTATCCCTCTGGGTAGAGTGCCATGGCATCACAGCTCATAGCAACCTCCAACTCCTGGGCTCAAGCGAGTCTCCTGCCTCAGCCTCCCAAGTAGCTGGGACTACAGGCGACCGCCACAATGCCTGGCCATTTTTTGGTTGCAGCTATCATTGTTGTTTGGCGGCTGGGCTGGGGATTCAAACCCGCCACCTTAGGTGTATGTGGCTGGAGCCTTAGCCACTTGAGCCACAGGCGCCAAGCCTCCATCTACTCTTTACTGAAAAGGTAAAAAGCAAATCCAATCTTCATTTCTTCACTTCCTTGTTCTTAATTGACTTATCAATGTTCCCAAAATCTGTGGCACACTCTTTGCAAATCCTTCATTGTTAGCTGGTAATATTTCTTTATTTATTTGGTTTTAATATTTTTGGACGATTACATATTTGATCTTGCTTTTAGTTTTTTTCTCTTTCTTTCTTTTTTTTTTTTTAACCTTAATACTATAAGATCTTTGGAGTTGGGATCTGTTTTAAAATCACTGATGCTGAGAAACAACTAAGTAAATAGTGAATTAGTCATGAAAAGTATTCTTTTTGAAATGTTTGGAGTGAATACGTAGAATCCAGAGATCTGTACCTGATGCATGCAGGTCAGTAATGGGAGATGTGTTAATTTAGTGGTTACTTCAAGGAGACATTTGGGCTTTCTTTTTTAATTTTTTTTTAGATAGATTCTCAGTCCCTGGGTAGAGCAGTGCTACAGTATCGTTGTAGCTCACAGAAACCTCAAAGTCTAGGCCTCAAGAGTTCCTCTTGCCTCAGCCTTCTAAGTAGCTGGGACATGCATCACTGGCAGGCTACTTTTTCTATTTTAGTAGATATGGGTATCACTCTTGCTCAGGCTGGTCTTGAACTCCTGAGCTCAAGCAATCTACCTGCCTCACCGTCCCAAATAGCTGGGATTACAGGCGTGAGCCACCGCACCCAGCATGTTTAGGTTTTCTTCATTCTCTTAGTTAAGTTCCTATTTCATTGATCTTGAGCTTTGTGATTTTTTGACTAGTTTCTTTTTCTTTCTCTTTTTGTATATTTGTTTACACATTTCTCTCTGAGGTCTGATATAGCTAAATCTGATATTTATATCCTGTTATGATATAACCTATGTTTCTTATTATGTAGTTCAAAATATAGTCTACCTTTTTGTAAATTGTTCCCTTTCCTATGTAATTGGTTAGAAGTACATGGATAATATTTAAACCCATAGGATTTATTGTTGTATTTTTGAAAGTGATTTCTCTGAAGTTTAATTTAATCCTAGTCAAAAACCATACCGGAGGTTGATGTTTATGATTTAATTTTGAAGGAAAGTCCTTCATTTGTACATTTGGCATCACTTTCCTGTACCCTTGAGTCAGCAGCTATAACTTTTTGTTACTATGCTTGTCTCCAGCCTCACCCCCTTACTGCCTCCAAATTGCTGCTGTTAATTTTCTATGAGCTGGGAAATCAGATAAGCAAGCACTTTTTTTTTTTTTTAATCGTGTCTAAAATAAGAGTGTATAAGACCTGAGGGACTCTTCTATGAAGAAAGTGCTTGGCTTTTGGTTCACAGACTACATCACATTTATTTCTATTGAGGCCACTAAGAGACAGGTGTTTGTTGATTTTCAGGTTCATGACTCTGTGTGATCTGATTAGTTTAAGTTTATCCAATTTGCACTGAGTGTCCACTAAACAGCAGGCACGAGACCCGAGCTGGATTTACACGTATGACTAAGGCAGGGTTCATCCTTCAGGCTCTTTAAGTTCAGTAGGGGAGAAAGTCACACACAAAGAAAATGTCAATATAATACAACAATCTATATTTTAATAAAAGTCTAATTTAAAGATGTATGAAAATACAAAAGGAAACTAGACCCCTAACCTAGACAAGTTTGTGCATATCTGGAGGGATGTGTGGAGCAGTAATAAGAAAAGGATTTGTGATACAAAGGATGTTGGACCTAAATATGAAATAATTAGTAGATATTAAACTTACAGAGGATAAAAATAAAGGCTTTCCAAACAAAACAGAAAATATCACCCAAGGCATAGAGGAAAGCAGATAAACATCTTTGTGTATGTTGGCCACTCTAGGCAGGAGAGTTTGAGTGTAAAGTGTGTGACAAGAGAGTAACGTAGAAAAAAGAGGTCCTGGCTTTCCTTTAATTTTGATCTCTAGTTAAAATGTTTTATATATACCTAAATTGTCCTAGAGAACCACTGGTAGATATTTCTATATTACTTAAGTCATGTTGTAAAAAACAAAAACACACATTTCTAAACACTTTTGGTTCCCAGTTAATTTATTACGTCTCCATAGTGTATGATTTTGCATATAGGACCTATTCACAATGAAAGAATTATCTAAAATATGAAGAAAATTAGATGCTAACATAATGTCATATGTGCTTATTCTTCCTTACCGTTTGCATTTTTGAGTTAAGGAAAAGCAAACTCAGTGTAGATGTACATGAATCTGAGCAAAAGCACAGGACTTAATTATTCCTTTAAAAATTTAGAGTCAAGCAAATCAGAATTCATCCATTTTACAAATATTCCCTTCTATATACCTGGTGATGTTCTAGAAATAGGACACAAAGGTGAGTGGATATTTGCATGTTTCTGACGTTTATCATAATACAGGCTGGTGGGGGAGGCAAGTATTCATCAAGTAATCACAAACATGAGTGTTAAAAGGCTTTATGTGTTATGATGAACACAGACATTGTATTAGGGAGATTTGATTTTTTGTGAGAATGCCATCTCTCATAGGCCCCAGAGGAAGCACAAAGGTAAAGTGGGATCTAAGGACTGAATCAAAGTTAATGATGTAATGGAAGGTGGAATAAAAGGTTCAAGAAACGTATGTAATTCAGCCTTGTTAACATGTGTAAGGACCTTGTATGGGAGTGAGCAGTGCGAGTCTGTGCAACAGAAGGAAGCCTGAGGGTTTGCAACTTTCCCTGTTTGCTTGACAATGATTTCTCTCTCTCTCTGTCTCAGGATAGTTGGTTACTACCAGGATCCAGTCTGTGGTGGAGGTCTTCACTTAGCTATCATTTCTCTCTCAATTTCCTTTAATCTGAAGTATTGCATGACATTTGCCCTTACGATATTGATATTGTTGTAGAATATAGTGTCCCTTACCTTTTGGTAAAATGCAGCATGCCTTATGTTCTGTGTATCTTTCCTTCTCATTAGATTACTGTTGTACCTTCTTCTCAGGGTATCACATGTAGATATAAGGTCTGAATAATCATGCATTAATGTACCTTCTTTTACATATTAGTACCTTATTAGTATCGAAATAGGATATTATCTTGTAACATTTTAGAACAAAACAATAAATTGTGTGATAATGAGTTAATTTATGGTCCAATACTTGGATACACTGAGGCAAAATTGAAATATGAAAAAGTTGTCATTACTGTTCATAAAGAATTATGTTACACTAAATATTATAGTCAATATATGCTGAATAGATGGATTCTATTAAATGTCCATTCAATTACTCAATGCTAAAGGAATAAATTAAAGACCTCTGGAAAACTAATTAATTAAAGAGTCACATTATTGATTAATATAAACATTTCGAGCAAGTGTGGTGGCTCCCATGTGTCATCTCAGCACTTTGGAAGGCAAAATGGGAGAGTTTATTGAGGTTACAGCCTAGGACTTCTGGACCAGGCTGGGGAACAGAGTAAGACCTCATCTCTCCAAATAAACAAATAGAAATATATAAACATCCATATTCCTTTTATAATTTCATATGTTTATCTTATCCATATAAGTAAACTTAATGACCCAACTCAAATGTTATTAATTTCCTTTTATTAGATGTATATCACTTCCATAACACATTACCATAAACTCAGCTGTTCAAAACAACACAGATTTTTATTTTACAGTTCTGGAGGTCAGAAGTCCAAAATTAGTCTTATGGAATTAAAATCACAGTGTCCACAAGCTAGTTTTATGTGACAGCTCTAGGAAGAATCTGCTCCCTCTTTCTCTCAATTGTTCATGGCATCATCATGTTTTTGGCTTTTGGTCCTATCATTTCAATCTCTGCCATGATCACCACGTTGCTTTCTTTTCTGACCTCTGATACTTTTATCTTTTGTCATTTTAAGGATCCTCTCAATGACAGTGGTCCAGTCAGATAATGCAAGATAATCTCCCAACTCACTATTTTGCCATGTATGGAAGCACAAACACCAGCTCTGGGGATTAGGACATGAACATTTTGGGGACACCATTATTCAACACACCGCAACTCCCAAATTTATATATGTTTCTCTGTGTGTGTGTGTATCTGCTTATATATTCTATGGCCTACACACACAGGTACCTTGAAGGACACCTGTCTGAAACTGAACTCCCTTGTGCCTACTACATCCCACATAACCCATTGAACTAATTTTCTTTGCTTTAAAATAAGTCTTCCCAGTTTAAGTTTATTGAATACAGAATTATGTCACTCATCTAAGTCACTCCCTCTTCCTTCTTCCTCACATTTATTGAAGAATTAAAAGTGTCCGTTCAGGAAGCATTAATACAAATGTGAATGGAGATGCTCGGGTTCTTATGAACGGCATCTATTTTTTAGGGTCAGGACACTTTCAGCTTATTTTTTTCTATTTTTTACACACTGAATTTCATCAATACTTAAGTACTTGGAATTTCCCCATTGTATTTTCTTTTTTTTTTCCAAACCACTATGCAAACTAGAGTTCATCAGATAGCAAACTATGGCTATTTTTGAATGAATTCATACATATATACAATCTCACATACACACATTTTTAAAATAAATGTTCTAGTCAGGCATAGAAAAATACCATATAACCTCCAATCTGTTTTCACTTGAGACTGGCACAACATTTTTTGCTGGAGGGCCAATCATAACTGTCAGCTCAGCCTCTAACATTCTCCTATGGAAGCAGTTGTTACCAAGAAAGCCTTCATCTGTATTCATACCCGCTCCCCATCTCTTGCATCATCCTCTGAGCTCTGCCTCCTGTCACGTGAACAATGGCATCAGAGTCTCATAGCAGTGTGAACCCTACTGTAAACCGTATGTGTGAGTGATCCAGCTTGTATAATTCTTATGAGAATCTAACTCTTCCTCCCACCCCATGGTCCCGGGAAAGATTGTCTTCCATGAAAGCGGTCCCTGGTGCCAAAAAGGTTGGAGACTCCTGATGTAGCAGACACTGAATAAACAACAAATTCCTAACTTTCTATAAAATCAAAAAGAATCCTTTTATGATACTGAATGAACAAGTAATGTGTCCCAATTATTTTTAAAATAGTAACTGTATTTGAAGCTTACATATATTATTGAAAAAAATTGAATATGACACTAGCAGGAGATAACATGAGAGATAAATTATCAGATTAGCTCTGTAGTTCAAAAGTTACTTTTCTCTAATAGCTTTAACTGTTATATATAATTTAAAAAAAAATAGGAGTTGCAATATAGTTTATGTCCTAGAAAAGAGCAATCAGAAATTAACTGTTCAGTTATATTCAGAGAAAAAAAATAACGTTTGCCACTAAAGCTACTAGTGAGATTGAGCAAAAGATGAAACTATCACTCCATTCAGAAGAGCATAATATAATATCTCATCTGAATAGGGTTTTCCACCTTCTATTCCTTCCTGCCATTTATTCTTCAGCTCTGTGATTTAGGTGGATACAAATAGGCAGAGCCTGAGGGCATCTGAAGGTGTCAGGGGAAAATTATTTACACCCAAGTTACTGTGAGTGCAATGGCGGTATGCACTGTTATTGTAAAGGACTTCTGAGGGAATGTAGAAATAAGGGAAACTTTTTGGCAAAAACCCGAAAATATGTTGCCAAGAGAATGTGTGATGGGACATCAGATATTTCTTGTTAGTGACCTTAGACTTTTCCTTCTCTTTCCCTGCATATCTCTTAGGCAATGAAGTTTCTTTGAGGCTATTGTTAAACAGAGCCTAGAACAGAAATAGGGGAAAGAGGGAAAATACTTTTCTTTAAATCTGAAAAAAGAATGGCAGAAACCAAGGGCCTCAGAGATTAAGGGAAGAGTGGGAGGTGTTGTAGAGAAGACATGCATTGAAACACATCAGAAATGAGTGTATTTTGGCCTCCAAAAAAGCAAGAAGCTCCAAGGAAGCTCTAGGAAGAGGAATACAAGGGCGTTCTAGAGGACGGTTACCTTGGCTAAACACAGTGTTCTTCAGAAAGTGGTTAGGCTTGAGGTTGGAAGTGAGAGGAGATAAAAGTTATAACATTACAGTCACAATTTTTAAAATTTTTTACAGTGATCAGTTATGTCTCTTGTAAGGGGAAGGGAGAGAGATAGAGAGAGGCAGAGAGAGAGAGAGAGAAAGTCAGGCAGGAAGAAAAAAGGGAGAAAAATGAAAAAGTTTATCCTGGTGTCATTAAAGTCAGCCTTTAGTTGTATTAGCACCTTCAGCAAACTAATCAATTCCTCTAAACCATAATTTCTAATCCTGTCAAATTCTATTAATAACAGTAAGGTTTCTTAATACTGGTCTCAAGCAACCTGCATCATGTTCTGTTCTAGTACAGAACCTACTATTAGAGCTGGAAAAAGCACTTTAACCTTATTCAAGAATATCTTCCACTAAATTTTCTTCTATTCTTCTAATCTTAGGCAACTGAGAAGTCACAGATTTTTAGTTAAACCTAATATTTCACATATAACATTTTGTTGTGGATTAAATTCACATAATGATGAATATACTTCATTCTCTATGAATATACCATCTCAAACAATGGAATTTTCTCCAAGATTGGTATTTCATGTCTCCCAGTAATTACTAACATTCTGTCTTGGCGTTTGGCAGGTAATCTAAGTGCCATCATAATCTGTGTCTGGTCAACCTACAATCTTCACATCAGGTTTCTCATATTTTCATGTGTGTAGGAATTGCCTCATTAAAATGCAACTTCTTGTTCTCTACCAGAAATTCTGATTTCATAGACTGGGATTGGGATCAGAAAATGTTAATACTTAACAAGCTCCCAGGGGAGAGTTAGGCTGTTTTTTCATGGTCCAATTTACATAGCACTGATTCACATCATGATTTCCACAAGAAGGCTGCCATACATTGTAAAAGAATGTTAACTATAAACATTTCCTATGGTTATTTCAGGTCTCAAGTAATCTGTATCAATGTTCTGAAATTACCACCAATATTCTTCCTGTCTACATGTGATAAGCTTAGTACCTACCAATGATTTGTTAAGTGTAGGGTACTGAATCATAAGTAGAAAATATCTAAGAATGATCTTTTCAAAAGGTTACCTTGAGCTCAACTCTCCCTTTCTTGCCTGGAGCCCAGCCTTAAATATACTGATATTATAATTTTCAAAGAAATATCAATGCAATTCCATAACCAAAGTAATTAAGTCAATTCAAATCATACTTAAGTTTATCCTCAAAAGCTAAAGCAACAGCTTGTTTATGCCATATCAAATATCATCTTGGAATCTTCTTTCCTCATCTGTCTTTAAATAATATAGACAACAATTTCATCAATACTAAATTTTATTTCTCTCTCCATCTAATAACCTGGAATCCTGGCCAGTCTGGCCCTCCTGAGCTCATGACTTCGGTCACATTGTCATTGCTTTTCTTTCTTTCTTTCTTTCTTCTTCTTTTTTTTTTTATCTTTACTTACAATCTGGTTCTCTTTTTTCTTTCTCTGTCTCTCTTTGTTTTTCTTCTCTCCTTTGTGGCTGTGAACCACACACATTAGAAGTAGATAGACTGGGTTTGAATCCTGGCTTAGGAAGTCGGCATGTGTAAATATAGGTTAAGTTTCTTAATCTTCTTGTGTCACATTCTCCTCATCTACCAAAGGAGGATTCTAATAACCTAATTCTGTAATGACCTTTTATAAAGGATTATTTAGGATGTGCTCTGCAAGCATTCAATGTTACTATAATGCCCGTCTCTCTCTCTCTTCATTAGCTATTTATGACTTTGAAGCATTAAAGACAAACCTTAGCATCTCTCATTGATTTACTGTAAACTAAGAGGTGACTTTAGAGATTAAAAAAAAAAACAAAACCAACTTATCTGAATACAGTGAAATTGAGTGATCTAAACGGAGTTATTACAAAATCTATGGTTATCTTTCTCAGTTGTCTCCTAAGACAGCTCCCAGAAAGCAGAACAATCACACCCATCGGGAATGTAAAATGACTGAAGAATGGTGACTCCCAAAAGACTTCGTTCTTCTTCAGAATCTCTCTTCCTTTAAGTGATCAACCAGTATGAAGAAGACTGAGGTTGACTTTTTTATATGCCACCTGTAAGAACATTCAGGCCCAACTCATGCACAATTAAATCCATCTTCTCCTAATAAGATTTCTTTTCAGAATGACTGTGTCACATTCTCCCTTGCTAAAGAAAGTCAGTAAAATTCACTTTACTTTATTCATAAGCAAATTTATTCAATTCAAAAGAGAAGTTCTAACTGGCAATATTTAACCAATTAGAAGCTGCATTTCTATGACTAAACAGTTATTTTAAGTTTGAGAAAATTTCAGAAGTTGCCTATAGATATTGGTAAGGTGTGTTTCAAAAAAGGTAAAGTTTATATAGCATGGCTGATACGGGATCAAGAAAACTATAGTTAGGGATGCCCTCTGAAAAATAATAAGCAGAAGAAAGGACACTTTCAGAAGTAGCAGATACAGTATTTTCAATAACAAATATAGTTCTATAAGGCTTTGTTTTTTTCCAAATACACCCTAAAACAGAAACTTAAAAAAATTCAGAGTATAGTTTTGAAGAGCAAGACTCTGTAACTCAAACATCCAATCAATACTTTTAGATAGGAATAAAATATTCTCTTTATAGGTCCAATATTTGGTGCCAAGTTTCCTCCAGAGAGGATTTTTGTCCCAAACATATAAAATCTAGGGAAGCAGAAACACATATTACAGATCCTCATAACCCCGCTGATGCTTTACTATGAAGAACTTTAGCTGACTCAACCAAAATCAGTAAATTGGTTCCTGGATATTTCAAGATTATGAGAGTTGTTTTTCTCTTGGGAAAATACTCAAAAAGGAAATACATTTTACTATTTTGGAAGAAGAGAAGAAAGATGTTGAATGACCTGAATCTAACTTTCTGCTCAAGTTGAGCTAAAATCATTATTCTTAATGTAAATATATAAGTGTATGTCAGACAAAAGTCCTTTAAATAATCATATTGTGATGTTTACTATCTTATTTTAAGAAATGCATATCCTACATGGTATAGGATGTTGGCAGATTAACTGCTTCTATGAATTGCACTTTTCCCCAAAAAATATGGTTTATATAAGAAATAACAAAAATTAAGTGGTATGTATATTAGAGAAGTTAATATTTTATTAATTAGAAACATAATGTTCCAAATTTTAAGTGATTTTTATGTATTTATTTATTTATTTATTTTTGTAGAGACAGAATCTCACTTTCTTGTCCTTGGTAGAGTGCTGTGTGATGACACAGCTCACAGCAACTTCCAACTCCTGGGCTTAGGCAATTCTCTTGCCTCAGCCTCTTAAGTAGCTGGGACTACAGGTGCCCACCACAGTAGCTAGGACTACAGGCTCTGGTCACAACGCCCGGCTATTTTTTTGTAGCAGTTTGACTGGTGCTAGGTTCGAACCCTCGGTCTATAGGGCCAGTGTCCTACCCACTAAGCCACAGGTGCTGCCCAATTTTAGGTGATTTTTGTGTTTGAATTTTATACATTAAAGGATACCTCTGTAGTTGTTTATTAGGATCGAATTTATTATATCAGTGCAAATTTTCATAGGATTAATCTTCCATTTTAAAACTTGCTGCTTACTTAGAGTTTTTTTTTTCCCTAAGTATGAAGAATAGATCTTATGATTCCTGGCTTTACAGAAACATCCTCTGCTTTTAAACAAAACTCTTCTGCTTATACTGCAAAATTATGCATCTATGTAACAGTTGAAAGAGAAGAAATATTAAAGTGATAAAATTTACTTGAATACTGTATCCTATAAAACAATTTGCGATTGTCAGGTTAGAAGTTGATGGCACAGAATATTTATTAGGTTTCATTCTGTAAATGGACAACATAAAATGACAAACATGAAAATTAGCAATGAACAAATTTTTAGGCAAAGTAACAACAATGGAGGAAAACTTCTGAATTGTATATTTTGAATAAATTTTTGTGTTCTAAAACTTTAGAATCAAACACTATTCGACCTACTAATTTCATTTACAATAATAAATTTAAAGAGATAATATTAGCCAAAGCGTAGGTACTAATTTATCCAAAGAAATAACCACGAAAAAGTTATATTTTAATTCTAAAAGTATAATAAATAATCTGAAATAAAAAGCATAGAAATAATTAGTAAAGTTATTCTAATATTTTACAGATTTTATAATCCTACTTTCAAAAATAAGAATTTTTCATTCAATGGCATGAGAAAATTTTTTATCTGTAAAACTAAATCATAAAAATACCATTAGGTATAGAATATGCTATAATTTTCATATGGTAATGTTGAATAGAAACTTAATCAAAATATGAAAAACAACAAACATTCATGCTATTTAATTTTTTTTAAAGTTAGTCATGGTGATTTGTTTTAAAGTATTTCTATGTAACTTCTGTGTGAATCCATCATTTATACTTATCATAAGGTACTTATGGCAAACAAAATGAAGTGCAATTGTGAGAGGAAAATGGTGTTTAAAATGAAAACCCACTATGTGTGTGCCTTCTGAAAATCCTAAAAAATTCAAACTATTCTTACCAGTGAGTCTGAATATTGAATATATTCCCCCCTCTATACAAACTAATAGGAGAAAGAAATTAAACCAAATCACTGCCAATAATTCAGTATTGCAAAGGATCAGAGAAAAATTTCAAAAAAAAAATGCTTTCCTTTGTCAGATCCAATTAACATGCAGTCTAAATAAACATATGATGAGGATATGAACAATTAAAGAATTCTGGAGTGTCAATTGAGAGAGGAAAAAATTGGGAAAGGAGAAAACAAGGAGATGGTACTATTGTCCAAAATGAAGAAATATGCAGATTTAATATGCACTTGGTGTCCATTTACAAACTGAAATATCAGAAGAGGGAAAAGATTCTGGTTTATCTATAGCACGGCTAAGCTTATGGATGACCCTATCCCTAGATTTACTTTGATGGACGCTTATACATTTCCTGTTAGTTCAAGCCAATAGCACTGACACTGTAACTATTCATCAGAGCTATCCTAACTGATATGCTGTCTTCAGGTAACCTTAGGTTGAATCTTTCTTTCACAGGAACATAGAGGTAACAAAATATGCCATTGCACTTCCAAAGAAACTAGAACCATTCCACTAGGACAAAAATTCTACTATAGTTTCTCTATTTCTGTCTAAATAATTGCAGATAAGATATACACATTAAACTTCAGCATTTCATCTTCATCTAATCGTCCCTGTGCAACTGTATTATTCTCTTTCTCTTCTCTATCTCCCCATTTCTTTCTTTAAATAATCATAATATGATATTTACTAATGTAAATATCTTGTTTTATAAAATACATATCCTACACGTTATAGGATGTTGGTAGATTAACTGTTTCTATTAATTGCACTTAACTTTTTTTCAAAAACTATGGTTTATATAAGAAATAAAAAAACTAAGTGGTATGTTTTATTTTCAGATATTTTCCAACATTACATTACTTCTAATATGCAACATACAAGAAAACTGAGTAAAAGGACCCTGGTTTTCTATTTCACATTTCCAGGAGACAGATTACTAACATTCTCTGAATCAATATTTGACTATTGCAAGAGAAATTTTCCTTACTATTTCAAGTGTCAGAGAGGAAATGACTATTGACAATGTTAAGATCAGTTTCCCCATTCTACATTTCCAACTGATAAATTCTCTTTAGTTTTTGACAGGGACAAATTATACTTATGCATTTATTGGAAAGTTCTACATAACTTAGGTATTTCTTTATTAACAATTCAAATAAAACTTTGGAGGGATTAATTATGATATATTTGTTTAGAGAACTTACCTTGAATAGAAGTGGGCTTGACATTTTCAAAATGCTACTTAATGAGTAAAAAATAATAATTAAGAATTTATTGTCTAAAGAAGCTCAGTTGGTACAAATAAAGGGATAAGTAGATGGTGTTTGTTCTAGTTACTATTTTTGCCTAACAATCCACCCAAATTTTGAAATATAAAAAAGCTAGCTTATTCTATTCAAGAATTCTAGGGCCTAGAAATTCAAGGATGGAACTGTGATTGTTTATTCTACTACTCACTGATGTCTTTGACCAGAAAGAAGTCATTAAGTCTGATGGGATATAATAATTATGGCCTGGAATCCACTGCAAAGTCTTAGTTCACATACCTGGAAATTGGAAATGGCAGAAAGTGGAAGCTCTACTGGTCTGTCAGGTGAAATGTAGCCTCTTCAAGTGATTTCTTCATGAGAGGTAGTTTGGGCTTCCTCCCAAGATGGCTGCTGTGGGGTTCCAAAAACAAATCTTCCAAGAGAACAAGATAAGTATGTGCTATTTTGGTGATTTAGCCTCAGAAGTTTCAAAGTGAGACTTCTACCATACTCTTTTCCTTGGGGCATTAATGATAGCTCTTGTGGTCCAAAGGAGAGGACTACTAGGAGGAATGTCAAGATCAAATTGTTAGACAAGCTTATGGGGAGGCAGTTTACACAACAGCCAATCTGTGAAAAATACAGTTGCCACAGGGCTTTCATTTATTCTGACAATCTTTAAAGTTACTTGTTCAACTGCTCTAAAAATCAAAAGGCACTATCAGCTTAGGTGAGATGGGTGCCACAGCAGCTTACCTAAGCTATTGTCAATTTACAACTGTCAAGGCATAGAGCTCTGAGTCAATACAAAGTAGCCTGTGGATGCCAACAGTCTCAGTAGTCACTAATATATTTCTAGTAGGAAGTATATATAATTTTAAATAATTTGCATACACTGTAATTTAGCCTCAATTAAGAGGACATTTCATAAAACCATATAGCAGATAGTGTATATGCATCTGATCAGGCAATAAAATTGCTGAAATTGTGTTGGCCTTAAATATTCTATTTTTCTACCTTTTCTTCAATATTTTTTCAAACTGCTAAGTATGCAACTGGGTTAATGATCTGTTTACACAAAAGCTTTATATAATTGCTATAAAATGTGTCATTTGTACTACCACATCAGGAGAACAAAAGTTTGCTTAATCTTTGTATTTAACTTTCTATTTAATTTTATAATAAACTAGATTGTCCATGATCTTTTACCTTTTTTCCTTGGAGCTGGAGGAAAAGTTTCCACTGTTTTGCATGCTACTGTCTCATAGATGATGTACTATGGATTTAAATGAGACTCAGAGGTTTATAACAGTTGGAAGGCGGTACTCAATATTTATCCTAAAGTTGCCATGGCTACTAATGCATACAAAATTTGCTGAACAAGTTCCAAGTAATGATAGCAGGAAAAGCACACAGCGTCTCATTAACGGTTTCAACGATTAACCACAGTGTAAACTAGTGACCTACTGTGCTGTCTTGATTTCCTATTCTGTGTTCTCACTAAAGATAAAGTGAGACTATTTAGGAATAAATATATATTAATACAGTTTCATTAAGTGTTATTATTACTGTTGGTAAGGTGGAAGGGAGAAAATTACTCTAATCTTACTCCATTATCACTGAAAGCCTTAATGTAAATAACATCTGTCTCTTATACTTTTATCTAAAATCACAGGTCAATAAAATTCTGCTATTGGCTAAATATTTGTATTATATTTTAACTACATTAAATATTACTAGAAACATATAACATGAAGGAAATACTATATACGATTGTGTGTGTTTCCTATGTAGCCATATTCAGGATAAAAAGGATTTCTTTTTTCAGGATTAACCTGCCTTGGTTGATGTTTTGACATTTAAAAATCATACTTGTTTCTATTTCAAATGCTCAATTACCAATAAGATTGCACTTCTTAAAAGAGTTGATTGATCTTTAAGAGTATAATCGTAAAAGTAAATTCATTTTAAATTTCATTCAAAAGTTGTTGCTAATAAGTCATTAATGATTTTAATAAAGAAAGTTGTTTTCCATAGAAAACACACACTTGCTAGAACAGAATACACAAACACTTTTCAGTTAAAAGAATAAAGAGAACACCTAAAAACAGCCTGAGTTGTTGACATTAGAGCATGGGCACTGATTCATTGACAAATTCATTGATTCAAATCATTTAGTCAGTATATTGTTGATGACCTTGTTCATGGATTGAAAGATCAAATCCATAGCTTTGAGGATAATAGCCGTGCTATTTAGAAATATCGCAAAATCACTTTAAAATCCCTGGTCTTACACACTATAGAATTATTAAGTTTATTTGGGAGGAATAGTAATCTGATTTTTCTGCTCCCAAACCTTGTTCATTCTGGGAAATTATTTCTCACCTCTGCTATGATATTTTGGCATTATATATCCTTATTACCTATTCATAAAAATATTTAAGAATCATTGTTCATTTTTGCATTAAAGTTTGCACTGACTATTCTGGTCCTAGTATTATGTAATTAATTGCTCAAAAATCCAACTAATACATGACAACTTGGAAGAAATCATGAAACTTCAAGTTAGTTCCTGTTCATTGAATTAGGTAATGCACTATTTTACCTACACTGGTAAACTACCATTTCTTAGGCAGACAGTGGAGAGCACTTCATTAGTATTATCCTAATACTGTGAGTTAACCAAATACAATGTCTACCATTAACATCAATTGTGATTTGTCTGCATTTTCTGCAAAACAAAAACTATTCTTCAATTACTATATTTCTTGGAAACTAAAACTATGCAGCCTTTTGTATGATTTCCTATTCAATTTTGGGTAGGCCAATTTAAAAATATAAATCTTCCCATAACTCTTTATTGCCTGTGGTAGACACCAGAACAATTCCCCCAGCCACCATTTACTGGTTGAATTAATTTGGACATATTTCTTCACTTTATGTGAGGCTGTGTTTCCTCTTCTATAAAATAAAGATTTTTTTTTTTTGCAAAATTATTGATAACTGAGCTAGATACCATAAATATGAGCATGAATCATCTGGCATCATTGGTGTCACAGAATTCTAGTGTGGATAGAGCAAAAAGAAAAAGTACAAATCTTAGTAGAGGGAGAGTGGAAGGAGTACTTACATAGTATTGGAATTGAAGCATGTTTTGGAATTGTGAAGAAACCATCAACCCTGAATGGAAATAGGGAGGAAATATCTTCTTTGAGGAGAAAATATTTCAGTGAGTCTCAGCATCTGAGTAGTTAGTGCTAACAGGAAGTAGGCTAACCAATTAACTGCATTGGCCCAGAAATGAAGGGTTTCCCAGGAGGCAGGATTTTAGTTCTAAAACTTGTATAGTCATGACCAAACTGGGACTATTGTTCATTGTAAAAGTGAGTTGTAAATTTAGGAAAAATAATAAAAGTAAGAACACTAAACATAAGATCTACTTCTTAAGAAATACTAAGTGTATACTGAAGTATTTTTAGCTATTGGTACAATGCTGCATAGTAGACATCTAGAAATTACTTGCCTTCATAACTGAAAATTTATACTCTATGACATCTATTTCTTCCTCCCCTTAGCTCCTATTAGCCACCATTCTACTCTTTGCTTTTATGAGTTTGAATTTCTTTTTTTCTTCTTTTTTGGAAGAGACTTTACTCTGTTGCCCAGGCTAGAGTGCCCTGGCATCAGCATAGCTCACAGCAACCTCAAACTCCTGGGCTCCAGTGATCTTTCTACCTCAGCCTCCGGAATACTGGGGACTATAGGTGCCCACAATGCTGGCTGATTTTTCTACTTTTAGTAGAGATGGGGTCTCACTCTCACTCAGACTCCTGAGCTCAAGCTATCCTGCCATATTGGCCTCCCAGATTGCTAGGATTACAGGCATGAGCCACTGTGCCCGGCGTCTATAACGAGTTTGACTTTAACAATTAAGGGTACAGGATGAAATTTTGGGAGGAGACGTATATGTGCATAGCCAGATATGTGTTTATCCCCAAACTCATCTGGTTATATATGCTAAATATACAGGTGGCGTATTTTAAATTGCACACGAACTTTATGGCAACCTATATATAGCTTTTTATATTTAGGTAAAATTTTTATATTTATTATGCAATTTTTTATTTGTTAGTTATACGTCACTAAAGTTGTAAGGAAAAAAAAAGTCAAAGAAGCTGGCAACCTAAGCTAAAATGGGTGTGGACATTAAAAGCTCTTAAGGTATTTATCATTTGAATTACGTCATTTTAGAAAAAAGTAAAAAAATGACCCTTAGTTTAATATTTCCTACATGTTAATGCCCTACTTAAGTGTTCCCGGTAAAGATAAAATATATTTCTATCAGATCTAGGAGTGAGGGACAGGTTTGTGAAACATTTGCTTGTTCCTCCAACTTTAATGGCTTACTGTACCATGAATGCTATATATTTTTTAAATTTGGATTATAATATATCCATTTTATCTTTTTGGTAAAAATAATAATTCCGTAATGGTGACCATTATTAGAATTAATGGAAAGAAATTGTCACATATTATAGTTATATAATTATATAATTTTTATTACCAATAGTATTTCTATGGCATAAAATAAAATTAGGAGAGCGGTAAATATCTTCTAGAATAGAAAAGAGGAATGAGTAGAAATTCCTTTACAGAAAAAGGGCCAAAATAAAGTTTTCACTGAGGCATCTAGTTTATATCTCAATGTAATAAAGAAATATCTTAGAGAGCAAATCACATATGCAAATTATGTATAAGATAAACACTTTTAAAAGAATTATGAAATGATTATGTTAATAATCATTATGTTAACATAATAATAATTATGTTAACATAATAAATGTTAAATAATAGGATTTTACCAGTAATTTTTGTGTTTGTTCTCTATCCCTCTCTATGCTTTTTCCAGCTGTAGTTACAAGCATGGCATTTTCAGTCAGCTAGAAATGGCCAGGTGACCAAATTCTGACCAAAGAGTTGTGAGGAGAACAGAGTGGGCTTTCTGAAATAGTCATGAAAGCAATGATGTGCGGACTTCCTTGTCACACTGTCTCTCTTGAGTGTGTGAGGTTTTGTGAGGTATCATTCAATGATAAGTTCAAAAATATAAATATACTCAATGTATACATATTTGGAAGGGCATATAAGTTTGGTGAATATATAAATGATCCAGGCATTTAAAAATGTCACAAATTTTGTGACTTTGCTTAATTTATTCTTTTTTAAAACGTTTTTAAGCATATCCATCATTCAGAATGGAATGAAATGAAGACTTTATTAGAGTACTAAGTGTTTCTTTAGGCAAATGGAAACTTTCTCAATTAAGCTAGTAGCGCTATGAAATCACTTTTGGAAGTTATTCAATATATGCATAGATAATTTATGTTATGCCCTAACTTAGCCCTCAAATACATTTTACATTCATTGTATTGGCTATATATTCTCTCTGTTTAAACTCAAAAAGTCAAAAAAATTAACTACTAAGGATATTTTAATGTGATGTACAGTATTCAAAAAATTCAACTAGTAAGATTCAAAGTTGATAATGTTTCTTGGTAATTGAATAGCAGAAAATTTTATACTTTCTTTCAAAAACTATTTATTAATGATAACGTAGGAAATTATTATTACATAAATATAGAGGAAGATGGCTTTTTGATAGATTTACAGCAACATAAATCCCACTGCTAATAACTTATAAAGATGTGATTTAAGCTCCTAGTTCATTTTTGGTAATTGTCCCACATATTCATTTTGGTGATTTTATAATGAAAAAAATATTGTGTATTTGAACAATTTATTCCTAAGTAAAAATATGGGAGCATGTTTAAAAACCCCATTAGCCATGGCTTAAAAAAAAAAAAAGAAGCAATGGAAAAAGCAACCTATATGGTGGGCATTAGTATTTTTTTGAAGGCTCCAAATAAACTGTATTGTTTTATCTGTCTAAAATCAAATAGTAAATAATATAATAATTACATTCAACTTGTAACATATCCAGAAGACACTTGAAAACAAATGGATTTTAATAATGCCTGTGATTCAAATAGCCAAAAAGGCAAAAGAGAAATGCATATTTAAGTCAAGATAATATAAGAGCTAATTATATTTTCCTATCTTAATTTCACATATAAATACAATTCTGTTTTTTATTTGGATTTCATGTCATAAAACATAATTAGCATTATTTGGTCCTATTTATCATAGTTATGATAGACATATTATCAATTTATTATTATACACAAATACTTCTCTAAATAAATACAAACACTCTCTTACTGAGGATTTGGAATTCCTGGTTACTCATGATTCTTTCAAAGTTTATTTATTCTCCAAGTAACAATCGTAGTATATGTGTCTGGGGAGGTCAAAGTTATGTGTAAAGGTCGTTTTCTAAATTGAAAGAGATTATCTTGGCATTCATAAAAAAGACACAATAAGCCTTTGGTATTTCTCTCAGTGTTGGGGAACCAGCCCCAAACTTCACAGTGGTTCTTTTCCAGTACTACTCAGAGAAGGGAGATTGAAGGAAAATGAAAATACCAACAGATTTAGAGTTTTAAGAATGGCATAGGCAGAGGGATCTTTACTTCTTTTTGTGAAACTTCAGCAAAGACCAAGACTCTGGGCTTGCTGCGTATTTATTTCATACCTCTAGTAGGGGAAGGCCAAAATTTTTAGTCCCTAATTCTTGCTGGGGTTGCATTCCCCAAATGAACTATGTCTTAAACTAGCTACTTTAATCAAACTGATTCACTTCCACACAAACCACAGAAGTGGCAATTAACACTCAAGAAGCTTTGTGCTCAGATGAACTGACGCTTTTGACAATACCAAGGCCACAGAAGAAAAGATATATTTTTCCCCTTATCTAGTTCAGAGCAACACTTGCTCTTGTTAACAGGTACAAACATCATGTATTCCCTAACTCCCCCAAAGCACTCCCTTCCCCTGAGAGGGCAGCCCTGCCCAGGTGAGCCTTGCCTGCTCTGTGACCTCACAGAGGTCACAGAGCAGGCCTTGGAGGGGGTGAAGTTTCAGCAAGGTAGCCTCTAGTGTAGAGTCTTAAAGGGGCCAGGCCTTTGGCAGTGCATTTTGCACCAGGCTTTGGGTTTTCCTGCTCCACTTCTCTCCTGTATCTGCTTCCTTTTGCCCGTCATCTACAATTATTTTCTCATTTAAATTCTTAACCTACTTGTAACTAACAATTGAATAGTGGTTTTAACCTTATAAAATTATTATTATTATTACTACTATTATTTTTATTAAATCATAGCTGTGTACATTAATGCAGTCATGGGGTACAGTGTGCTGGTTTTATATACAATTTGAAATATTTTCATCAAACTGGTTAACATAGTCTTCATGGCATTTTCTTAGTTATTGTGTTAAGACCT
>NW_003852431.1:58998-76020 GCF_000181295.1 Otolemur garnettii
AAAAAAAAAAAAAAAAGAAACCATTTCTTTACTCTCATTACCTTGCCTTGTTTATTCTCAATACCTTGTCTGTTTGGGAACTCATCATCATTTTAATAATACAACAAATTCTTGATTTCCCAATAAAAATATAAAGTTTATGTTTGTATAATTTTAATTTATATTTTACTTGAATGACAGTGCAGATTAATAACTTTATGTTAGTAGATAGTTATTTAATTATGGACATTTACACATCACAATACAAAAAGACAATCAAAGCAAGCTTTACAAATTAATAAACCTAAAGGAATCATAAGCTTAACGAATGGGTCTGAAATCTGCAAGAATATATTGATTCTACTTACATTACATAAATTATATTGCAATGTTGAAATCAGGGATTAAGCTAAGATTTATAAGGACAATATTTCTTGTGAGGGTATCTATGACTCATATAGATATTAATATGTTTTGATCTTCTGATTTTAATTAAGACACAGAATTTGGCATTGAATTACTTGCAAAGTTTATTTTGATCTCAGAAAATATGGGATTTACTGAAAGTTCAGTGAATTTCACTTTTTAAGTAATCTTGTATGTCCTCATTTTAGAATGTGTAGGTAATTAATGAAGCTAGGTTTTATTTTCTGCTTCTGGTACCTGTATTATCAGTATAACTAAAGCAATAACAAAAAATAAAAATGATAAAAATACCCCCAAAACAAAAAGTGAGATAATTCAATTATGAGAAATAATAATGAGGGATGATAAAGAAACAGGAAAATCTCAGATTTAAAAGAATATGCCAATATAAAGACAATTGTAACAAAGCATTTTCTTTTATGTTCTCTTTACCAATTTTTACATTTAAAAAAAAATACATATTAGTTGTAGAAAATACATTAAATAAATTGTGCAATTTAGAGTATCAACAGATGGCTTTGTTTGCCAAATAATAATAGTGATGAATAATAGTTATTATCTATGTGATTTAATTTTTAATGTATGTTTTTACATAGCTGAAATATTATCAGCCATATATGTTGGTAATCTATGTTTTACCCTCAAATTGTCTGTTTAACTAGTTCCTATATAATCATAACTCTTAATGGTTATATCATTTAGTAATATGCTGTGATATATTTTGTATTTCTGTATTTTCTTTTATTTTATGTTTTGGATATTCTTACCTAGTATGTTCTCCTTTTTAGTATTTTATTAATAATATATTGACCTCCATTTTATCTGTATTTTTGTCATTATAATTATATGCTCTGTTGTGAAATCTTAGGTCATTATAAGGTACTATAATGCCCTAATTAGTGTCATGACACATTTTATTAGCTATTCCTTTTTTTTTTTTTCAGATGAATATGGCGGTACAAATGTTTTCGTTATTTTTTTTTTCAATTCTAAACTAAAGTTCAAACTGTAGTTGAGCCCTTCAGCCAGGGGTATGCTGAAAGCCTTCACATTGTGGCATTAAGTGTGATCCCACCAATGGTCCTCCCCCCTGCCCCCACCCTCTCCTTCCTCTCCTTTTCCCCTTGCTATACTATGCTTGTGTTTTTCCCTTTCCTGTGGGTACATAGTTGTTTATATATTGGTTTCATACTAGTATTGAGTACATTGGATACTTTTTCCATGCTCGTGATGCTTTACTAAGAAGGATAGGTTTCAACTTCTTCTAGATAAACATAAAAGATGTAAAATCTCCATCTTTTCTTATGGCAGACTAGTACTCCATGGTATACATATACCACAGTTTGTTAATCTGTTCATGGGTTGATGGGCACTTGGGCTAATTCTCACATCTTGGCAATTGTGAATTGAGCTGAAATAAACATTCTGGTGCAAATGTCTTTGTGGTAAAATGATTTTTGTTCTTCTGAATAGATACCTACAAAGGAGATTCTGGGATCAAATGGAAGGTCAAGTTTTAGTTCTTTGAGAATTTTCCGTTGTTCTATCCATAAAGATTGTATTAGTTTGCAAACCCGCAAAAAGTGTAAAAGTATTTCTTTCCACATTCATGTATCTGCAGATCCAGGACTTTGTGATGTGGACTAATCTCACTGAAGTTAGATGTTATCTCAGAGTGGTGTTGATTTGCATTTCTCTGATGATGAGGGATGATAAACTTTTCTTCATGTTTGTTGGCCATTCATCTGTCATCTTCAGAGAGTTTCTGTTGAACACTCTCTCTTGCACACTTAAAAAAGGGGTTGTTTGGTATTTTTTGTTGATTAATTTAAATTCTCTGTAGATTCTAGTTAGCAGCCCTTTGTCAGATTCATGGCATCCAAATATCTTCTCCCATTATACAGGCAATCTATTTGATTTAGTTGTGGTATCCTTAGCCATACAGAAACTTTTTCTCTAGATCATTACCCACTCATTTATTTTTGGTGTCACTGCAGTTGTCAAAGGGGTCTTCTTCATAAAATCTTTTCCCAGGTCAATTTTTCAAGTTTTTCCAAACTTTCTCCTGGATTTTTTTCTTGTTTCATGTCTTAAATTTAAATCTCTTATCCAACAAGAAGAGTCAATTTTTGTTAATGGTGAGAGGTGTGGGTCCAATTTTAGTCTTCTATATGTGGCTAATCAGTTCTCTCAGAACAATTTTTTATATAGGGATTCTTTTCCTTAATGCATGCTTTTGTTTGTTTCTTGAAGATCACATAGTCATATGTGTCTGGGTTCATCTCTAGGTTCTATATTTTATTCCATAGTTCTATATCTGTGTTTTTGTGCCCATACCATGCTGTTTTGATCAGTATGGACTTGTAGTATAACCTGAAGTCTGGTAACATGTTTAGTCCAGATTCATCTTTATTTTGTAAAATTGTGTTGACTAGTTTTTTTTTTTTTTTTTTTAATGGTTCTGTATAAAACAAAGGACTATTTTTTCAAGTTCTTCAAAGTATAACCTTGGTGCTTTTCCATTTACAACTGGAACCAGTCAAGGATGTCCACTATCACCAGTATTATTCAACATACTGCTGGAAGTCCTAGCCAATGCAATCAGGGGGAAAAAAAGATCAAAGTTATTCAAATATGGACAGAGGAAATAAAACTCTCACTCTTTGCAGATGACATGAACTTATACCTGACAAACTCAGAGACTCAACTACAAAGTTCTTAGGAGTGATCAAGAAATATAGTAACATCTTAGAATACAAAATAATGTCCACAAATCAATAGCTTTCATACATGCCAATAACACTTAAGCTGAGATTCAAATCAAAGACACAGTATTTTTCACAGTAGCTGCAAAGAAAAATACCTTGAAATATATATAACAAAGGATGTGAAGGATCTCTACAAAGAGAACTATGAAACCCTGAAGAAAGAAATAACAGAAAACATTAATAAATGGAAGAATATATCATGCCCATGTCCTGGAAGCATCAAAATTGTAAAATGTCCATACTACCCAAAGCAATCTACAGTTGAATGCAATCCCCATCAAGCACCCATATCAAACTTTGAAGAATGTGTCATGAAATTTTTATTACACAACAAACCTCTGTCAACAAAACTTTTGGATTATTTTTCTATTTTTATTATCACAGTGAAAAAAAAATCTCATATTTTGTTAATTTGTACAGTCAATATTCTGGAGCATTGTAATTAATTTTTATGCAAATATATAGTGACATCTAATGAAAACTTACATTTCCATATTTAGTTTTCAAAAATCAGAAGGCACTAGTAAAAATTAAACAATACACATAACCATAAAAGAAGCACACAAATCGCTATTTTAATTAGAAGTAAAATCTATATCAGAAAATGTTGCCCACTATCTGCACTTAATTTCAAATCCCAGCCAGAGTAATCAGGAAAGAGAAGGAATCAAAAGTATCCAAATGGGTAAAAAGTACATTTCACATCTGCCTCATTTAAAACCAGACACATTTAAGAAATAATAGTATTTCTCAACATCAACAATAAGTAACTATTAAACTTACTAAAAATAAGATACCATTCACAAGAGCCTGTGGGGTAAGTTCTCAATTAATGTCAGGAAGAATTTACAATATTTTAAAGAAGAAAACTTCAAAAATGCACAATTTATACTATGTCTTCTAAAATTTTCACTTTTCACATCATCAAATTAGGAATGTCTTATGACCAAAAAGCTATGAAATATTATGTTATATGTTAATGGGAAGAATTTTCTGTTTTTAATCCTCTATAAGATAATGGTGTATCCTTTGGTTAATACCATTTTGAATTCAATGAGTCATGGTAAAGGACATAGAAGATCATCTGAATAAATACTGATACATTAATTTAACAGAATGCTAATCTGACCCTTATTAGGTTTATCCAAAAGTTGAAAAACTACATATAAAATTCAAATGGAAGAATTAAAGACTACAAAATACTAGTTACCCTTATAAAAATAAAAAAGATGAAGAACTTATCTCATCAAACATTAATATATTTAGGCAGACCTCACTACTCACAGTTTAAGACCACCACTCCCCAACACACAGAAAGATTATGCAGGCCCCAAAACAATCGAAATAATAAATAGGCAACACAACTGATATTCCAGGAACTTCAAGGTGTTTTTCTCTCAAAATATTAAAGTCTCCTAAAGTTGCTTATAAATGTATAAAGGAAAGAAAATAAATAGTACAACTGACATTCAGTACACTGTACCAAAATGCATTAGACATTGCAAATTAACATGTTTATTGACTTGTTTTTCTTCCTTATTTTTTCTGGAACAGAGTCTTACTCTGTTGTGCCAGGCTAGAGTCATAGCTCACAGCAACCTCAAGCTCCTGGACTCAAGCAGTCCTCTTACCTCAGCGTCCCAAGCAGCTGGGATTATAAGTGTGGGCTATCATGCCTGGCTAATTTTTCCCTTTTTAGTAGAGATGTGGTCTCATTCTTGTTCAGGCTGGTGTAGAACTCTTGAGCTCAAGGAATCCACCCACCTCGGCCTTCCAAAGTGTTAGGAATACAGGGATGAGCCACCATGCCAGGCCTGTTTTATTGTTTTGTAAAAGTTTCTTCCAGAGTAGTTTGAACTTTGCTTTCCTTCGTACCTTCTCCTTTGATCATATAACTTGTGATATGGATTATTTTTACTATGTTTGAAGAATCATCCTCCTGCTTTGGATGTTTGGATCAGCTTCCAATATTTTATCTATATACTTCTAATGTCTTGAAGTACCTCAGAATTATATTAATGTGAAAGTTTCAGCTGACATTACTTCCACTGGAACAAATTCATTTTATTTGTGAAACCACTTTTCTCATTAAACCAGACAAGTCTCCCTCACTAAATACGGTTGGTTGTATACCTAGAGCCTCTCCAATAGCAACAGTGTCAACATTCCCAAGGTCATCTATTTCTTCCTTATTCCATTTACATTTGATTCTCTTTCAACATTATTATTTTTCGTTCTAATTCTTGTTTTGTTTTTTGATGTACTTTCATTTTTGTGGCTTGTCTTCTCACTTGAATATTCATATTTTTAATAAGATTGTCACACAAATATATTCGTAGGACACAGTAGACACAAGCAAATACTTGGCTGTCTGTGTACAACTCAATTTAACAGAAGCACTTTCACCCTTTACCACCAGGCATATGACCGATCTCTCTACAAAAGGTGCACCTGGAATTCAGGTAGTGATTAAAGGAGTGAAGAGAGAGCAGTGAAACTTGTGCTTTGTGCAATTACTCATAGTTAATGGAAACTGGCAATAAAATTTTGATTTGTGTTGTTGGGAGACTGCTGATATTTAAATGAAGGGAGAATAGAAATCTCAGGGACAGCCTCAAGTAAAGGCAAATTAGTAGGATATGAAACATTTCTTTAGGAGATGAAATTATAAAAATATAAACCCCCTCTAGGAAGAAATATATAATAGGATATCTTCTATAATATAGACAAAGATGGAATTTTAAAAGTTTAAATTTTTAAATTTTTTTTTTTTAAGAGTGTGATGACATCATAGCTCACAGCAACCTCAAACTCCCAGGCTTGAGCAATCCTCTTGACTCAGTATCCCAAGTAGCTGGAACTATAGGTTCTTGTCACAACAAAAAGTTTACATTTTTAAATATGAAAAATAAAACTATAAAATTTGCAAAAGAAAATGTACAGACTATCTTTGTGAATGGGGGGTAAGAGAAATAATAATCATTTTTAAGCAATTCATTTTTGTTTTTATTATCACTCATTTTATTCGATTAAAAGTCTTTTAAAATTTTTTGCCAGACAAAAATCATGTATACTTGGGATATAAAATGTCATTTTTTGATTTATGTATATGTTATAAATGGGTTAACTCAAACTAATTAACATATGTATTGCCTCACATATTTATTTTTTGTCTTCTCATTAACTATACTCAGCATAATGTACAATAGGTCTCTTGAACTTGTGCCTTCTGTCAAACTGAAATATAGTTTCCTTTGACCGACATCTTCCCAATCTCCCAACATCAAGCCTCTAGTGAGAACCATTCTATCTTCTACTTTTGTGAATTTAACTCTTTTAGATTCTATGCATAAGTGAGATTTTGTTGAATTTGTCTTTCCATGCCAAATTATTTTACTTAACATAATGTCCTCCAGGTACACTGTTGTCATCAAATTTATTTGAATATCTTAAATGTCAATATTATTATAAAATATGATTTAGACAAAGTAGCATTTTCAGAGACTGTCCATCTGTGCAAACTTCATGTCCATCACTCCTGTCCTTTCCACATGGTGCTCTGTGTAAACATTGAAGGAAGTTTAAAGGGTATTGGAAACTCAGACAGAATATTTAGAACATATATGATTGAAACATTTACAGGAACTTAGAAATAAATAACAAGTCAGTAGACTAGTAGAAAAATTAGCATTTATCTGAGGAAAAAATTAAATATCCTCCTAGCAAGTAATTTGGAGATCGACATCCATAATATTTAGATAAATCACATACCATATCATCTCCATCACATTTCTTTCTCTCTTTTTTAAATCGGGAAAAAGAGATTTTTCTTTTTTCCATAATTACACAAATATAAAGCAAAACTCTAGTTGATGTGAGCGTGTTGTGCAGGTGTCAGCAGTACTGCCCTCACTACATGCTCCTTGGACAGTAGCGCAGCCTCAAGAAGAGGATGGTTATCATCACATTTTTAAAAAGAAAATTTAAATGACAACATTGATTTTTGGTGAGTGTATGGAATAATGGGAACATACATACACTGACTTTATTATGAGAATTTATGAATCACTTTGGAAACATCTTTCATCTCCCATTATCTATTAAAGATGAAAATTTGCAGACTCCATCAAACGGAAATTTTAATCTCATGAAGAATGGTAAACTCAAAATTAAGAATAATGTTTACTCCTGAAGCAAGACAAAAAGACTATATAATTAGTGATCGTTTCGTTTAAAGTTAAGATAAATGACTTTTTCATAAACTAGTAGCTACACTGGTGTTTATCATATCACATATTTTGAAGAAGTCAGGATTATTCCCCATAATCCCTGAAATTTGTGAATATGTTACAGTATATGATTTAAAAGAGCTCTGAAAAGTCTTCAAGGTTAAGGACTCAAAATAGGAAGTTCATCCTGGATTATCTGGGTGAACCAAATCAAATCCCATTATCCCTTCAGAAAAGATAATTTTTTTTTCCTCAGCTGAAGTCAAACGGATATGGCAAGAAGAGAAGTTGAAGAGATTCAAAGCATGGATGGACTCCATCTACCATTGCTGGAGGGGGTAGGGGCACAGAGGCCACATGAGGAGGGATGGAGGCAACCCTTGGGAGCAAAGCTCTAGGTCCGTGGCTGACGGCCAGCAAGGAAATGGAGACATCAGTCCTACTACTGCAAAGAACCACATTTGGCAAGGAACCTGAATGAATTTGACCACAGATTTATTCTCAGAGGCTCCAGAAAGGAGTGCAATTCTGCTTATACCAGCATTTTGACCTTGTGAAACTTTAAGCAGAAGACTCAGTTGACCTGATGTTACACTTGGACTTCTGACCTATAAAACTATGAGGGAGTAAAAGGATGTTGGCAGCAATAAAAAGTCATACACTAGTATGTGTAGCTTACACATACATTTAAATAACCATCATAACTAATTCACTATTTTGAACAAAACAAATTTCCAAAATTAGTAAAACCTAAGTATGTATAACCTTAAATTTTTAAAATATTTTTTATGTCAGTTCAATCCCAGAATTTCAATTTTATATTACTTAGTGGCTTTAAAATTAAAACACAAAATATTTAGGGATAAGTCAAACTCATTAAAAATTCACAGCCTTGCCACTTCCAAAATGAAAGATGTTTTTTCTGGGCTATAGTTAATTGAAGAAGATTTTGAATGTACAAAGTTGATTAACTGATTTCACATTCTTGTCCACTCTGTACTACTTTGTGTTATCTGTGGTTTTCTGTTACAAAGAACCAAGTAGTAGATCTGAAAATCACTGGTTTTATTTCTCAGTTAATTCAGATTTATTTGACTCAAGCAAATAATAGTTATCTTGCTCTCCTAATTTGCTAGAAATATTTCTTTTCTGTTTTGTACATTTTCAGTGAATATATTACAAAGCAGTTTAAGGGAAAGGTTGGCTAACTATGACCAGAGTCAAATCTGGGCAGTCACCTGTTTTTGTAAATAAAATTATATTGAAAGATAGTATCTATTTGTTTACTTGCCCATGTCCGCTTTTTTTATGCTACAATGACAATTGAGCATTGGAGTCACTACTCACCATATGGTCCACAAATCTTAAATGATTTATTATTTGTCTCTTTAAACTAAAATTTTCCAAACCTTGATTTAAGAACACATATAAAGGGAATTTTCATGATATCTTTATGGTGTGAAAATCTATCAAAAGACAAATTAATATCAATTGATTATTTTAAGAAATATAATCTATTACCTGTCAGTAATTGTTAATGCATAATTTAAATCTGTTTAGAGATTTAAAAATTAAGCTCTTTTAAATTGAGATCATCTGTCAAATAAAGTTCCTGAAATAACACAATGCGACAATTTGTATTTGAAGGTATATAAGTAGCTAAAAACTATTGTATTCAATAAAGGTCAACATGTCCTGTAATTTCCTGTCTCTTTTTATATTCCCTTTATAACCCACTCTTGAAAAAAAAAAAAAAAAGAAGAAAGAATGAAGGAAAGAAAAACTACTGGTCTGTGATTGATTTCATTATTAGCTATTTCAATTATATGCAAGGATCAATAGTTCTCTTCTACAAAATAAATTCAAGAGGTGAAATAATTAAAATTTAACAAATACATATCTTTTTTCTTTGAGATACAAACAGAAAAATAATTTTATAGCTCACCCTTTTGTTCATAGAATTGCGAGAATAAGGAATAATGAATTGTCTTCTCTGCAGTTGAAGAAAGTGAAGGTTGAAATTGGACTATATACTAAGAGAAGTATAATTAGATAAAGTTAATGTTCCAAGCAGGATCTATATGTTCTGTTTCTAATTTCCAATCTTCACAGAGCTTCTAAATCTTTTCTGACTCTTGGCATAGATTTGATTATCACTCTCGCTGAAAGTGATTTAAATTGAATTCATTATGTGACTTATTTATATAATAGTTGAAGAAGGAAAGACTCCAAGACTATTCATAGCCTAAAACAAATAGATCATTAAACATAAATAACCAACATCCACAATATAGTATGTATAATTAAAATGTTATTTATGCATTTTTCATAGATCAGCAGCATTTATAGAAATGTATTTAAATAAAGTAGTAAAATCTTATCCTGAGATTTTATGTGTTCTCTTTGCTAAAAATGAATGTGTATATAGAATGATTGATTTTTTTTTCTTTCCTAAAAAGGAAGACTATGGTCTTCCAACATTTGCCTT
Source organism: Otolemur garnettii (assembly GCF_000181295.1). Lineage (NCBI taxonomy): Eukaryota > Metazoa > Chordata > Mammalia > Primates > Galagidae > Otolemur > Otolemur garnettii. The sequence goes on from NW_003852431.1 coordinate 68,889, forward strand.
TGAAATACATCCTAAATTGTCGATTGGATAATCATATGAGGAGGACATGGGAATACAGAACCAGGGATCTTGGGACTGGTGTAATCAAAATAGTGGTTTGAAGAGTTTTTGGGAAAAAATAGTAGTTGGTAGGAAAAGAGGCAGATTTTAGAATCTTTTACTCTAGAAAGCTTGAGTGTTAAATGAATCACTTCTTTTGTTCCTTAAATTCTGATTTAATGTTCTGTTCTTATATGAACTGCAGATAAGAAAAGTTCCATATGTAGGAACAAAGTGTCCTTGCAAAAGCTTATTTTAAAGGGAGTAAAGTAAGAAAATGGACCTTTAAGCATTCTGTTATTTATCCAACATATTATAGACTCCTATTAAGACACAGAGTGTTGCCCATTAGTTGATAACCCATTTCTTAGAATGGTTTATCATTGAGAATGGGTTATCTCAAAAAGTTTGTAGTGCACAATTTGTAACTTTTAATTTAAATTACCTAAGGCACATATAACTGCATGTAATTATAGCAGTTTAGCAATTCTAGAGCTATAGAAAGTTAGCATCTGCCCTGGTAGAAAATGTGGAATGAGATTTGGTTGGGAATTTGTATTCATTGTTGGAGAATTGTCATAATAACTTCCTGGAAAAGCTAGCTAAATTGACAATTATGCACATATATCTAGGAGAACTGACTCCAATAAAGCAGCGCAAACTCTCTGAATATAAATGTCTTAATCTGTAAAATGTGGGAAACATTTTGTATTTCAAGAGGTTATTCTGAGGATTTAATGGGAATGTTTAAATTGCTAACCTCTTGAATTCTCCCGAACCCTTAACCTTCCTAACTAGTCCTCTTCTCAGAGATTCATGCACTGTGCATCTTTCTTAAAGCTACTGGAACAGTCTGTCCAAATGTAAATGTGAATAAACCACAATCCATCTTAATACTGAGCATGACTAACTCCTCATGGCCCTAATTCAATTTTTATGACATGAAATATTAAAACATTAATGATCTGGGTCCTGTTATTCCTTAACTTTTATTTTATTCTTATAAAATTCCAAACTTCTTCCTTTTCTAAGCATATGTGAAATGGTGGGGTGAGGGTGAGAATTTCAATCTCCAGTTACCAGTGATCTAATTACTTTAATCCTCTAAGACATCTCTGATTTCATGTTTTTAGTAAATTCCCCTTTATAAAACCAAGCAACTCCAATTCCCTTCTACCCAAGATGTAAATGGCTAAGTTATAAGATATTCTTCTGGAGTGCTAATCCAAGCTTTAGTAGCCCTGATTATAATTAAATTCTAATTTGATAACTCTTAGTTTTTTATGGTCACTGTAAGATATTTGAAGGCAAGAAGAACAATTCATCCATATTGATAAACTTAAATTATAAAGACTAGCCTAACAAGTCTATGCTAAACAGAAAGCATTTTGTATTTTGAGGAGCCAAAAGCAGTAGTCAATACGTGTAAGTTAAATATCAGTATCTCAAAGGCAAGAACAAAGTGGTTCAAAATAAGATAAATTTAAGAATGACCTATAAATGCTCCAGTACATATACTTTATATACTTTTTCACTTCTAAGAAAAATAACTAAGGGGCAGCTTAAATAACACCTCTGTATAGAATATACTGTAATTATCATTCTTTGATAAGGTCTAATATCTTCTTTTTTGCTGCCTTAGTCTTTGATTTTTCACATCCCAATTTACCTCAATGTCAATTTTGAGAAAAACACACAAGTTGCATTTAGGCATCATCTACTTATGAAAAATGTTCAGGAGAAATTTGTCCTTAATGTTTTGTGAATGTTGTCAGTTATAAAATAATCTATGACCCTTGAAAAATATGTTCTCATTAAAAATTGACTTTAACAGTGGCACAAATCTGTGATTCAACTTAATTTTTGATGAAGTATGTTTGTAAGGAACAAAAATAAATTCAGCCTATGTTTTTATTATATGCATGCATCTAATAGTTTTAAATTATTTGGTTATGAGTCTGAGGCTAATTACTTTTCTTTGGTATTTGCAAATAATTTTTAATTTGGTATTATTATGAAAGTGTACATACAAGAAATTTTTTTTATTTTTATAAGTATATGCTAAAGTATTTAGTACGAATTTTAATAGAAAGTTATAAAGAATAGCATTGGCAGGCTAAAACTAAGAGCAATGAGAGTTGGCTTTCTCAGACATTAACCCATACTATTAGCCCTCACTAAAAGAAACAATGTCATATTTCTTTTTAATGTTGTGAAGGCAATAAAATGGAGCAAGAGTGAAATTACTTGTTTTTATCATAAATATTAATTTTAGTAGGAATTGTAGATAGGGTAGCAAATTCCAATATATTTATGATTTTTTTCAAAATTGTTGAGAGACAAAGTAATTTTGAGCTTTTCAAAATATATTATTCTAGAAAAACAATTAACTTTTTTGTGAAGGAAATTAAATAGTGATCTAATGTGGGTGAATCTTCAGCTCATTTGTAACCCTGTGACTCTCTTGAAGTAAACAGTATAACATAAAAGAATGAAAAATAAACTTGTATAAACAATTTGGTAAAGTGTATAAATTTAAAATATTGACACTGAATAATTACAGTTCTATACGCTAGAATTTTCAGTTCTATACGCTTTATCAACATGGTATGTTAGGTAACATAATCCAAGTATAGAAATTAAATTTTGACTGTAATAAACAAATTTGTTAAGGCTGTTTGGCCATTTCAATCATTTACTAATTCATTCTATAAATATACATTGTGAACCATTTTTTCCTGAAGTATTCTTATAGTAAATGGGAATATACGATTGATCTGAAAATTAAATTTGTGAACTTGCTTCATGCACTTACGTTGGCAGTGCTATACAAACAACTCAGTAAGGTTGCCTAGCGTTAGAATATTAGTGTTTCACGGCTGTGCTCAGGTCGACATGTGGCTGCATTCAAGAAAGGTGCTTTCCTAAGAGGCTTAAAAGACACTTGAAGATGTTTGGATGGACAAGCTAATTTTAGAGAGAAACAAATGCTATGTGGGACAGAGAATAAAATGAAACAACTGCAGGGATAAAAGATACTTCAGAAGCAACTCTCAGGAAATACCACCATGATTCAAAAAAAAAATGTGCTTGTTAAAATCCTAAAGACTAAAGCAATTAGACTCATATCATAGTAAAATAAACCAGAAAGAAAGCAGAGGGAGTTAATGAGAGGATGTAGATGCTGCTTACAGAAGTGCAAAATCATTAATGGATATTGATTGAAGTGACCAAGGTAAAGACAGGGAATAAAAACATCTCAAAAAGAAAGACAGAGTATCTGCAGGATCCATCAGGAGGAAAGGATATCGTTCTTATTGCATGATGAATTTGATGTGCAATGGAAACCTGTGAATAGATTTGAGAATAAAAATATTCTATTGGAAATAGATGCATTATACATACACATACATATATGTGTATATCCATTTTCATGCAGTCTATCCATATGTATATATGAATATACTGCTGAAAAAATAGATACAGGAAGCATATCATTCAGTTGTAAAGCTGTTATAACATCATAGCATCCAGGTTACCTGCATATATTCTGAGACATTGTCTTTTACACTGAAAGAAAATCTCTGTACTTATACATGTATTTTTTTCTAATTAATTTTCCAAATCTTTATTAAGATTATACTTGGTGCAAAAATGTACTAGGCATTAGAATAGAAAGATAAATTAGGCACCTTTTCCATAGTGGGTGAACACCCCTATATTATGAAGTAAAGCCAGTATATAGAAGTGCATACCTAGGCCTAAAAATGCACAAGAAAAAATAAACAAACAAACAGATCTGGTGCTGGCTCTAAGTAGGTGGGACTGATGAAGAATCTTATTAGGATAAAATGAGCATAGGACAGTGAGTCCTGAGTCTGGTAAATTCATATCATGTATTACTTCTGAAAGCCATCAGTCACTGTTTCCACATTAGGAGGAGTATAGACTACTAAAAGTCAATGTAGAAGATGAGAGTTCCCTAAGCATTGTAACTGCTTGTAAAAGACTTCTGACATTCTGCCTGAGCAGAATCATCATGTGCATAAGAGCATATGATACATTCACAAATGAATTTTCCATAAACTAATGAAGTTAAAGGAGGATGGCTCCCTACTGCGTAAGCCACTTCCAATGGCTTCAGCAGTGTGTTCACTTTGATTTTTATGTTTTTTTAAAATGAGATGGTGTCTTTTTTACTCTGCCCCTCCCTGTTCATCTGAGTTAGTTGGTCTCTATTAGCAAAGTATGGATCCAAGTGTTTTGGCAATAAACATATGATGAAAGTGAATAGGGAATACATTTAATTTCCTTCTTTACAACATGCATGCAAATAATTATTGTGATATCCACCATAGTTAAGTTATTCCTGGAACTCTCTCTTTGGCAATGGCCTTCTAACAATCAGGGTAGAATAGCTCCAGATATTGTTGTTTATGAACTTTCAAATTTTTTCAGCAATAATTTATTAAGTACCTATCATGCATCAGTAACTGTGGTAGGATTGAGGACTACTATGATGAACAAAAAAGACCCAAGTACAAATGTTTCTGACTTCATTTCCTTCTTATAGAATTCGTGCTGTGTCACACATTAATGATTTTTTTTCTTTCTTTTCTCATTCTAAGGCCACTTTGCCCACTTTTCTGGCATATGACCTAAGTTAGGCACAGAGGATGAGTTCACTGACTGAATTCAATACTAGATAGCAAGAGAAGTATGGATATTGCAAAGGGGAAATAATTTTTTGCCAGAATAAATTAGCTTTAATATAAAAATATTTCAAATTATTTTTATAAAAACAGATAATTGAGGAACAGTCCCCAAAATTGTATGGGTAGAAAAATATTATGGAGGTATCAGTGTGTGATTTATCAAGTATGATTTTGTTTTCTGATTTTTGTGATATATATTGCAATTTCTCATTTCACTAACTCTGGCATATTCTTTCAAAATTTTACAAAGAGGTGGTCAACATATAAAGAATATTTTGTAAAACATTGTAATTAATATTTTGTAAATAAAGATGCATTTAGTTAATACTTTCCATTTCCCTTACACACAGCAACCTTTGGGACACCGTGTAGTGTGGTGGATAACTTACCTCAGGTTGTGCATACCCTTAGTATTGACTAGAATATTAGTGTACTTAGGAAAAAATCACAAAGGAAATTATTTCACAAGATAATCATATGCTTCTGGAGAAACTAAAGACTAATCTATCTTTAAATAATTTTCAAGCTTTTTCTTTTTCTTTTTTTTTTTTTTGAGACAGAGTCTCACTATGTCACCCTGGGTAGAGTGCCACAATGTCTAGCTCCCAGCAACCTCAAACTCTTGGGTTTAAGCCAATGTCTTGTCTCAGCCTCCCAAGTAGCTGGGACTACAGGCACCCACCAAAACACCCAGCTATAATTTTGTTATAGTTGTCATTGTTTAGCAGGCCCAGGCCAGATTCAATCCTGCCAGCCCCGGTAGATAATGTAGTTTTAAGTAGAATAATGAATGGTAAAATAAGATAAATATAAAAATACATATATTAAGAACAGAGACTTCTTAAATATGAAAATGGCAGCATAACATGCCTTGATAATAAAATACTAGAGAAATGCTATTTTAGGTAAAATGCAAATAATAAAATGAATAATTCATTAAGTGAAAAAACAAGGTAGAAATTATCCCAAGCTTGTTTTAGTACAAAAATGTAGGGGCAATTATTAATATATGACAGACTTTGTCTCTATAAATATATTATACTAAAATTAGATTGTAATTATATTTTGCTCTTTCTGGTATTATATGTAATTTTTATAGAGCACTATCACAGACAAATGTAACTCAGCACTTCAATTAAGCTAATTTTTCAGAATAATTAATGATAGAAAAAAATTATTATAGTGTGTACTTAGCTTCCATTGTACCATGGAGCAGGAACAATGGGATGGATCACAAATTTTCAAAAAGTGTGAGGTATTATTTATAGTGTGCAAGTGTTCCTCTGACAGTAAAAGAGCAAAGTTCATCATAATTAATATTTATGAGGTTCCTCCCACACCTCTAATTCTAGGTTTCTTGTGCTTACTTACGTGGGGCTGGGATTCTTCTTTCTTGGACTTTTGAAGACCTCTGTTCCTGAAAGAGGTGAGCCCTTTGTTGCCTTACCTTTGTTGAGCCAGGATTAATTTAATGCTCTTTTTTCATTTGTCATCAGGCAGAAAATCATTAAGTAATTCCCTAGAAAATCTCTTGAGTTCGGAAGGTACTCCCTGGTTCCCTGTGAAAATTAGGATCAATAATTCTACCCAGTGCAGTAAATCTTAAATTTTACCATGGAACTATTGGTAGGAAGAACCCACAAAGGGAAGGTGATATTTCTCTCCTGGGACCCAGGGCCTCAGACTTAGAAGAGCCTATGTTACTATGAACAAAGAACACATATTCCACAACTGGCTAACATGTTAAAATGATAGGGAAGGAACTCGTGCTACTTTCACTTCAGGCTCTTGGCCCTAAGATCTCTCAATTTAGAGGATGCAAAATCAAATTGTGGATACTGGAATACATGTATTTCATCCTGAGTGAAAGCTCCCTAACCAGATACAGTATTTGCTAATCTAGAGCTTAATTTAAAACTTTAACAGACCATATCATTATTACATATTTCATTTACCTTAAATGTGGATTCTGGATTTGATGCAATATTTTACAGGGACCAATGCTGATAAATTGGACTATGGTGCTGGTGAGGCAATGCTGTAGGGGGGAAAAAGCTCTAAAGTTCACTTTGGTCTTGTAAAGCATGTGCAAAGCTGTGTAAAGGCAAATTTTCATACATTCCTGGTGCAGGTTTCAATGCCTTTCAACTTGGAGACAACTTGTTGGCTGGTCTTTTTGAGAAATGGTATCTATGGTGCAGTGCTAGTCTCTGCTCCAGCAGATTAGACTTTTAATGAGGCAATAATTAGATCACCTTTGGTAAGTAGAAACCTTTGTTTTGGACCCATGAATGTCCTATTTCCCTGTTGTTATGGTCACTCTATTTTGAAATGTTTTGCTTTAACACAGGAGTGATAGAAGAGAGAGGGTGGCCAAC
>NW_003852431.1:77005-80714 GCF_000181295.1 Otolemur garnettii
CCAAATGCCCTTCAGCCAATGAATGGATTAATAAACCGCGGTATGTGTTTACCATGGAACACTATTCAGCCATACAACCATGGAGATTTTGAATCTTTTATATCTATATCTCCTAAGTAAAGTATCACAGGAATGGAAAAACAAGTATCACAGGGGCTCGATGTTAAAGTAAAACTAGTAGATTAACAACTACCTACTCATGTGAGAGAAAAACTTAGTCAAATGTAAGATAGGGAGAAAGAGGGAGAGGGTTCAGCAAGTTCCCACCCAAAGAGAACAATGCACGGGTGTATGTCACACTTCCTGGGTAATGGAAAGAGCCATAACTTGGACTTTATCTTGTAAATGCAAGCAATGTACCTAATCGGGTGTACTAAAATTAATTTGAAATTTACTTTTTAAAAAGAGCTGAGTCTTAGGCTTTGAGAATAAAAAACAGATACTGAAGTTTGGGCTCCCTTCATGGTTTACATTTTTCACAACAGAGTGCCCTGGGGCGTCAGACAATGTAGATAGTGGTTGCCTCTAACCTTACTGCCCCAAGAAGACATTTATGGCAAATCTTTCTTGAGATGGAGAATAGAAGCTACCAGTCTTTTAACACCTGGCCCTAGAAACTGACACAATGTGATAATCTACCACATTTTGCTGGCGAAAGACTTCACAGAGGCTGCCCATATTCAAATGGAAGAAGTTTGGACTCTTTCTCATTAGGGATATTGTCAAAGATTCTGGGTCTATCTTTAATTTACTATAGTCTTTTACCCCCAGAAATTGACTTTAGATCTGTTAATTATAATCATAATCCTGAATATCATAACATGGCATCTGCCATTATAATAGAATATAATTCCCATTAATACTGAGGACTCATAGCAGCATCTTTTCAAGTTATTCGTAACCTACATATTGTATCAAAGTTTAGCTTAAGCAAAAATTCCAGAGCTCCATCACCAGAAAAAGTTATGCACCATGGGGTAGAAGGTGCTCCTCACCCTTACATCATAAACCCATTCTCACAAGGACACTCATTTCTGTGAGCCTTCTGACCCTTCCTCAGTACTCTGCTGTGACAATTGAAACTTACCTCTCTGAGAGTAGAACAGCATTATGTTTATAATTTGACAATCCATTCCAAAAGAGCTGTGATTGACTCCAAATATCCTGAGCATGAAGGTGAACAGAAGTCACAAAGACAGATTCTTTTGTCAGTACCTTCCTCCCTACAAAGTTGCTTTTTCTGCCCATCAGTCCAATATCTACAACATCTATTCCCTCAGGTATACTTTTATTACTTCTGGTGTCTATACTAATTCTTGTGTATCTAAGGTCTACCTTAGAACAGGAACTCTACTGCCCTGGTTGGTCTGCATTAGAACCTGCCTGCTGTTATTGTTCCGGGAGGCAATGAACAGTAGCAGACCCAGATCATACTGCACTTTCTGTCTCTAGCAAAGGAGAAGGTTAAGGCCTCACCCTGTCTCAAGGATTAATAAGATTTTAAAATTTTCACAATCACCTACTAAAATATCCCAGTCCCAGATTTCTAAATCTTACTATTTTCCTATCACAGCCAGACTATCTGACATAAAGTATCTGGAGAAACTATGCAATCAATATTTTTTATAGTTCAACCACTGTTAAGATTAAATATTAGAGCTGATTATCTCCACAGTAATCTTGTGGTTGCAAGAAATGTGGGTCTCTTTAACTCATTCATGAAAGCCTCCCACTTTACCAGTATGTGCTGAGTTAATAAATTGAAGAGACTTAGTTACTTCAACTTACCAGTCTAGAAAACTGTGATTTTTTTTTTTTTTTGTATGCCTGGGCTAATAATCATCACTTCACTTATCATCACGATATAGTCCCTTTTTTCATCAGAGAATCCACTTCCAGACACCTTGTTGAATAACTGCTTTCTGGCACTGCTCTTAGTACCAATAATCTTAATTTGGGTTCCCTTGCATATAAGCCGTTTATTTAGAATGTTATTGCAGTGAGAAAGAGTGAGAGTAGCATGAAACAAGGTAAGGGGAGAAAGGCCATTATAAGGGTGCATTTTTGAGCTGGCAACCCTGTGCAGTACTAGTGCTCTAACTCTACAGACATTTCTGAGGGATTCCGTGAAGGCATCTCACTATAGTCTATCTGAGGGGGGAAGAGGAGAAGTCTCTACTCCTTTCTTCCTTTTCATACTGATTAAAGACCTCCCCAGGGACACACCTTGAGGCACAAGGCAGAGGGGCGTGCATGGGTATCAAAGGTTTCCTGCAAGCACCCAGTGCTGCCTTATTGCCAAGTTTCATAGCAGAAGCCACAGAAATGTGGCAACTTTCCAGATGGGTCTCGCTCAGTGTGAAATGTGTCCAAACTGGGGAGGAACTAGGTTCTCTAACGGTGGCTTCAAACAAAAGTGAGGCAAATAAGACCTAGGTGTTCCCTAAGAACAGATCTGCGAAGGAAGCTGGGGAAGAGGGGGCATGAGATGAAACAAACACACAAAAAAAGGAGAAAGATTTTAAAAATAAAGTGAAAATAACAAAATTTGGAGATGGCCTTAGACATTAAGTATTAAGGATAAGAAGGTTCAAATATTCTAGCTTTGCAACTGTATGTATGGGAAAAACTGAATGACAAAGAGGCTTAGAGTAAAAGAAATCATTTCAATGGGTTCAACTTAAAATACCCACCCAAAGTGTTCAATTTCATCTCATATGTCTGCTTGATAAACTGTAAGAAAGTAAAATAGGGGGCAAATTTTTATTCTTGTTGGAAATTAGACAAGGATGACATGTAAATGTCAGAAATCACAAGGAACCTTGCCACAGAAGACACGGGTAGGACCAAATTTCAGAGACACCAAAAAATTTCAGGCTCATCATCAGAGTCATTTGCCCGATGACCACATGCTGCTTCGGCTAATTCATAATGGGGACAGAGAGCAGAGCCACGGAACAGTGATTTCCTCTGTGTCAGAGCGAGCCGGGAAGAAGCTCTCATAAACACAATGTTAACACCCCTGCCAGAATTTTTCCTGATCCAACTTTCTTCTTCTTCCCCATAGAATTTTTTTTTAAAAAATTATTTATTTAAAGCTTTGACAGGGTTTAAAATATTTAGAGTGAGAAGCTTACACTGTTCTGTAAATCAAAACTTCAATACTAGACAAAATAATGAATCCCTTCACATAGATTAGCATAGAGACAAAACAGTCACAGAATGTAATTTGTATAATGTAACACAAATGAATAACTCTATGGACTTATAAATTCCTTTTTTTAAAAAAAATAGAATCAAGGCAGGGCATTGCCCTGGAGATAATTTTAATAGAACACATATATTTTTGTGTGAGAAAAATTCTGAATGATTAAATAACTATGAAAGTCAGTGAAAGAAAGCAGCTGGAATGAGGAAAACTTTGGGCATTGACATAAATTGCTTGAAATGAGAAGTAAACTATATTTTAAAGAGTACGACTAAAAACAGATTGGGGAGCCAGAACAAAGGCAAATCACAGAAGCAAGAAATTTTGGTTCAAATTAGTACAAATAATAATTTAATACAGAGAATAGGAAGCACAAAGGATGGGAACCTATTTTAAAATGTATGAGAATAAATTGGTTACTGAACTGAAGAAATATCTTCCACTTAATCGAGAGACCAATTTCTTGATGTGTCACAGAGAAAAGTAAGAATTATAAACAAC
>NW_003852431.1:81518-83434 GCF_000181295.1 Otolemur garnettii
TATTTTTAGGACTTTGACGTATGTCCCATTTTAGAAGGATTATTGCTTGATATGGATCATTATTTTTAGCATCATTTATGTACATTTTACCCCTAAGTTTCTGTAAAGCTGATTGGCCAGTGTGAATAGATACTGGATAACTTTCTTCAGTTTTCATTTTAGATGTGATCTTAAAAAATTCATGAACATACTAGTATTTGAAAATAAGGCAGCCATCCTTGTTAATGAGGGCACTTCTTGCTGCACTCTGAAAGGTGAGCAGAACTGTGGAATTTTATAACCTCATAATGCTAACTGACATCTTCACAGTTATGAGCAAGTATAAGCTTATGTAGAAAAAGCCCTGTGTTGTCAACCTGCTCTAAAACATGTGTTAAGTACTTGGTTTCTCAAATAGACCTTAGAATGTCCTGTTAGGGGAATGTTATTTGCTCAAATCCATTGTTTTATTATAAAGTCACAGTTGTTTCTGGATTTTCCTTAAGGGAGAGGTTTGAATTACATAAGACAGGAGCAAAATATCAGCTATCAAGAGACAGCCCAGATATAGGCAAGTTCTCAAATGACATGTGTGTCATTACAAATCATCATATTTGCTTTCTTAAATTAGAAAGTCACACCTGCGAAGGGTCATCATGCTTTGCTAAGGTCATTTTATCAGTAATAGTTTGGCATATTGGTTCACTGAATCATTTCAAAAGAATACTGTCTTTGACAAAGTACAATAATCCAGGGACTTTAGATTCTAAATAAAGGCAATTTTATCTTTTTTTATTTTTGAATAGAGATGAGATAACAAAGTATCAATTCCATAAATTTGGATTATTGATCAACCTTCACTTAGAGAAATTTATTATTCCATGCATAAGAACTGACTACAAGGAAGGTCTTTACATGGGACATGTGGAAAAACACTACTTATTTGGAAATAAAGATGTGTTTCACATACCATGATAGATAAAGGGACGTACTGCAATCGCGTCTTTGAACCCTTCTCAATAAGAATTTAGAGATGTAGACTAGGTGGAGACCTACTACTTTTTAGTGATGATGAGTTTTATTAAATCATAGAATTTCTAATTCTCTGAGACCCAAAAATCAAGTTAGATGTAATAGTTAAGTAACTATCTATTATCAGATAGTTATGCATTGTTAATTGTACTACACTAGCAATTATCAAGCTCCAAAGGTAATTTGCCCTGCCTGTCTTCATTGAGGAAATCTCTAGGTATAAATTTATTTCCTGGTAAGAAACTAGAAAAGTTTATCAGAACAATAGCAAATATTAAAAGTTTAAAGGTCTTTTGAACCAATTTATTAGTGGCCAATGAAAAAAAATCTAGAGGCAATCTAATTAAAAATCAAAACGAGAATTCAGAAAATTGAATTCAGAACAAGCAAGTACATTAACCAACATCCTAATGGAGATTTTCTTGAGTCACAAGTCAGGAAGCTTTGAAAAACTCTAAAACACAGTACTGAGTGTTCATTTTGTCAAATGGACTCATTTCTACCCATTCAGAGAGCCCAACTCAAAGTTGAAGTTGTATCAACTATCTAATGGCTCTCAGAGAACAGCATAGTTTTTATGAGATAGTCCACCAAAGGTAGAAATCCTAAATGAGAAAAGAAGTTTTGGTAGCTTTGCATATGGGAAAAACCAGAGATTACTATTAAGAACTTATCACAAGATTGAAGCTAATGTTTCTTTTCTAATGAGATGTGGTTTCAGACAGAGGCCTTGCCATTTGATGGCTCTATCTCTAGTCAACAAGATCCAGAAAGGTTCCAACCACTAAGACTCTGCTCATGGTGTGCTTACAACCTACAATGGTAATGAAGTCACCAAGTTAAAGGTTATTTTGTCTCATGGTCTTATTTCTAACCATTCTGAGAGGACATAAAATATTAACGGG
>NW_003852431.1:83478-91424 GCF_000181295.1 Otolemur garnettii
AGTTGTTTTGTTTTCATAGTATTGTAGGATTTAATCTCAATTAAATCAGTTCTTAGAATAGTGTAAAGCTGTGGTAGAACATTTCAGGGCATCTGCCCATGTCTAAATGTTCTTTAAATGTTTTCACTGTACACACCTTGACACTGTAAAAATGAGCAAAGCCAAAATTTAGTTGCTATAACAATGTTGTCTTGTGGGTATCATAGATGTGGTCATTCTATTAGGCTGAATGACAAAATTTTATAATTTGTGAATTGCAAAAGTGTTTGAATTATGACTTAATATTTCAGTGTCATACTAACACAAACCCAGGAGAACTATCTACGTCCCAATGAGGGCCACAGTCCCTTAACTATGTCAAAGATTACAGGTACCTACTTGGTTATCCATAAAATGTATAGGCAGATAGCTCCAATTAGCCAAACTAGCATGTACATAAATGTGACTATTAGACTCAATACATTCAAGTGATCTAATTTACATTGGGTCAACTTTAGCAAAAATCTGAACAGAATCAACTCTTGTGGAACCTATTACATGTAAAAAAGAGTATACAGCTATCACTGTAGAGTATGAGAACTTTCTGAACATAATGGCACTTGTTCTTCCACGGCATTCTATAATTGAAGGTCAAGTTCCAGCCAGATTTTCTAGACTTCATTTGGTTAAGAGCTCTTATATAAGATCTAATCCACAATGAAGGGCTAGGTAGATGCCAAGAAGGAAAAGAAAGAAAAATCCATTTGAAGATTAAAGCACCCCTCTCACCCGTATTGCCAAGTAATATGTACAGGAGTAGTGTGTATTAGAACTTTATTCTGGATATATTTAAAGGTTTAAATCAGAAAGGCATTTCATGTTGAATAAAACTGTAATAAATGTAAGTATTTATCAAAACATCTTAAATTTATTAAAACAAGTTTTTTTTTGTTTGTTTGTTTTTTTGTTATATCTGTCAATGAACACTCCTCCTCTCTAGATTACTTGAGTATTTGTAATGGAATATTTACAATTGAATTTAATTTAGGAAAATTGGTGAAATCTTCTAAATAGAAATCTACAACCCACAAAATCTGACAAACTAAAAATATGATTATAGATAAAAATTACAAAAGCAGGGCAGCACCTGTGGCTCAGTGGGTAGGGTGCCAGCCCCATACACCGAGGGTGGCGGGTTCAAATCCGGCCCCAGCCAAACTGCAACAACAACAACAACAACAACAAAAAGAAATAGCCAGACATTGTGGTGGGCACCTATAGTCCCAGCTGCTCAGGAGCCTGGGGCAGGAGAATCTCCTAAGCCCAGGAGTTGGAGGTTGCTGTGAGCTGTGTGATGCCATGGCACTCTACGGAGGGTGATAAAGTAAGATTCTGTCTAACAAATAAATAAATATTAAAACATAACTTGAAGCTATACTAACATGAAAGCTTATACAATTCTAAAAGGAAGATGGATTTTGTTCCATCCATGAAAGTTTAGATAAAACTAAGGTATAAAAACTATGCAATCCGAGATATGGGGGGGGGTAATATTTGAAGCTACAAAGAACCAAAGGGCATTAGAAAAGGGAAAAATGGTAAGCATATGATTTCCAATAAAACGGAAGATCCTGCACAATTTAATACAACTAATGACCTCTGGGGCCTTGGGCCACTTAACTATTGCAGAAAAAATATTTTTTAATTGTTTGGGATTTATTGAGGGTACAAAGAATTAGGTTACACGGACTGTGGTTATTAGGTAAAGTCCCTCTATAACACAGATCTATTAATAGAATACAAATCATTTGTGTCCAGCATTCTCACATGAACGGGTTTCATATTTTTGTCTTTCCACTGAATTTATCCAATTTTGGAGTTTATGTACCTTTCCATTAGCATTTTTAGCACACGTCTTGGGGATGGCACACAATGATAAGAGGGACTTTACCTAACAAACACAAATACTGTAATCGGGTTCCTTGCACCCTCAAGGAATCCCCCCAAATAAATAAATAATAGAAAGATTGATAGCTATTTAAGTGAATTGCTTGCCAGATAATCCCAACATCTGTGTCATATTTGAGTTTGTCATTATTGGTGTTTAACGTGGGGTGTATTTTTCCTTTCTTTCTTTTTTTTTCTTAAGGTCTTTTTTTGAGCAGATGCTCAAATGCTTTTGTAGGAAGGCAGTCACGAATGTACATTTACTTTGTGCCTGGGGATGGGCATGCCTTTTTTTCTGTTAGGTTTTAAACGTTGGGCTTTTGTTTGGGGACCACGTTTGATGTTTATTTTTCCTATGGTCACCTTCAGAATACCACAGGCCTTACATTTCTGTTTAACATGTGTGTGGCTTCCTTAGAGGTTAGCTTCTTAATATCTGTTCCCTTTGCCTTTGGGTCTTTTCTCTGCACCTTGTCCCAGAGAGACTCTGCCTCATGCTTTGATCTCAGTTGTATCCCACTGTTATTTTTACTCAGTGCCTGAACCCCTTGCAGAGACAGTAGCAGGGGCATGGATGTTCCTTTGAGGATTTATGATGCCTCCGTCTTAGATAGACGTATCCTGTATCCTGTTCCAGGATCTTGAGTTTGTGACTTTTCAAAACTGCCTCACTTTTTCAAAACTGCATCTACCTCCATACACCTATTGTACGAAACATATGTTTCCTCTTTTCCCCAAGTATAAAAAGGCTTTTTCCCTCCATCTTCTCCTCCACCTACAGTGAGTTTCCATCAGTATCATAAGAGGAGTCTTTTTTTTTTTTTTTTATTGTTGAGGATTCATTGAGGGTACACAGAACCAGGTTGCATTGATTGCATTTGTTAGATAAGAACCCTCTTATAATTGTGTCCTGCCCCCAAAAGGTGTACCACACCCCATGTCACCCCACCTCCTCCCTCCTTCCCTTTCTCAGCTCTCCCATCCCCCACCCCCACCCTGTATTAGAACATTAATTGTCCTCATATCAGAATTGAGTACATAGGAATCGTGCTTCTCCATCCTTGTGATGCTTTACTAAGAATGGTATGTTCCACATCCATCTAGGTTAATACAAAAGATGTGAAGTCTCCATCTTTTTTAGTGGCTGAATAGTATTCTGTGAATATATAGTATTTGGACTGGTGGACATTTAGGCTGTTTCTATATTTTGGCGATTGTAAACTGAACTGCAATAAAAAGTCTAGTGCAATTGTCCCTGTGGTGAAAGGATTTTTTTTTCTTCTGGATAGATGGCCAGCAATGGGATTGCAGAATCAAATGGGATGGAAGCTCTAGCTTGAGTTCTTTGAGGATTCTCCAAGATTTTTATGCTTTCTCCTTTGCACTGTAAGGGATTTGTTGTGGTTATTGTTGTTGTTCTTTTCTTCATATATATATATATACATACATATATATTCAGATTAATATGAAGATACATACAATTAGATTACATTATTTGCATTTAAGGTAAAGCCAGTTGCAGTTGAGTCCTTCACCCAGGAAGCGTGCCATGTACTCCTACATTGTACCCATGAGGTGGGAACTTACCAAACCTTCCCCTCACTCCATCCCACCCCACCCTGCTTCTGAGTTTAATTGTATTTGTCTCTCATGTAGGCCTATAGCTGTTGATCTAGTTTCAACATAGTGTTGAATATATGGGAGGCTTGCTTTTGCATTCTACTATTCTAATCTTGAGATAGTTTACTTAGGAGAATTCTCCAAATCCTTCCAGGTAAATACAAAGGATGTAAAGTCTCCATCTTTTTATAGCTACATAGTATTCCATGGCATACATATGCCACAGTTTATTTATCCATTGGTGGGTTGATAAGCACTTGGGTTGATTCCACATCTTGACAACTGTGAATTGAGCTGCTATAAACATTTCAGTGAAAAAGTATTTATGATAAAATGATTTTTTTCTTCTGGATAGATACCTAGTTATGGGATTGTAAAATCAAATGAAAGGTCTACTTTTTGTTCCTTGAGGATTCTCCTTATTCTTTTCCAAAAGGGCTAATGTAGGTTGCCATCCCACCAACTGGTAAGTTTTTTGATAAGTACAAGAGGAGGATGGGTCTGGGTACAGACTGAACTGTGATTTCTCTGTTTCTTTTCTACCCAAAACCACAGAGTAAGCTTTCTCTGAATTCCTACATTCTTTGTGAGTGCCTGATAGGATTAGTGTAAGAAAAGCCAGCTATCATATACAAATTCCTCTACGGACCCACTGTCACATCCATGTTAACTCAGACTCAGTATTTAGAAAATGATTAAAAGTTCTGATCTGAATGTTTCCTTTATGGAGCATCCCATGGCTTCTTCTCTGCATTTGTAAATGTGTAAGCATTTTTCCTTTCCTTAGGTGCCTGTTTTTCCCTACCTTGAGAGTTTGCTATTTGCCCTGAGACCTCAATTCTGGGTAGGGTTAAGACAAATTATAATTTGCAGTCTGTAAATTGTAACTTTAGGAACGATGCCCTCTTTAACCCTCAGCATAACTCAGCTGAAATCACTCTGAGTTACATTATCATTTAATTCAAAGATAGTTCATTGCTGACAAGAAGCACCATTTTATTATTAGTTATATGAATATTATTCAGTTTACACATATGTATTTAGAATAAAACAATATATATAAGTAGCATTCATGTGTGCAGTGTATGTATTTATGGGTCGATGAATTCACTTTCATTATTCACATATGGTTACAACAAAAAGGTAATGAAAAACAAAATCATCAATAGGGTCTTTTTGATGTTGATGTTAAATCATAAAATTTGGTTAAATATTCGATATATTAGTGTTCACATTTCTCCTTTCCTAAGAAGTCTTTCCTACTTCTAGGATGATATTCATTCAGTTCTTACATTTTGCAAGGTAACTTCCATTTGGCATCATAATCGGGAGCTAGCTTTTCAGGAGAGTGGATGCTGACAGGAAATGCTCACTTTATTCAGCTGTCTATTCTCTTTTATCCCAGGCAGAAAATAATGTAACAAACTTCATCTCATTTTACATATTACTTCTCCCCGTGGATTTCTTAAATTCAGCTTTTCTGTTTCCTTAAAGAAAATCAAAACGCCAAGATTAAAATAACCCTTTTCTCTGTCCCTTTGCCCTCCTATGACCTACACCCCATAATATACACAGACTCTAGAGTATTCTTTGACAAGGTCCTGTAACCTTTCTTTAATCATTTTTTCCACTAACATTCTACATATTTACAGAGACTAAAAGCACCTCTGATGTGTTTATATTCACATTTTCATCATAGATATTATTACTTTAGTGACATTGAAAATACAAAACCAAAGTGCTGATTCTATTTTTCTATTTTTCTAATCCTTGACTTCTTTAGAAGATACCCGCATGCATTTAATCTGATAATAAGTACAGAGGGTACCAAAAAATGTATAAACATTTTAAGAAAGGAAAATGCTGTATCAAATTGCAAAATACACAAACAGGTCTGACTTCTGCAATTACAAGAGATATAATATATTACATATAATAAATATCTTTGATATATTGAGTATTATAATTTTAATACACTTTATTTCTTTAAAACGTATTTTTGGCACCTTTTTTATATCTGGTGTAACTCAACCAATTTAATTATTCCTCTCTTTCTCTATGTCTACTTATTAATTTTCATTTTAAACATTTAAACATGAAACTATAAAGTAGAAAGAATAATCATTTAATGTAGGTAATTATATTCCAGTATT
This sequence comes from Otolemur garnettii, assembly GCF_000181295.1. Taxonomy (NCBI): domain Eukaryota; kingdom Metazoa; phylum Chordata; class Mammalia; order Primates; family Galagidae; genus Otolemur; species Otolemur garnettii. Next base: position 89,178 of record NW_003852431.1, read on the forward strand.
AGAAAGTTGTTGACCCAGAATCGTTTGAGACAAAAGTGAAAATGGAAGGTACTTTATTGAAAGTTGAATAATCCAACCTGAGGCATATATTTTTCCTCTCTAATAAACGCAGTAAAAATCATTTGTTGCACCACACTTTTCGTCAATATGTAAGTGATATTTTTTCATCAATATCTAAATGATTTTTTTTGCTTTTTATTTTCAATTAACTGTACTGGTATTCTTCTGTTGTATTTCTTCTATTACATTTCACATTTCTCCAGTTTATCACATTACATCACGAGTTATTTTTTTTATTTTTATACTTTAAAAATTGTGCAGAATTAGTTCCCTTCTCTTCCTTTTTATAAATAACTATTTGTAAATAAGTTGTGGATTTCTAAATCCCTTCTTGAATTGCCATGCATTCTTGTTAAATTGTAGTTTTGTCATTTTAGATTTGTTTTGAATCTTGCATGTAAGTTTCTACCATACAAGTTTTAAAAAGAGCAAATAGATAAAAAGTATCATTTGAAAATTGGGGAGGGAAGGATTTGGAATGAAAGTTCCGCTCATATCGCTACATGGCATGGCTTTCACCTTTTTTGAATGAAAGGAGTGGATTCTGTAAACTTACAAATATATGTACTTTGTTATTTCATCCAAATCCTAGCAATTTATCTTAGTAGAAAATCATAGACATACAGAAAGGTTTTCTATAACAATGTTCAGACATTTTAAATTTTACAGATTTGAAAATTATATCAACTCAATATATAATAGCAGAAGATTCTTTGGCTAAATCATGATTCATTCTTTAAACTCATTTATGAATTTTATTAAATTAATGTTCCAGAAAAAAAAAAAGTTTCTTGTATAATCCTACTTATATGTTTATCCACGTATTCCACTGTCATTTCCTCCCACTCTTCTATTAATGTCATTTATCAATTGAAAATGCGTATATTTAGATTCTGACTACTTTAAGCACTGTCACCATTTTTGTTACAAAACAGTAAGAGATACCCTAGTAACTATTATGCCTACATTTTCAGCAGCTTAATAAATTAAAGATGTGTTTCGTATTCCTGTGAACTCAATTTGTGTCAATAATCTTCCATCTAATTTTTTTTTAAACAATTGGCTTCTCATATTCTTGAGGGAATATAAAAACAGAGTTGGAATATTTTTCTGGAAGTTTTACTAGGCCATGTCAGAAAGTGAATCACACCTCTTCCAACCCCAAATGGGAAGGTTGGCCAGCAAGCATTCTTTCCCTGAGGCCTGGAATTAGAAATTGGGGGCAAAAGTGTGCTATTGTCTGTTATAGAAGAATGTAATATGTTTTTCATCTTTTCTTTGTATTAAACTTTTCTGTAATATTTTGACCTGGAAATATATTTCTATCCTGATCTCATAATATATGGGATGAGAATCCCCAAAAGTGGGTTAGATTTACATAACGTTAGCCACTGAGGAGTTTACTCTCAAAAACCTTCTTATATTGAAGACTTGATGAATGTTTAATGAAGGAATCACAAGATCTTTCCCTAGTTAAGCAATTCTGAGAAGAAATTGGATACTACTGACTCAAAATAGCTGTGGTAAATGGAAAAGTAGAGATTTTAATAGTTAGATTTTTAAGGAAAATGTTAAAATATATATTAATTACAATTACTCAAATTAATATTCATTAAATTTATTGATATGAATAGAAATTAATAAAAATTTAAGGCATGACTTTTATGGTTGATTCACAAAATTTAATAAGAATAGAAAGAGCAAATATTAACATAGAATTTCTAGTATATTGAGAATTGTAGATTTTAAATATTTGTGTTCTCATCCATTAAATATCAGGAAGGTTTATTTATCTATCTTATCAGATAGATTTCAATGTTTGTGCATTTGCATGTATTTACTATAATTACAGGATAGAAAATTATATGATCTTAGCCAGGTAACTTGTTTTAGAAATAGGTCAAGAAATAGTTCCCACTAAGTAAAAGTATAGGTGAAGAAATAATTATGTCCCAGCATATATGTTTAACTGTTAATTTTGGCCTGGGGCTAAAGGTTTTGGAGTAGATTCTGGATTATTCGTCCTTTGTGGAAAAATAGTAGAGAATCTAAAAACACAGGTAACAACCATAACTAAAAGACTTCTAAAAAAGAAAAGCTTTCGACCTGATGGCTTCACTGCTGAATTCTAATATACATTAAAGAGGAACTAATACCATACTACTCAAATTCTCAAAAAAAAAAAAA
>NW_003852431.1:91689-93894 GCF_000181295.1 Otolemur garnettii
ATTTGATAAAATTTAATATTCATTTATGATAAAAATCTTTAAAAAATTAGGTATAGAAGTAATTTACTTCAAAATAATATAGGCCATAGATGATAAAATGACAACTAACATCGTATGGAATGGCAAAAATTGAAAGCCTTTCCTTTAACATCTGAAACAGGACAAGATCCTGACTATAAACACTTTCATTCAACATAATCCTGGAAGTTCTTATAAGAACAATTAGCCAAAAGAAGGAAATTGGATGAAGAAACCCCATTATCCTTATTCACAGATAACATGATTTTATATTTAGAAAAACTTAAATATGCCACTAAATAACTATTAGAAGTGATAAACACGGGGCGGCACCTGTGGCTCAGCTGGTAGGGCGCTGGCTCCATATACCGAGGGTGAAGGGTTCACATCCAGTCCTGGCTGAAGTGCAACCAAAAATAGCTGGGCGTTGTGGCCAGTGCCTGTATTCTCAGCTACTTGGGAGGCTGAGGCAAGAGAATCCCCTTAAGCCAGGAGCTGGAGGTTGCTGTGAGCTGTGTGACTCTACAGAGGGCAATAAAGTGAAACTGTGTCACTACAAAAAAAAAAAAAAAAAAAAAGAAGTGATAAACAAATTTGGTAAGGTTACAAAATACAAAATTAACATAGAAAGATTAGAAACATTTGTATACAATAACAGCAATCTGTAAAAGAAGTAAAAAAACAATAAATTTAAAATAGCTATGAAAGGTATAAAATACCTAGGCGTTAAAGAAATAAATGAAATACTATATAATAAATACTACAAAATATTGATGAAAGAAATTGGGAAAGATACCAAAAAATTAGATAAATTACATACTCATTTCTTAGGATTAGAAATTATGAGGAAAACACTTATTATTTGCTGTTCTACAAGAATGTAATACATTTTTCATCTTTTCTTCGTATTTAACTTTTCTGTAATATTTTGCCCTGGAGAGATATTTCTATCCTCACTTCATACCATGTGGGATGACCATCCTAAAAAATGAATGAGTTCATTTCACATAGCTTTAATCACAGAATAATTTATTATCAAAAAAGCTGGAAGAATAAATATTTTTAACATGTCAATATGACTAATAATAATTTAGAGATCCAATGAAATCCATATCAAAATTTCAGTGATATTCTTCACAGAAGTATAAAAAATTCCTAAAATTTATATGAAACTACTAAAGACCCCAAATAGCCAAAGTAGTCCTGAGTAAAAAGAACAAAACTGGAAGCATCACACTACCTGATATCAAAATATACTGTCAAAATATGGTAACAACAGAAGAAAGACACTGCCATAAACACCTACACATAAGCTGATGGGAAAGAATAAAATAACTTAGAAATAAATCTGCACATCTAAAAAAGCCAACTAATTTTGAACAAAGTTGCCAAAATTATGCAATAGAAAAAGGAACAGTTTTTTCAATAAATGGTGCTGGGAAAACTGGATGTGAAGAATAAAACTAGAGGCTTATCTCTCGCCATGTACAAAAGCAAAACAAAATGGGAAAAGGCTTCTTAAAATGGGTAAAGACTTTGAAACCTGAAGCTATACAACTAATGAAAGAAAACGCAGAGGAAACACTTCAGAATACTAGTCTGGGAAAAGATCTTTTATGTAAGATCTCAAAAGCACAGGCAACAAAAGTAAAAATTGGTAAATTGGATCACACCATGCTAAAAAGCTTATGTAGAACAAAGGGGAAACAGTCAGCAAAGTAAAGAGGAAACCCGTAGAATGGGAGAAAATATTTGCCAACTACCCACCCAAAAAGGGACTAAAAACCTTAATATAAAAAGAATTCAAACAACTCAGTACTAAAAAATAAATAATCTGAAAAAAGTTAAAAGATCTGCATAGATAATTCTCAAAAGAAGTCATACAAAGTTTCAACATGTACATGAGAAAAAATGCACAATATTTCTAATCAGCAGAGGAAAAACAAATCAAAACTACAATAAGATATAATCTCATCCCAGTAGAAATAGCTTTTATCCCAAAGATAGGCAATTATGAATGGTCGCAAGGGTGTGGATAAAGGATAAGCTTTATACACTCTTGGTAGGAATGTAAATTAGTATGGCCACTATGGAAAATTATATGGAGGCTCCACAACAAACTAAAAATAGACCTACTGTATAATCCAGCAATTACACTACTGGGTATCCATATCCAAAAGAAAGGAA
>NW_003852431.1:94700-104862 GCF_000181295.1 Otolemur garnettii
GTATGAGGATATAACAGTGATTATTATTTAAGATATATTCCTTAATAGTTTCAATACTTACCATCCAGTAGCTTCCAGGAAAGACAGATAGAATGAATATCTAAAAATTAATTACAATGAAAGTAATATATAAAATAAAAGACATTTTATTTTTTTAATGATGTTCCCATTCAAAAAAACATGTCTTTTCCATCAACAGAAATAAATGGAAAATCACAGTTTAAAATATATTTGAATTGTTTATATTTCTCTAAAATATTAGTTTGTGTCATATGGATATATATATTTGTACATTTACTGTACATACATGTACACATGTACAAACACACATTCATACATGTATGTGTGTAAGCACACATGTATGTGTTATAAATATGCATCTGTGTTTATATATCTATAAATAAATTTTCTCTTACACATATCACTTTTTAGGTAGCTGTGTATGTGTATATAGATAAGCACTCATATTTGCTGCAAATATAATCCCTTCATGTAGTTCCAATATACAATGAAAGAATACAGATTCAAGCTATTTATAAACATAAAAATACTGCACTTAAATATATCTGCCCATTTTGTAAATATAATAGTGTATTGTTCAATATGGCTACAATACTTTGGTGATTGCTATTGATGATGACTAAACATATTGAAATAGGAAAAGTTTTCATTTTTCATATTGGTAAAAATCCAAAAGTTTAAAAATGTTTGAAAAATTTAAAGTACAAATTTAAAGTGGAAAAATTCCTATTGAAAGTATATATGAGGAAACTCTATTTCTCAAAAAAAAAAGTATATTTCATATGTAGCTCAAATAACACAAGAAAAATAAGAACACAATTAGATTCCAAGGAAGTAAGTGTGCATCTAAAATTTCATCAACCTGTCCTTATTTGATGAATTCCAGTAGAGGTGAGAAACACCCTTTGTTCACAGCATGTTATAATCAGGTATTACTACTCCATAAGCATACCTGTTATTTATGTATAAATTTACATTCTGGATTTGGGCTACATGATAAGTTCTAGTAAATAAAATATGTTCTGCCATCTGTGTTTTTACTCAGGTAGAGGACCATATTTTAAAGGAGGGCTTAGATTACTGAGAGTATATTCTGTTTGATAACATCATGTGTTGGTTTTGAAGTATGAGCCATTGACAAACCCCGTTAGGTCATGGTTCTAAATCAGAGTCTCCAAAAACCTGACCAAGATACAGAGAGTTCCCTGAGTGAACACAGTCATGGAACTTTTCTTTTGAAAAGGGCAGGTGAGGAGCAGAATTCAAGGTAAGGAGAATTGAATTGCCATGGTGGAATTGTTAGGTAAGGAGAGAGCAATACAATCTCATAAAAAGGTTAATTATCTGGCCGAAAAGTGTTGTGCATTCTCAGTTAGTGATAATGTCTCTACTTTATGAAGAACCCTGAGATGAAATGGGCAACTTGGAACTACTTCTACAAAAGCATTATTTTTTGCTTTGGCATCTATTGTGCTAATGCAAGAGAGATAAACCTTTGGAATTCAATGAAGGATATGGCTATAGTAAGCAATGCATTTTTTTTTTATTAACTCATTTGTACATAGATGGAAAAAATGAAGACTTTACCTCTTTCATGTTTACATGGATGGAGCTGAAAAAATATTCTTCTTAGTAAAGTATCTCAGGAATGGAAAAAAAATAAGCAATGCATTTTTGATGGTGCTCCTGAAGTTGAGTTAAAATCACAATAGTTTGTCTAAATTGCTTATGTATAAATAGAAGAAATGACTTCTCATACTTCTTGATGTCTAAAAAGAGGCTATTGAGAGCCTTCCTCAGAATACAGAAGTGTTGGTCATGACTGAGTTCTCAAAGTAGAACATCTGCTACGATATACTAAGTCAATTCATAAGGAAGCGTCCAGTCTTAGAAAACAAAACTGGCATTCCTTTTGATGGTAATACTCAGTCAAACATAGAAATTTTCTCACTTGTCACTAGAATAAGTTTATATAATTATTTTTACATCAGAAGAGAATGTTTTACTCTCTTTACATGGGGTCATCCTGTAAATAATAAACTAAGTTCTGCCAGAATAGTAGTCATTTAACTTTTGAAAATTTAAGTCATTTTTCTGCCAGGTTGATAGCAAGTAAATAGTATTCTTTTATGAGTTTCTTTGTTTTCTGAACAACGTAGCAGATAATCTTCATATTATATAAGAATAGAATCACAACGTAAATTTAGAACTTTAAGTCTGGCTATGGGAAATGGAGGGGTTTGCAGAGAATCTCTGGGGTAGACTATTCAGGTATGTTTTTGTCATTCCCCAGTAAAGGCAAAAAGACATAAACTTGCTTAACCTAGAGAAATAATGGGAAAAGGCAGAGCAAAGACCCACTGTAGTGCAGTAAGTGGCTTCCCAATAAATTGATAACAGAAATTGATAATTGGTTTAGGTACTACCTGGAAACAGAAGATAATGGTTGTGTTGATGGGCTTGAGGTCTTGAACAAATATACATATTCTTGCCTACTTTGATTTCTTTACTGGCAGCGAGGGAATTAAATAGGCTAGTACCTCACACAAGAAGGCCTTTAAGTATAGGCTTTCAACAGTAAATTTGAGCTCTTCCTTTGCCCCTTTTCAGGGATATTGAGGGAAGTTTGGTATAGATCCCTTTCCAGTTATTTTGCCTATGTCAGTGAACCTTTTGGTCATAGAGTGTCACGTGCTGCAGCAAGATGCTTATCTGGAGTACACATAACATAGAATGAGGAAAGCAAAAATAACTAGAGTAGAGCTAACTTCATCATAAGTGGAAGAGGCTCATAAACCTCAGGAAATAGCCTACATAGCATGCGTTTAATTTTATAAATCCATTTGTAAGTATCTTTTATGAAATTTGCAGGAATGGTATCACAGAGGAGGAAAGAATGATTTCCAGTCAAAAGCACAAGAGTTATGCTTATGGACTGAGAGAATAATCTGTGGATTTTTGAAATACTTACAAACCACATGGTGTGTTTAGTCAAAGAGTTTGAGCAGAGATACTAGGGTTTAATGTAGGATGAGTAGTATCAGTATACCAGAAATCATGAGGATGGCCATCTACATTTATCGTTAATTTACTTTGATGTTTAAGAGTATGACAGGACTTTAGGTGCTTTTTACTTCTCAGAGTATAGTCATTGATCTGAATTTTGGGAATTTCTCTTAATCTTGTTATTTTATCTTTCTGAAATGGGACAGTGTCAGGGTCCTGCCCCAGGGGCAGAGCATGCTAAGACCTGTAGACCTGGTGCCACCAACTGAAGAAATATAAAGTTAGGAGTGACTATCACGAAAGAGACATGAGACACAGAATAGAATTTTCAAAGGTGGGAGCTCAGGGGACCATCGCGTGTTCATGGGTTCCAGCGAGTAGCCCCAAGTCTCTGTTCCACTCAGCTCCTATTGAAATCTTTTTGTCTAGGTGGTAAGCTGAGGGAAGGAGCAAAGACACCAGCAGTTTCTCTGATTGAGCATATCAGTTCCCATTGTTACTATTATTAACTTTAAGGTTTTGAGCAGTTCTGAGGAATGTGAAACTTGAGCCTTTGTGTGGGGGAAGCCTCCTGTCTGGAGTCATACACACAGATTCCTAAGGAGGTGTTAAACTCCGTTAGTTTACTATGGAGTAAAATGCCGCTGGTGTTAATCTCCTCTGAGGAATCGGTTGGAGAGAGGCATTTTCCTCTCATCACCACCACAGAGGATTTTCCTCTGTGATAAGGGATGTAAGCCCTCCTGCCCATAGTTCAGGCCCAGAGCTGTTCCTTTGGTCTCTGCCCCAGCCAAATGCAAATCTCTACAATGGGTATCTGCTTTGTCTGTTTAAAGGGCAGGAAATGACCTAGAAGATATACCTATTCTAGGTCTTGCCATAATCTCTTTTATGTCCATTATCTTCCTAAGAGTGTTCACCAACTCAGCAGGATATCTGTGTAAGCTATATTCCCAATAGGCCAGAGTTTCAGGAAAGCTGGGAAACTTGTTCAGATAAGAAATTTAGCAATGGCTGGCTTAAAGGTAAATTAGCTGACTCCTTCAGTTTACTTTTTAATTTTCCCTTTTTCTAGGGTGCCCTCCCCTGCCAAGAATAGGGTCTTTGGTCCCCATTCTGCCTGCAGGAGAATATCCTGTCCATGTCCTTTCTGTTTACACTGCTAGTGTCCTTGTCAGTAATTGTTAAATCGGCAGGTAAGCCACCTCACTGTCTATGGGGTTAAAACTTTACATTTCTTCCTACCTGTCTTATTTTGTTCTAATTCCATTTCAAACTGTTCTGTCAAGTGTTGTACTTCAGATAAAGGGATTATCTCCCTTTTTTCTTTTTAATTATATCTCAAATTCCAGGTTTTACTCTATTGAAAGAAAATGAGATAAAAGGGTTGTTATTATATTATCTCATTATTTAACCCACAGACATTGTCAGAAGTTATTTTCTATTCTCTCCTGAAAATTTCCTAGATACTTTCATCTCCTGTATTTTTGCTTGCATGTTTAAACAATGGTCTATCACATTTTCATTGAAAATGTCTCAGGTATGACTTTTAGGAGATTGTGACCTACTTCTCTGGCCCTTTTGGCCCTCAGGTTAGCTGAAGAAAGAGGCATCCTAGAGGTTCATTTGGAGGTTTTTCTATCAACTATGTAGCACCTGAAGTTCTAACCAACATGTGTACAAGTTGTATGCAATCCTGTGAGAGTTTATTAATGATCAGGAATAACATGTTTGTATACCTGTGAACCTTTTCTCTTGGGCTCGCCATCTCACCACCTCCAGACACAGACTGAACAATAAGTGCTCGCTGGTAGGTGGAAAACCAAAGAGAATTCTCTCTCAGGGTCAAAACCAATTCTAAGGACAAAAAAAAAAAAAAAGAAAAAAATTGAGATGGAAGGAGAACTTCATTCAGATCTATTGGTAACTCACAGCAAAATTTGCTCAAGTGGATTCTGACCTAGAGAGAATTACAAACTCATCATTCTGTGAAGTTGGTTCAAAAAACAGGCCTGAAGGACCTATGCTTGTGCTCTACTTTATCTTGCTCCTTCTTATGACAAGCAATATTTTTAGACAGCCCAACACTAAACGGTAACATAAAAGTTAACAAAAAGAGACAAAAAAGAATAGGGTGACTCCACTGAGGATTTCAAACAAATGGAACTTACAACAACACCTGAGTATGAAAAAGGAAATAAATAGCCAAGAAACTCAACATGGACAGTGTAATTTAGATCACTGCTGACACTACGTTACTGAGAACTTAATCATCTGTTGGGAAGGAAGGCACCAGGGGCTGCCTGGCTGCTGCACTTGGTCGAAGGGCTGGGTACAGTGTCAGGCAGCACACAGCATATCCCTGGGCAACCTTCAGAGTAACCTCAGAGAAAAAGGCTGGCCACCCAAATGAGGAAACCAAAGACTTTGCTATAGCAAGAGAGAGTTAGCCACCAACACTGGTGTTTTGGCCTCATCTCAAAGGCAGAAGGGTGAGAAAGGTTTATGGTGGGAAAAAAGGGAACATTTCAAGTATACCTTGGTTGAGAGCTGTTGGCACAGAGAAGCTGTAGACAGGCCACTTAGAAGCAGGATGCCCTGTGATAGGTTATGGATGCAAGTTCAGTTTTCTTCATTTGGTTCTAAGTTTGAAAGGGGGAGGCCAAAACTTAGCAAAGCTTTTGTTTATTACATCCTGGTCATTTTTGATCTGATTGCCAAGAGTTAGTTAATTTTCTGAACTGGTTGACAAAGATAGAGGTATAACTACCTGGACTATTCATTGCAGATAATATGTTGGATTACTGGACAGGTTGCAGCAGATTACGGGTCAGAGTTCTATTTTTATATATCATTCTGGCCATTGTTCATTTGTATATACAGTGTCTCAATTTACTCATAACCCTGCAATGAATGTCATATTTTATAACTTATTCTGGTATAAATCCTGTAATGTAGATATTGCCATTATCTTTAGTCTACACATGGGGGAACTGAAATGCAGAAAAGTTAAAAAGACAAGTCACTCAGCTAAGAGATGAAAGGTCTGATGGTCTTTCTATCTGAAAGGTCTAATGTGTTCCTCTTAATCTATATAGCTGTTCCCGCTAATAGAACTTTCTGTGATGACAGAAATATTCGTAGTCTGTGTTGTCTAATATGATAAACCACATTCATATGTGATTGCCAAGCACCTGAGATGTGGCTAAGATGACTGAAGAACTTAAATTTTAGTCATAATTAGCTTTAAGTAATTTAAATATGAATTCAGATAATCACATGTAGCTTGTAGCGTCAGTATGAAATAATAGCTTCAATTCTCTGAAAACAGGAGCTTTGTGAAAAAGGAAATATAATTTTTTTAACCTATGTCCTTTGGAAAGAAAAATTATGAAGCAGAATGGAAGAGACTATTATGAAGAATTATTGTTTTACATCATATGCGTGTATATATATCTGTGTAATACTATTCTCTGTATGTGTATGTGTTACCTATTCTATGAATACTAGTAAATGTGCTGCTCTACATAAAATAGAGTTATATCATGGATAGTTATAGGTAAAGTATACTCAATAGAAAAGTTTACTATATTAGTGTAGCAGCAACAAGAGTAACAAGGAATTAAACTGAATCTCTTACTGTTGAGGGACCAAAGAGATAAGTGAGTCATCATTTGTGCTGTAGTTTCTACGTGAACAGTTGTCACTGGGTTTATGACCTTTCGGATGATCTTCCTTCCATATCACATTAGTTGAGATTACTTGACGTTTTCAGCTCCTAAAAATCACAAGTCAAATATATTATACTTAATGTGTATAATTTTTCATTGAAACTAAGCACTAATTTCTTTTTTAATATTATATGCTTTTTATGACATACCATACTTTAAGTAGCAATACCTGGACATTCTTTCTCCCTATACAGGTATTCAGTATATAAAAAATAAAAATTGGATATATTAAACAAAAATATAAATGTAACCTTTCAGAAATAAGGATCGTAAACTTTTTATATCTGTATACACTTTCTACTTAACTAATATTAAATCCTTTCACTCAGCTCAGAAATACTCATAATGGAATATGTATTCTCCTATTATTGTCCTAAATAGCAACTTCTCTCTCTTTCTTTTTTTTGAGGGGGGAGCTGGGTTTGAACCCACTACTTCTGGTATATGGGGCCCAACGCCCTACTCCTTTGAGCCACAGGTGCCACCCACAACTTCTCTTTTTAAAGTATCTTGTGTAATGATATTTTCCAGTTAAATTTACAATCAAAAGTATATTGTTTAGAGGACAGAGTTGTCTATGTCTCTCCATAAGGGCAAGTCATACTGATACAGGGTTGGTGGCGCCCCAACCAGCTGGGTAGAGCTGAGGTGCGGACATGCCGCCTCCACCTTGGAGGTGCTGGTGAGACCGCAGCCTGCAGAGGAACGAGGGGGACGGTTGGGGGAGGGGTCTGCAAGAGGCTCCAGTAGCCAGAGGCGCCAGACTCCTGTTGGGGAGACACCAGCACCTTAAATTGTCCCTCCCTTTTTGCTTGCAGCTGAACGAGGAACCCCCATTTCTCAGGCCTGGTTAATTTCATGTAGATTTCCTAGTCCTGGGAACCAAAGGGATTATATCCATTCATTTGTTACCAAGTCCTGGTCAAATGTAACTATAGAGGAATATATAAATATATATACCCGTAGAGAAGGAGGAGAGAGAGAGAGAGTTAGTTTTTCCTCCAAGTTGGGTTATTTCTCTACTGGGAGCATTCTTGGTGTTTTTGCATTTTGTTGGGTAAAATAAATTGTGTCTTACTGATACTAGACAGGTGACGCCCCAGCCAGCTCAGCAGAGCCAAGGCGGGAGGACTTGCCGCCTTTGTCTTGGTGGTGTTGGTGGCTGCAGCCGGCAGAGAAACCAGCAGGCTGGAGCCGGCTGAAAGGTAAGTAAGCAGGGGAGCTTCCCTCCCTCACTGAAGGCTCCAGTAACCAAAGAAACCCGGCACAAGCAGGGGAAGACGCTGGGGATTCCTCCAGTGTATCCCTGATTGGTCTATTTATAAAACCAGCTCCTGATTGGTCTGTTTTCAGGCTCTGAAAGCTCATTGGATAATTGCCCCTATATAAGCCCCTGAGCAGAGAGCCCAAAAGCAGAGCACCACAGACCTCCCAGGGACAGAGACCAGAAGAGCAAGAGGGTAACATTATATCCTGCTCTGCAAGGAAGTTTGGCTTTTTAAGAGCTGTGACACTTGTATAAAACCTATCTTACTACTGATCCTGCTCTGCAAGGTTTGGCTCTTTGTGAGAACTGTAACACGTGTTGAATAAAACCTAACCTGTTGATCCTGTGGTCCATTAATTCATTCATCGAATTGTTGAGACCAAGAGCCTGGAAATCCAGAATCAAAAGTCTGGTATCATTACCATTGATCTGTGGTCCATGCATGGATTCGTTCTTTGAATCACTGAAACCAAGAAGCTACTGAAGATGAAATTCCAGTATCAGCACCTTTCAATTCATTGCTAAAGAAGCAATCAACTTTGATCATCCTGTCTAGAGTCATATCTTTTCATTTAGCAAGGAATACTTTAAATTTTTTCTGAATAAACTAGTGTTATTCTCTCATAATTTATGAGATTCTGGCATATGTTTACAGATTGAAAATCTTAATCCTTTTTAATTTTCTTCCAACATTTTGATTCAACCAACATTGAATGACTCTTGTTACCATGACCTGAAGAGAACCATTGGCTCAATCCTCAAATTAGGTCACAGGTTTTTGGAAAAAAGATACCAAAGTTTTTTTTTTTTTTTTTAAATTATATTTACTATATGACAGTCAATGACGGCTTTATGTGCAGAATGGTATTGAAATATAGACAGGGAACATTTAGCAAACTTCAAAGTTTATTGAAGCTTTCCTCAGAAAAGTACTATCATGCAATAAAACTAATAATGACAAATAAATTACAATAGTAACACCAAAAGAAATAAAACAAGATCATTTAAATTTACTCTTTCAAGTTCTTGTCTAATTACTATAAGTGCATAAACCATGAGACATTATTCAGAGAATATTATCTCATATTTTGTACCATCAATGATAGTCATCTTTGAGAGCTTTGAAGCATTGATATGCATTTGTTCCCTTAATAAGGTTTTGATGATGGATAATCAATCCAGATTTACATTTTTGACAGTTTAAAAACAAAATATAGCAGAGTAAATTAAATATGAATCAAGATATGATAAATTACTTGTGAATAATCCAATTTCAGCATTTTCAAATGCCATTTCCTCGTCAATTCATAAATAATAAATGCAAATATGTAACAGTAAAGTGATTGCTTGTTGTCTATTTTTCTAAATTGAGATTCTGAATCATGAAATTAAGATAGAATTATACTTTAAAATATTAACCAAGCCAGCACAATAAGAATGTATTCAATAGGAAAGAGGATATTAAGTTTAGGTTTAATTAATTAATTAATTGCCACAGCAAATATTTCCTGAGCACTTTTTATATATGAGATAATGTTCCAGATGTTATATACCTGGAAATTCAAAGCAAAAGCAAATCAATAAAGGAAAGATTTCTGCCCTCCTTCAGTTTACGTTCTAGATAGGGAAGAAAGGATGCAAACAACTTTTTAACACACTATAGAGTATATATTGTGTGTGTGTATAAATAGGTATATTTCTAAAAATGGTCATCTCCTTTTGGAAAACTTACACATATATTTTAAAATTTAAGTGTTTGATGGCCAAATCCCCTTGGAAAAAATTTAATTTTAATACTGTCTCAGACTTCAGGTGTGAGATTTTGCTGGCTATTCACTTTAACTGTGGCTGGGCTGATATTCAGATTTACAGGTCCAGAAATTATGATTTATATATAAACACAAAGACATAATAAATGTGTCTACTTCAATTTATATAACTTGACTGTATAATATGAGTAACAAATTGCTGATAAGTTGTTTGATAAATTTAAAATAGGATACTGGGTACTCTTTGGAGTTGTTGCCATAGTGTCTATGTGGTAGTTCTATATCACTGTGCAGTCATTTATTTAAAAGTTGAAAATAAGCACATTTAAAAGTATGAAGATATGCTGAAAACTTCTTTTTTTTTTTTT
>NW_003852431.1:106667-115301 GCF_000181295.1 Otolemur garnettii
GAACCTGCCACCTTGGGTGTATGTGGCTGGCATCTTAGCCACTTGAGCCACAGGCATCGAGCTGAATCAGCCATTTCTCAAAGGAATTCTAGTTCTTTTCACTAAACAATGATACTTGAAAAGATCTGGACATAGATGTGTTCATTGCTTCTGAAACTTTGTTTGTTTTAGGCTTTCTTAGCTAATAGGACAAAGGTGTGCAGGTACATATAATAACCCGTTACATGCCTATCAATATTCTGTATGTAATCATCTGTATCTTTATTAAGTTGCACACAAACGCCTACTAACATGTCCAAGTCTACTCTATTACAAAATGTACCATGACCTACTCACAATCACTTACGAATAATCTCCCTCTCTGAGGAGCCTGACCCTGTGATCGGCCATACATTTACTTAATTATTCAACATCAGTAGACATGTATATTGATTTCAGTAACTCATATACCAGTGGAAAATATCTGTATCCACCAGGGTACGGTGATTGTTGACCATCTTTTCTGCCTTCATCTTACACATCCCACTTATTTCCAAAGTACTTAGTACATAGGGCAGGACCTTATTCCCATATCCACTTCTGTAAGGTTGTTTAATGCAGTATTATAATAAAATTTTTGTCACAGTCCATGTTTTATCTTTGGATCCCAAGACCTCCTAAAACAAACAAAAAAAAAAAACTCTTTTAAAAAAGTCTGACACATTAAGATCAACTTTGTCCTATGAAATTCTATGGATTTTTAACAAATGTTTAATGCATTGTATTCGCCATTATAGACCCAGAAAAGTTTTAGTGCCCTAAAAAATCCCCTGTATTTTAGCACTTCAACCTCCTACCTCCTTGGCCATATTAGTAGCAATGATAGATCTGGTTTAACATTTCTATAATTGTTCCTTTTTTTCCCACAAGGGCATATAATTGAAATCATATGCTACATAACTTTTTCTCACTGCTTTCTTCTACTTAGAAATATGCATTTAAGATTCATCCATAACTTTTTATGGCTTGAGTGCTTATTTCTTTTTTATTACTCAATAAATAACATTCTATTTTATAGATCTATCAAATTTATTTATCCATTCACTTATTGGAGAACATCTTGCTTGCTCTGAGGTTTGGGACGTATAAGTAAAGTTACCATTAACATTATATGATGATTTCACATATAAATTTTCAAATTGGAAAAATTATTAGTAATGCAAATGCCAGATTATATAAGACAAGATTTTGTTTTTAAGAAACTAATCATCTTTCTTCTAAAGCACTGTAAGAATTTTACTCACAACAGCAATAAATGAGAGTCCCTGTTACTCCAAATACTTTCCAACGAAAGATAGTATCAGTTTTGGTGAATATTCAGCCATCGTAATAAGTATTAGAATTTTTGTTTTAATGTGAAATTGCAGATGACAAAGAATTTTCAGCGTACTTTCATATGCTGATATTTTAGATGTATGTCTTCTTTGGTGAGATGTCTGCTTAGATTTTTTTTCATTATTTATTTTGATGGTTTGTTTTCCTTTCTTGAATTTTATATTTGTTTGTTGAATGGTTCAGATACAAGGGCTATTGCAAATAATTTCTCTTAGTTTGAAACATTTTCTTTTGATTTGCTTAATACTTTTTTTCAAAGTTTTACCTTTTTAGAAAGTTAACCATTTCATGTTTTGCTTATATTTATTATGATTCGGTGTTTTAACTAAAAACTTACCACCAAAACCATGCCTACATAGACTTTCCCTATATTTCCTTCAAGAAATATTATCGTTTTGCATTTTCCAGATAGGCTTATAAACCATAATAAGTTAAATTTTGTGAAAGTGGAAAGGTCTCTGTGTAGGTTCAGTTTTTAAATATGGATCACTAATTATTCCAAAATCATTGGTTTATAAAGACTATTCTTTCCCCATTCAATTACGTTTGCTTGGATTTCTTGCCTGAGATCAGTCAAATATTTCCGGCTTATAAGGTTTTTGCTGAGAGACCTTCTGTTAGTCTGGTGGGTTTTCCCTTTTAGGTTACCTGATGCTTTCATCTTACTGGGTGTAGGATTTTCTCCTCCTCCCTGACTTTGGCCAGTCAGTCTTAGTCAGTCTTTCCCAACTTTTTTTCCCTCAGCAGTATCTATGATTCATATGTTTGAGCATTTTACATAATCCCATGTTTCTCCGAGAGTTTGTCAAAAATCTCTTGATTTTTTTTTTCTTTACTGATTTGTTTCATTCAAAAACCTTGTCTTCAAGCTCTGAAATTCTTTCTTCTGCTTGGTCTATTCTGTTGTTAGAAAATTCCACCCGATTTTGACATTCCTTGAATATCTTTCTCATATCCAGAAACTCTGTCATTTTTTAGCAGTACTTACCTCTTTAGTGAATTTTTTACCCATGGCCTGAATGACGACTTCGATTTTTGTGGTTGTTTTCAACTTCCACATAGATCCCATTGAACTTACTTGCTATCCATGTTTTGAATTCTGTATCTGACATTTCAAAAAAAAAATGTTCTATTGGTATTAATTGCTGGAAAACTTTGTGATCTTTTTGGTTTGTTGAAATACCATTTTTTGTATTTCTAGACACACACACACACACATATATATATATTATTTGGGGGGGGTTATTGAGGGTACAAAGAATTAGGTTACACTGATTGCACTTGTTAGGTAAAGTCCCTCTTATAATTCTGTCCTGCCCCCAATGGGTGTGCCATACACAGTAATCCCCATCCCCTCCCTTCTCATTCCTGCTTCCTCCTTCCCCTGCCTTCTACCTTGAATTAATTTCAGTTTTTCTCTTATGAGGTATTGCTAGAATTCTTATGCTGATTCTTTCTTATCTAGAAACTTTTCCTGCAACTGAAAACAGTTTTGCAGTTCACCTTTTCTCCCCTACTGGAAACTCTGCTGCGCAGCATAGAGAGAGGGAGGCACACTGCCTTTCAGCTCTAATAAGTAGGTGTCCACTGTGATGTTGCTAGAAATTTGGGTTAATTGGGCCTCTGGAAAGGTGTTCAGATGCCAGTGGTGGTGGACTAGGTTAGATGATTCCCAGATCCCAGGCTGCTGGATGATGCGAGAGTCCTGGGGTACTAGACCAAGACGAGGCTGACAAACATGCCCTCATAACTTCCTAATTCAGGCACTGGTTGCGATCATGAGGGGTGGGGCGATCTGCTCTAGAGGTGTGCTCAGGCAAGAGAAGAGCAGATGAACTGTGACTCTGTGGAGGGACGGGTGGGCTCCTGTGATGAGATTAGTAGAAGTAGGCATCTATGGGACACACAACCTTCTCATATCTCCTTCACAGGATAGAAGAGGTTTCTTACAGGTCAGAAGCTGGCAGAATGCCATAGGTGTGAGGGAAAGAAAAGTAAATTCACCTATCCTTTCCACTGCACTCTGATCTTGCTCCTTCTTATTCTCCTCTGCAACTTCTTCCCATACCATCTCCAGTAAGGGTAAGTTGTGGCAGATTGTCCTCAGCACTTCACCTTAGCCATGATTTTTTTACCTGAACATTTTTCACTTATGCAGATGATCTGGTGTATGATTTCAATACATGCTTTGTCACTTCAGACTATATATTTTTTTCTTTCTTTTTAAAATGTTTGCAACATTTTT
Organism: Otolemur garnettii; assembly: GCF_000181295.1. Lineage (NCBI taxonomy): Eukaryota > Metazoa > Chordata > Mammalia > Primates > Galagidae > Otolemur > Otolemur garnettii. The sequence continues at coordinate 110,287 of NW_003852431.1, forward strand.
TGTTTTGTTGCTGTTGAAATCCAGATATGTAGTACTGAGTAGCAGAAATTAAAGTAACTTGACCTCTGAGTCAGAATTCCTGTGAATCTAACAAGGAGTGGACTTCCTGTAGTGTTTTTTTGCTGCAAGAATTGACAGATCCTACAAAAATTTCATCTTTTTTTCTTCTCTATTGGGTTTGGAATATTCTAAATAACCAACAGAAAGTCTCCATCTTGAAGTTTTCAAGTTCCCATCCACCAATATTCTGGAGTGTTATTGGTGTGGTGGTAGAGTGTTACTAAGGTCAAGCCATTCTATAATCTTCAAATATTAATAATTATTTGGTTTTCTTTTTTTTTTTTTTTTTTGGTTCTGTTATTCTCTGATGTAACCCTCACAAATGTTTCTTCTTGTATAGGCTCCCTTCATAACTTGAGCCAGGAAGTTGAAGGATTTTATTTTCTCTTATCTTTTACACAAGATAGTCTTCCACCCTGAAGAGCAGACCTTTGTCACGAAGACAATTCTATTTGTATTCTGTAAGCATTATACATTCTCTCTCCCAGCCAGAATCGAGATGGAATCTTTATTACATCTTTTATGTGAGATCTTTACATTGAGGTGAGTTCCTGGAAGCTAAGCCCATGAAGTGTGAGGCTTCCACAAAGATTATGGCTCCCAAGAGATTATTATCCTCACTCCAGTCCATATTCACCTTCCAGCAATTCATCAAAATTATGATGCAAGTTACTCTACCAGTTTATGGAGCCAATATCTTCTTCTCCAGTTTAGCAGTTCTCAACTGTGACATTCTGGATTCACCTGTCTTTCCCGATTTGGGGTGACAATTTTCTATGGAAATCTTTTAGTTAATTGATTTGTTTCTATGGAAATATTTTATTTCATTGATTTTTTTTTTAAAAGCTATTTATTGGACTTTGCTCAGCTTTTTCTTATTATCAGAAGGGGAATGATACTCCTCAATCTGTTTATATGATGGTGAAATTGGAACTGTCTGGGGTAGTGACTCTTTGTATCAATTCTTTCTCAATGTTAGAATGTTATGGGAGAATGCATAAATATTAGCACCACTTTACTACCTCTAACTCCTGAATTATGGTTGTATGTATGAAAAGGAGATAGTAAACTAAGCAGACTTTAGGAATAAAGTAGGATGATGTGAACACCATGAATGTATTTAATTAATGAAAGGTCACCAGGTGACTTTACTAGTTATTCAATATTCAGATTAAAACATCCTCCTTGGATCAGTAGATAACAAATACACTCAAGATTATGAGTGTGCTTGGCCTTAGCAAAACAGTAGGGCAGAAATAACTTGAAGGGTAAATGGTGGTGAAAAGATACTCCTTTGGAAAATTTAGACTGAAATGTGTCTCTATTTCTAGATGATGACAAGGTAATAGAGCTAAGGAAAATAAGACTTTACAGATTAATAAATAAAACACGTAGACTTATCGGGCTAAAGGAGAATCTGGATAATATCTTTCTAAATTTCAATAATTACTCTATATTTATGCATTATTAGAGTTGGAAAATGAGGGCACTGTCAGAAACCGTGGTTATGTAGTTCTTCTAGGTTTCTCTACTATGCTTTCATTTCAAATTGACTATCATTTTTTTAAGACTTGCTGATGGCTGTTGATTTTTTATAATATGGACACTGGAATCCCTTAAAGCAATGGCTCTCAACGTTCATAATGCTGCAGCCCTTTAATATAGTTCCTGAGGGTCACGACCCACAGGTTGAGAAGTGCTGCATTAAAGTACTTGGAGAATTTTTTCAATTAATTGACAATGAGAGATAAGGAACTTTAAGATACAAAAAGTAGTTGATATTCTTGCTTGGTACAAAGAAAAATGCTTACTGGAATAATTACAAATTCAAAGGTTAATATGGGAAAATTCTATACCTAGGAAATCTAGCAGAGAACATAAGATGAATTAAAATAACAATAACAAAACAGCAGAAAATAACATTAGTTGTACAGTCAGAACATGAGCACTAACACAGTACAAAGAAATAAAGGAACATGAAATGTTTGCGCTAAAGTTAAAAATTATTTTAAGAGAACATATGGAATTGTAGAAGCAAAATGATGGAAATAAAAATGAGCACCGGGTATATACTGAATCCCTTAATGACGGTTCTCAAAGAGGTATTTATTTTCGCTATTGATATTAGGAGATTTGGAATCTGTCAAGAATATCAGGCATCCAGAAACCTCCAAAGGATAAAAAGTAAGATCTCCAAGAGCAGACTGGTATTAGTCTCCAATAAGGAGCCTGAAACCAGAAAACCTTGTCAAAATTTCAAGTAGTGTGGACTAGAAAAATTATCATACAAGATCTAGGAATGCTATCAAGAGATACTTTCAAGATTGATGTAGAATATTGGAAGCAATATCAGATAACTATTTTAATAAAACATGAATTAGAGATACGAAAGAAGATGTACTAACCATACCTGAGATCAAACCTGAGAGTTCAGATGCTCTGAACTTCATGGGAAGTCATAGAAACAACGAATCCTACTGAAGAGAAACAGTGGTCATCAGTGCCTAATTGAGAAGCTATGTTATGAATGTTGTTCCCATGGAGGAAGAAATTAAGTGAGCAGAAATTTCTTGAAAATGTAACATTATTATGAAGAATAATTTGATGATTTCACTTTCAGTTATCTCACAAAGTAAGAAGAAATAAAGGTAAACGTGGTCATTAGCAACGTGTCAACCCAAAGACAAAGAGGAAAACATCAGAAAGGAGGCCCCTACGGCCTGGAAACAGTGTCACCATTGTTATAAAAAAGGAAAGCAAACAACCTAAGAAGCAGGTTAAACATTTCAAATCATTTTCCACCAGTTTGAAGTAGTGAGAAAAAATAGAGAATTGAAAATCTAGAGGTAGGAAAACATGTGAAAGAAAGGAAAACTGGGTGAGAAATAATAAGGTTTCAGTAAACAAGAACAGCTAAATAATCAGTCTTTATTGGAAATTTCAGGATTCAGGGTACAAAAATCACTAAAGTTTTTACAAGAGATGCTTGTTTGTTTGTTGTTGTGATCTCCATATTTGTTTTGTGCAAAAATATACCATTAAATACATGTTTTTTTTGTCACAATTATTATTTAAATTATGAAGTTACAAGTTTGAAATCATTGTTTGGAACAAGTTCGAAATCATTGTTTGGAAACCTTAATTTTACTTAAGTTTAATTTGGTCTTACAAAATATGTCTATTGATGGGCCTGAACATTTTTAGCAGTATTTTTTAAGATACTTAATATAATCTGTTTCTCAAAACTTAAGCTATTGTAAGCCATTTTATAATAATGCATTTAATAGATAAGTACTCACTTTTTAAAAATAGTTTACCTGATTTAATAGACAAAATAATTTTAAATACCAAGTAATTGTTTTAAGTTAAATAGATTAGCATGATTATTCTTAACCATGATTCATTCTAAAGAAAATCATTAAAAATTCATGATTCATTCTAAAGAAATCCATGACTTTAAATAAATTATCCAATATACTTTGCACTAGAGTGGCAAGACTGTTAATAGATTAAATGTTATTATATATTTTAATACATAAAATATCTAATAGTCACAGAGTCCATATTAATATAAAGGATTTATAATATGCTTTTTTTTTCTTAAACAGTCTGTGTTTAATGAAACATATTCTCTATTATAAGAAATGTACTGCTATTAAAAAGGAGAACATTGAGGGTGATGTCAGTAAGGTGGTGGAATAGGAATCTACAGCTTCAACACAACTCCTAAAAAAATGATATTTTAATACAGAAATGGAAAAAGACCACCCTTGAATGCCTATGGACACAAAATAGACCCCAAATAGCCGAAACAAACTTGCCTACAGTGAACAAATTTAGAGCATTCCACATGCTGACTTTAAACTATATTGTAAAACTAGTGTAGCCAAAGCAGCATAGTACTTATAAAAACAGACAAACTGTTCCAGTATAGAAAACCAAGAATTTAAACTACATACGTATAGTCGATTGAGTTTTGCAAAGGTGTTGAGAACACACAATGGGGAAAAGATAGTTTCTTCCATAGATGATACTGTGGAAACTGCACATTCACATGTAAAAGAATGAAATTAGACATTATCTTCCAGCATACACAAAATGGACTAAAACATATTAAACATTTACATATAAGATGTAAAAATATAAAACTACTAGAAAAGGAGGAATAAATCTCCACAACATTTGCCTGGGCAATGATCCTTTGGCTGTGATCCCATAAGCACAGGCAACACAAGCAAAAATACTAAAAATGGGATGTACAGAAGTGATTGTTTTTCTGGGTGGTTTCATCTTAATGTGGGGAACATATAGTTTGGCTTCTGCTGTTTATTGGTTTGACTGGCATATGCCTTAGCTAATTGTTCCTAGCTAAGTCATTTATTATGTTGTGTGTGTGGTTGCAACTGTTGCTGCTGACTCACGTGCCCTATTCTTCCCTGTTCATGGGACTGCAACACTGTTACAGTTACACATGCCTACCTGGAGTCACAGGTCAGTAACTTCTGCTACTTCCCTGGACATCTGTTCCCTTTGCATATCTTGGGATGTCTTTATTAGCCTTTTCCCACACATATAACTCACGGCTCATGATGTTTTACTTTCCCTCAGTCACAGTCACCTTGTAAGCAAAGAAGAACAAGGTTAGGCATAATGAGAACTGCAGTGATGACACATTTCTCCACAGTCGTTGATGAATATTATTTCATAAAAGACAGCTGGAATTTATTCTCCTACAGAGTCAAATTATAAAGTTTCTGCATAGCAAGGGAAACAATTTAAAATACAAAGACACACCAAACAAGATGGGAGAAGATATTGGCAATCTTGTAGATGATAAGGAATTTATATCCAAAATATTCAAGGAACAAGGAGCTCTTCTACAAATGGAACTTTACCTTGGAAGTGAGAACAATGTAACATCAATATTGTACCTTCATATTAATTTAAATGAAGTT
>NW_003852431.1:115650-116459 GCF_000181295.1 Otolemur garnettii
TTTTATTTTATATATATAATTGACTCAGTAGGAAGGAAACAAATAACACAATTAAAAACCAAGAAACGGTCTCTCTGGTGCCCCCTACCTACGTCAGACAGCTGCTTCTCCTCCTGCAGCATCAGCGACATCCTCGAGGCACCACAGTGAAAGTGAAGGTTGGAATAAACAGCTTTGTTCATATTGGGCTCCTGGTCACCAGGGCTGTTTTTAAATCTGGCAAAGCAGATATTATCGCCATCAATGACCTCTTTGTTGACCTCAACTATATGGTCTACATGTTCTAGTATGATGCCACCCATGGCAAATTGCATGGTGCAGTCAAGGCTGAGAATGGGAAGCTTGTCATCAATGGAAATCCCATAACCACCTTCCAGGAGTGAAATCCCACTAAAATCAAATAGGGAGAGGCAGGTATTGACTATGTTGTGGAGTCCACTGGCATCTTCACCACCACGGAGAAGGCTGGGGCTCACCAATAAGGGGGTGCCAAAAGGGTCATCATCTCTGCCCCTTCTGCTGATGCCCCCGTGTTTGTGATGTGTATGAACCAGGAGAAGTACGAAAACAGCCCCAGCATTGTCAGCAATGTCTCCTGTACCACCAACTGCTCAGCCCCGTTGGCTAAGGTCATCCATGACAACTTCGGCATTGTGGAGGAACTCATGACCACAGTCTATGCCATCACTGCCACCCAGAAGACTGTGGATGGCCCCTCTGGGAAGTTGTGCCATGATGGCTGCAGGGCTTTCCCGAATGTCATCCCTGCCTCAAATGCTGCAGGCAAGGCTGTGGGCAAAGTCATCCCC
>NW_003852431.1:116574-121640 GCF_000181295.1 Otolemur garnettii
AGCTAGCATCAGAGGGCCCCCTCAAGAGCATCCTGATCATCTCCTCCAACTTCAACAGTGACACCTATTCTGTCACCTTGGATGCTGGGAATGGCATTGCCCTGAATGACCACTTTGTCAAACTCACTGGCTGGTATGACAATGAATTTGGCTACAGCAAAAGGGTGGTGGACCTTATGCCCACATTCCTCCAGGGAGAAAGAGCCCCTGGTCCACCAGCCCCAGCTAGAGCATGGGAGGAAGAGACAGGCCTTCAGCTGATGGGGTGCCCCTGCCTCCTCAGTCCCCCACCTCACTGAGAATCTCCCCTTCACACAGTTTCCACACCAGATTCCCTAAACAACGGAAGGGCCTAGGGATCCCCACTTTGTCATGTACCATCAATGAAGTTCCCTGTATTCAGGCAAAAATAAAAAAATAAAAAGCAGGAAAAAGACACGAGCAGACAGTTGTCCTATAATTACATACAAATGGCCAACAGGCATATACAAGAGTGCTCAACAGCTCTACTCAGCAAAGGAATGCAAGTAAAAGCCTCAGTGAGATAACCTATCTATAGTAAAATGACTTTTGTCCAAGAAACAGGTGGTGGTGGATTCTGGAGAGGACATGAAGAAAGGGGAACCTGCAGACATTACTGGAAGGAATTTAAACTCATGCAGCTGCTGTGGAAAAGACTAGAATGGTTTCTTAAAAAGCTAAAAGTAAACTAGTGTGTGATCCAGCGACTATACTGCTGGGAATATATCCAAAAGAAAAGAAATCAATACACGGAGAAGGAACCTACAGTCACATAATTATTGCAGCGCTATATACAATGGACAGAATACAGAATCAACCTGAAGCCCATCAACAGATAAATGAATAAAGAAAATGTGTTGTCACTTGGCGCCCATAGCTCACTGAGTAGGGCGCCGGCCACATAAACTGAAGCTGGTGGGTTCAAACCTGGCCTGGGCCTGCTAAACAATAATAACAAGTGCAACCAAAAAATAGCTGGGTGTTGTGGCGGGCACCTGTAGTCCCAACTACTTAGGAGGCTGAGGTAAGAGAATCACTTAAGCCCAAGAGTTTGAAGTTGCTGTGAGCTATGATGCCACAGCACTCTACCAAGGGTGACATAGTGAGATTCTGTCTCATAAAAAACAAAAACAAAGAAAATGTGTCATGTATTAAAAAAAAGAACATTATTGAGCCATTAAAAGAATAGAATCCTGTCATTTTCAGCACCATGGATAGAACTGGAAGTCATTCTGTCATTCTGTTAAGTAAAATCAGCCAACCACAGAAAGACAAATATCACATGTTATCACATGCTGAAGCAGAAAAAGTGTATCTCATGAAGATGGAGAGTAGATAGGTAGTTTCCAGAGGCTGGGAAGAGTAAGCAGGAAGGGGATATGAAGAAAATTTGACTAATATTTACACACATATGATTTGACAGAAGAAATTAGACCAGTGGGAATGAATGTAATTTACAATCATTTATAGTACAAGGCAAAATAGCTAAACTAGAATAATTTGACTATTTCTAATATAAGGAAAAGACAAATATTTAAGATCACAGATCTTCTAAGTACACTAACTTTATCTTTTCAAATTATGTAAATCTATTAAATTATCATATTTCCCCAAACTAAAATATACAAATAAATTGTAAGAAAAATAAATAAATGATGTTAGAGAAACTATTAATAGTTATGCACAAACAGAAAAATGAAGTTAGATCTTAGTTTATACCATATATAAAAATCAGTTTGACATGGATTAAAGCCTTAAATATAAGATATGAAACTACAAAACCACTGGATGAAAAGAGGGAAATAGCTCTATGACATTTGTCTTTGACAATAGGTTTTTCTTGATATGTCCCTGAAAGCAAAGGCAATAAAAGCAAAAACAGAAAATGAAAGGCTATCAAACTAAAAAGATTCTGCACAATAAAGGAAATAATTAACAAATTGAGATGACTCATACAATGGGAAAAAAATATTTGGAAACTACATATAATAAAGGGTTCATATCCCAAATGAATGGAAATTTTAACTACTATATAGAAAGAAAATAAATAATCCAATGAGAAAATGAACAACAGACCTGAACAGACATTTCTCATAAGATGACAGACGGCCAATAAGTACACTAAAAAAGGTCATGATCATTGATTGTTAGGGAAATTTAAATTAAATTAACAAGGAGCTATATCACTCCATACCTGTTACAGTGGCTTTTACCAAAAAGATAAAAGATAAATGTTGGAGAAGACTAGGAGAAAAGAGAACTCATACAGTGTTAGTGTAAAGGTCAATTAGTGCAGCCACTGGAAAACTATATGGAAATCACTCAAAAATCTAAAAGTAGAACTACAATATGATACGGTAACTTCTATTCTGACTACATAGCTACAGAAACTAGAATAAGTGCCTTGAAAAGATGTCTGCATTCCCACACTCCCATGTCATTCTAGCATTATTCACAGTAGGCAAAATGTAGAAACAAGCAAAACGCTCATCAGTGGATAAATGGATAAAGAAAATGGAAAATTAGTTAGCCTTACAAAGCAGAGAAATCTTATAATGTTATGTAATATGGATAAAGGTGGAGGACATTATGTTTTTTTATTTATTTATTTTTGTTTTGAGACAGAGTTTTACTATGTCGCCCTCAGTAGAGTGCTATAGCACCACAGCTCACAGCAACCTCAAAGTCTTGGACTTAGCTGATTCTATTGCCTCAGCCTCCCAAGTAGCTGGGACTATAGGTGCCCACCACAATGCCCAGCTGTTATTTTGTTGTAGTTGTCATTGTTATTTAACAGGCCTGTGCCGCATTTGAACCTGCCAGCCTCGGTGTATGTGGCCAGTGCCCTAACCACTGAGCTATGGGTGCCTGAGCCAGGCATAGAAAGACAGCTCAGTATATCACATACACGGAATCTAATAAAGTTGAACTCACAGAAGAGAAGAAGAACCATGGTTACCATGGGCTAGGGAGGCATGAGGAGAGAAGAAATTGGTAGTTGTTTGATAAAGTGTATAACATTCCATCTATACAGGAGGACCAGGTTTTGAGTTGTATTGCACAACAAGGTGATTATAGTCAATAATAATGTATTATATGTTTTAAAGTAATTATGAGTGTACATTTCAAATGTATATTCCACAAAAATCGAGCATAAAGATTGATAGGTAAGTGATGGGTGTGTTAAACAACTTGATTTAATCATGACATTGTGTACGTATACCAAAACATCATATCACACCTCATTAGTGCACACAGTTATGATTTATCAAAATAAAATTAAGAATATTTTATAAATTTTAAAGGGGGATATAAAATTATCTCCCTTATTTAGTGAGTTATATAATGGGAGGGATTAAATCTGATTCTGATTAATGGAGATACAACCACGTAAAGATTCTTCTCATTTCTATGACAATATTCCAAGGCCCCTCCTTTGTTTTAAACAACATTCACTGTGTATTCTAAGTGGAAAAAAAAACCTATTTGAATACCTCACTTATTTATCCTAAGACTTTTGATTCATACTTTGATAATTAACATTTGTTTTTATCTCATTCATACGTTATAAGCCTACTTTGGTAACACCTGATAGAAAAGTAAAAGCAATGTTACTCATCTGAGATGGATCCTCATTTGATAAGGTTCAGTCTTATCTGTGTTCATCATAATGGTGTTTTTCTCATTATTCTCATACCAACATTATCATATTCACCAGATAAAATTTGGCAGAATATGTTTATTGAAATCCGTGATATCCATTTTGTAATAACTACAGAGGGCAGGGTGACAAATAACCAGGTGAGTGGCTGACATGCCCCACCTCCTGGACAAATTGTAATGAGAAAAAATTAAGGAGAGGACCCAGAGAGTACTAGATAATTTGTCAATCATCTTGAATTCCTGCCCAAAGGTATTTTGAGTCCTAACTGTAGCAAATTCCGTATTCTCTTGTAAAATAAAATATTTGAACCAACAGTTAACTAGACGCCACAACATTCTCAGGAAAATTTAGAGGAATAAAATAATCTAAGGAAAGATGGGCTCTCTTCTTTCATGTACAAATGTGGTGGAACACTCATTAGGAATAGATCTATTAATCTAGGCAAGAACATATTAGCAGATGAATAAGAGAAGAAATGGCAACTTCAAATATCTGACTCATGTTGATGGGTGAAATGCAGTGTAGAATATCAGGTTTAGCATGCTTGCTAAGGTATAATTGGCAAACAACTCAACAAAAAGGAAATATAAAGAGAAAATAAACAAAAAAGAATACATAGGCTTAGATCCAGGTTGCAACAAGAGAGTGAAAAATTGCCATCCTTATTCTGAAGAGCATTGTGACTTGAGATCAAGAGTATAAGAATAAAGGTGTAGTCTTCATTACAATGCAATATATCAATATGCCAAATTGCATTTATATCCCATGCATATACACACATAAAGAATAATGAAAAAAAGAACAGATGTGTAAATGGAGTATCTATTTTGTCAATGGCTTACAAATTGTATGTCCCATTCTTTTTTCCTTACCTTCCTCTTACGTTTCCTTCCCCTCCTTTTTCATCTCTGTAAATCAGTCAAACATAGGAAGCTTTCAGTTTACTGAAAAATGTGTTGTGCCATGAGTGATTTATATAAACCATTCAAGAATTTATTTTGCAACAAATCCCTGACAATTAATTATATTCACCCATTGTTGACAAGTTAGAGCTTTACAGAGTCATTGCACATGGAGTGGATAAAATTTAAATTTGTGTTGAAGAATGATTAACATTATCCATCATTTCCACAGACTATCTGTCAGTGGACTAGAGGAACTCAGACACATGAAAAGAGAATAAAAATGTAGAAGGATCAGTTTAAAAAGAAAAAAACATGGGAAATTAAAAGACTGTTCCAAGTAATTAAACAAGAACAGGTTACAAGATCGACCACAGAGGAAATGGCAACCTCAAATAAAGCCTTTGTACAAATAACTGCACTTAAAGCAAATGAAATAAAACAATAATTAAGAATTTGTAGTATGTAACTAGAAGGCT
>NW_003852431.1:121935-122927 GCF_000181295.1 Otolemur garnettii
TTAGTCCATGATAGATTTTCTTTTCCATTTATCTGAATGTGTTTGCTTTTATCTGTGTTCTGGAAAATATTTTCAATGCTTTTCTTTCATGAATTCCACCTATTACAAGAAAGACTGAGCTTGTGATATTACGCAGGTGCCAATATACATATTTTTTGCATTCAAGTGTGGGGTTTATGAAGAAGCGAGACTCCTGGACTTCTGATTTGAGTTTAGCACAGACTGCTTATGAATTACCAATCCTTGTTTTGTGTTCTTTATTTGTTTTAAATTGCAGAACTTCAGAGGTTGTATTTCCTTTTTTTTTTTTTTTGACTCTCCGCACATAGATTTCCCACCAATCCCAATAATTTTTCTTATTGCTTAACTAAACAGTTTCTGCTGGTCTTGAAGGGCAGGGCCTGAGACATCTCTCAGTTATCCGATTATCTCTGGCTCTCTCATTCTTAGTTGTCTTTTCTTAACCAGTTACCAGGCTGAGAAGCAAATATCAAAACTTGGCACGAATAGTGTATACAAACCTTTATTCTTAAACTGCCTTTCAGTGGCCTGATAACCAATCCTTTTGTAGAATTCACATTTATTTGTATTTATATTTCCCAATTCCATAAACATAACATTTTGTATGTCAACATTCTGATACTTAAAAACTGGGACACTGACTTATTTGTGAAACCATGGGCAATGCTGAAAATTCAGTAGCTGATTTTGGAAACATGAATGCTTTAGCCTCAACAAAAGACAGAATATTCACTTCTGAGGAATAAAACCAATGTGCTGATCCATGTCACTTTCCATGGAGGAAAGTTAGAAAGAGAGTTTGCCCTTTTGTTTTACTTTCCTGAAACTAATCACAATCCTCTGATACACAAACATTTGGCTGCAAGTTTTCCAAAGCCAGTGGAAGATTTCCAAACATAGTGGACATGTAGACTAATTATCAAGGTGCTACAAGCAATAGCTATACCAACTGTGATATTGGATAAAGCTAC
>NW_003852431.1:123600-126339 GCF_000181295.1 Otolemur garnettii
CTTGCAATAACTGAGAATCACACTTAGTGATTTTCTTATGATATAATAGCCAAAAACCAGTTAACAGAAGGTTGTGTGTAGTTATAATCACAATGCAATAGGAACATGCCGTAGAATTGGATTAAATTTACTCACCTCCATTGGAAGATGTAAGTTAGTAGGCAGCTCATTTTCACAGGAACACGTGGTCGTGTCCTCTGTGCTCCTGCTGTCTTCCTCCCCCTGTTTCTCTTCCCTTCCTATAAATCTATCCTCTCAGCTTTTCTATGCCTTTGTCTCTGAAATTCCAGTCTGTGACAAACTCCTTAGTATAACTTCCAGGATATGCTGGGTCTCTGGGTCTGACCTCATTTGAAAATTATCAAAAGACAGTTGTTTGAATTAGTCTCCAAGGAAGTTTGCTGGCACATGTGGACCTTTGGTCCTATGAAACCAGTGAAATGATCAATGAAAACTATTGGATCTTTTTTTTAAAGTTTTGAGTGTTGACATGGCTTTTCACATGACCTCTAACTGAGTGGAAACATGAAATGGGTAAGTCAATTATCTTTACTTAAATCATTAGCTTCAGGTGTTTTGAAGTTTTGCAAATCTCTCATAAATCTTTCTATTATTTATATCTAAACATCTATTGATATCAATAGTAAATTTTATACCTGTTTTAAATCTCACTGCAATATGTTTAGTCATCTAATGCTAATATTTCTCTTTCACCTTACTTAGAAACACTATTCTATGTATCAGTGTCTTAAATTTCTTCACCTGCCATGTGTACCCTTTGAAATGTAATAGGTAAAGGGTAGACACCTTTATCTGTTTTACTATATTAAATATCTCAGTAGTTAGCAATTCTGTAGAACAGTGTGTCATTATTCTGAATCTTTCATATAAAAACTGAAGAAATTCATCTCAAGAGGTTTATTTTGAAGACAGACACCCTGAATCGGGACCGAGATATACATGTTCACTTTTATTCAATATTCTGCTGATGTTGCTGTGACAAGTAAATTTCCATTTGGAAGCTGATATTAAGCAGCCCCTAAGCAAGTCGCAGCAGTGTTAGCAGTATAAGGCAAATGCAAGAATCCTGTTATCAATCCCTTTGCTTCCAGTTTATTCCCTGTTAAAATCAATCATTTTAATGGCTGCTGTATAAGCTTCCAAAATATTCCTTCAATCATGTTGTAGTACTGGCCAGACCACTGTAATAGGCAGAATCTATTGTCTCAAAGAAAAATAATATTTTTATAGGATTTTCATAGTTTGCAAACTACCTCTTCAACTTTATATAATTATTTTAATATCAATATTTTCTATGCTAATAAAAGTGTTAACTTTATTTACACTGAAATACATTGACATATATTTTCTTGAAAATCAAAGTCTTGTATTTCCAGGTGAAAATTTCAGATAATTTTAGGATATTTGCCCTTTTTTGATTCCTTATGCCTCCAAAAATCTGGAGTTGAACTTGTTATCTATTCTATAACCTCAACTTACTTTTGTGTTAAATGATGTGTAATCAATTTTGTCTTAAAATGTCTCATTTATCCAAAGTAGAATTTGTATAATTTAATGTTTATGTTGCTAGATTATTAATATTAAATATGTGACAAAAAGAAACCTTTACTGTGTCTACTAAAGACCAATTCAATCACTATAACTGGTGATGCTTCAAGAAATCAAAACTTCAAAAGAGAAGATGAAAATTAAGGGGCTAACAAATAATTGTAAACTTATTTAAAAATTTTTCCTTATAGTATTTCCCTTGATCTACATTTATATGATATACACATTTTGTGTTATTTTGTATGGAAAAGAGGATTAATAAAGTTTAGTAAAGTTTCTGTGACAAAATGTTAGTTGTGACCCACGCAGGTTTGGGTAAAAGTGGAAAAAGTAATGTATTGCTTTTAGCCCTCAATTTTCACAGACTTTGACATGGTTTAGGCTTCATGAGAATAACATCTTTATTTACAATATCTTTATATTTATAATATATTCATGTGTATAATATACATATTCATACTATCTTTAGGCCAAGTTGCTTATTTTCTATTTTTCAAGTATTGCGGGTCAGCAGTGAAGCATGACTTTCAAACAATACTCTGGCAGCTATAGCAATGTCACAGAGGGTCAATCTACAATCCCACTCCATCCATCAAAATTACTTTGACTTTCTTCTCCAATACAAAGTCATCGTATTTTGATCTAAAATTCTCACATTCTCAATCTATTTCTTTGTAGCATCATTTCATACACATACAATGTGCATATTTTCTATGTTAATGTATAGATTATGCTTGGAAAGTTAGCATCTTCCCTACGGTTTGTATGAGACAAGTTCTGAGTCTCTGTTTTATTGACTCCACAGTATTAGGAAATAGAATATTTCTATCTCTTTCTCATAAATATAAAAGAGTATAATTTAATACTTTGTTCACTTATTCATTAATTTAAAAATTATATACTACTTGTACAGTTAGAAATTTTCAGGCAAAACTATGGAGAGAAACCTGAATTCATAAAAGTAAGGAGCTTATTGAAGTAACAATGTAGCCTAATTGTAAGTACCCTCATATTAATTGCAAATTAAAAAAATTAAAAACTGTTTGAAGAAATAATATCTTTTTCCATGAAAAAAAAAATTATCTGAAGAGATAATTCCTGATCTGGGTGGCCAAATTCAACCACGATACTCTGGTTTTCTGCCATGGAGAACACTTCTTAAACCTCCCC
>NW_003852431.1:127872-149500 GCF_000181295.1 Otolemur garnettii
AATAGGGCAAGACTCTGTCATTCTGGGAAACTCACTTTATTGATTCTCCTTTCTGGCTATGTGGGATTGAGAGAAATCCTTCAACCTTCTGGGAATACATGTGTCATCTTGAACACATTGTTGTTAGAAATATGGACATTAAAGGCCTTTTTAGTGAGATCTCAGACAGAAATGAGGAATAGGTTATTGAATATTGGAGGTCAGGCTATCCTGTTATAAAGGGATAATTTGGCTGAATTGTGATTTGGTGTTGGTGGACACCATAACTTTCAAGGGATGAAATTAGATATTTAGCTGAGAAACTTCTGAGAATAGTGTTTAACAAGTGCTTTGATTATTCTTTACTACTTATAGTAAAACAAGAAAGAGAGAGATGAATTCAATCTATTGTTAAGCAAAAAAGAAACAGAACTTGAAGATTTGGAAAATTATCAGCCTATCTGTACTGCAAGCTTAAATATGCTTTAGAGAGAAAGCTACTTCTGTGGTCAAATAATTTCTTTGATGTGGAGATTCATATGGATTTTAATGATGTATTTAATTAGCTATTTCAGCTTAGACAGGAATGAAGATGAAATTGTGCCAGCAGAAACCCTGCTAGCTGGGATTAAATGAAACTGAGAAAAATGAGATGTTATGAAGGAAGATTGCAAACATTCCTTATCCTTACAGATAATAGAAGCTCAGAAGGAGATTCAGAGATCTTCAGGCTGTCATTCTCACCATGGGTCCAGTGGTCAAGGCTTTTTCCAACTTGGTTTTAGAAAGTGAATCTCTTTCATCATTTTCAGCTGGTGGGGCAGATTCTGCTGACCCCCAGTGGTCCTGTATAAAAGAGCACCAAATGAAAGAGGAGTAATTTTCAGCCTTAAGGTCTAATGGAATTTGCCTTGCTGGATTCTGGGCTTGCTTTAGAAATATCATACCTCTCTTCCTTCTGATTTGCCCCTGGTGGAATGGAAATGACTATTCTCTGCCAATCCCATCACTGTATTTGGAAGCACATACTTCTATGCTGCACGGGTTCACATTTGAAGACGTTGCCTTGAGAGATAGCATATATCCAGTCTCATCTGTATGTGATTTAGATAAAATTATGAAACTTTGGATCTTAAAGTAGATGCTGGAATGCTGAGACTTTTGGGGACTCTTGGAGTGAAACAAATGCAGTTTGCATATGAGAAGGACATGAATTTTAGGGATTCCAGATTAATGTTGTGGGCATGATATATGTTTATGTTTCTGCAAAATTCACTTGCTGAAGCCATAATCCCCAATGTGTCTGAATTCAAAGGTCAGTCTCTAAAGAAGTAATTAAGACAAATGAAATCGTAAGTACAGGCCCCTAATCAAATAAAACTAACATTTTTATAGGAATATACTTCAAAGAACTCTTTCTTTCTTTCCCTCTTTTTCTCTCTACCCCATCTCTTCTTTCTCCCCTCCTCACTACATGCAGTGAGGAAAGGCGAAGTGATAATATCACAGGAAAGCACCATCTACATTCCAAGAAGAGAGCCTGCACCAGCAGGGGAGGCTGCCAGGCCTTGACCTGGGAATTTCTATCTCTAAAATTATACACACACACACACACACACACACACACACACACACACACATTTCTCTTGTTTTAGCCATGAAGTCTATGATTTTTTTATGGCATTCCAAGAAGAACAATATACTGAATGGAAAAATAATGCACAATGTGAGAAAAGCTCGCATGGCAAGGTACTGCAGACAGTTCCCTGGAGGTGAAGGAATTTCCATCTAATGTTTGGGAGAAAACTAGAGTCTCCAGTTCTCCAACTACAAGAAACAAATTATCCCAATGAGATGAGTGAGGAGGTGAAAGAAGATTATTCCTTAATCAAGACTACAGATGAAAACACAATTTGGCCATCACTTTGATGAGAGTTTTGGGAGATATTGCCAGATGACCCAGTAAAGCCACGCCAACATACACGCCATATAGCAACTATGAAATAATATATGTGACTTGTATTAAATGCTAAGTTTGTAGTAATTTATTGATAACACTATAAAATAAAATCCTAGTTATGTATTTATTTAAACTCATGGAAAAAAGTTTTTACTAATGGTAAATATAAACTGTAAATACGGGGTGTTCATAATTTCATGTGAAATTTAAAATAATTGTCCACAAAATATTTACCAATGGTAAATTGAAAATGCACCCTGTATATTACAGAAATAAGTATTAATATGAAATTTAATTGCTATATAAGTACATAAAAATAAATTTACCAACATAAAGAAAAGAGATTCCTAAATTTAATATTTTACAAAGGTAAAATAATATCTATATCATATCAATAAAATACATTAATAGATACATAAAATGTTTTAAAACACAAAAACTAAAATCCTGGAAGAATGTTGCCAGTGGAAATGGTAGAGTAGGTAACTCCAGGGTCTTGTCCCTTCACACACACACACTCACAAAAAATCTAAAAATCAAGCAAAAACTGCCAGAATATAGTCTGTCATACTTGTGGAAAACAGTCAAAAGTTACAATAATCAAATGAATGCTGAGTCAAGAAAAAAGGCAACTTAAAACGGAAGAAATGTCAGCATTTTTACCTGCTTTTTCTTTACCATCTTCCTTTGTTCAAAAAAAAAAAAAAATCTTAAAGATGGCAGCCACTGTTCTCAATCTGGAAGGCTGGCTCCTGCCTCTAAGAACTGAACTTATTTTCAAAGAATTAAATTTGTCTATTCTAACCTATCTAGGGACTACTTAAAAGACCAAGCAAGATAGTCATCTTTGAGTAGCCTCACCTAGAATTTGCTCTGACCATACAAGTGGCAGACATTAGATGAAAAAGTAAATAATTCAAATGAACCAACTGTAGTTGGTGCAAAATATTGCAATTGAGGTAACAGAAAAAATGACAAGCATGAGAGGAAATGCCAGAAAGAGAGAGTTTCTTTGATAAAATAGCACCAAAAAGTCTCCACATATACCAGCTAATCAAGAAAGTCATGTTTTCCCAGGGTAGGAGTTATTATGATTAGAAATTACATGAAAAGAACTTAAGGTTTATATTTGTCCATTATACAGATTCAGTGCAAGTAGGAAATGAGAGATAAGGCAAAGTAGTAAATGGTCTAGACAGGAGCTGAAGGAGTGATTCTGCTCAGCTAATCTGAAAAGACTGGAAATTATTATTATTGTTATTAGACATTCTCTTTCATTATATAGTTCCCCTTTGGCCCATGACATTCAGAACATCTCTGTCAACATATTGAGTGAACACAACCTAAAGAAACAGATTTCTGAGCCCAAGGTTAAAAAATAAAGGCTTCACAGAAAGAGTTCATAAAGATCATTAAACAAATAAAAACCAACAGCTTACAGCAAAAAGAGGAATAATATGATTACAAATTTACTACATTATAATATTTACATTCTTTAGTTTTCAATAAAAATTTCAAAACATGAAGACACAAAAACATACAACACATTAAAGAAGATTTTAGTGCAGACACAATTCCTTCAAAAGCAAAACTATTAGACTTATAAAACAAAGACATTAGCTCTACTACTCTCTTTACTATAGTCAAAGAGAAAAAAATAAACCAGATAGTAATATGAAAACAGAGAGAAAATATAAACAAAACAGTAAAAGTTATAAATAAAAAGACAATACAATCTTAGAATTAAGAAGGACAATAACTAAAATTTAAAAGCTCATTGAAAAGGTTCAGTAGCAGATTTTAGAAGGAACAAAACGTATCAGTGAATTAAGAGATAAATACATCGAAATTATTCACTTTGGCTCAGCGCCTGTGGCTTAAGTGGCTAAGGCGACAGCCAGCCACATACATCTAAGGTGGTGGGTTCAGATCTAGCCTGGGCCTGCCAAACAACAGTGATGGCTGCAACCGAAAAAAAAATAGCGAGGCATTGTGGCAGGCGCCTGTAGTCCCAGCTATTTGGGAGGCTGAGGCAGGAGACTCGCTTGAGCCCAGGAGTTGGAAGTTGCTGTGAGCAGTGAAGCCATGGCACTCTACCCAGGGGGACAGCTTGAGGCTCTGTCTCAAAAAAAAAAAAAAAAAAAAAAAAAAAAAAGAAATTATTCACTTTGAGAAATTGTGAAAAGGAATAATCAATGAAGCAAAGACAAGTGACGGACTCCATCAAGCGTACTGCAGATTTATAATGAGGATCCCAGAGAAAAGGAAAGAGGGAGAGAAAGGAGCAGAAAAGATAATTGAAGAGATTATTGACAAAATTTCCCCAAATATGATAAAAGGTAAATACACATTCAAGAAATTCAATTATTCAAAATAAATAGATTCAAATAAATCCACACTGATTCACATAATCAAGTTGTCAAAAGCCAAAGAGAAACAGAAAATCTTGAAAGCAGCAAGAGAGACGCACCACATCTCATGCAAAGTTTCCTCAGAAAGATTACCTAGAATTATGATGCACAGAGGGAATAGGATAACCTTTTTAAAGTAGTGAAAGGGGTAATTGTCAACCAAGAGATCTACACTCTGCAAATTAACCTTCAAAAAAGGATGAAAAATTAAAGCATTCTCAGCAAAGCAAAGCTCAGAGATTTAGACCCACACTACAAGAAAGGCTAAAATGTTTCAGGTTAACATAAAAAGAGGCAAGATAGTAATTTATGACAGGAACAAATAAAGAATTCTAGTAAAGCAACTACACAGGTAAAAGTAAGAGCCATTGTTGTATTTTTTGATTGTAACTTCTCATATTTTTTCTTTTATTTTCATATTTCTTCCTTTTTATCTTTTTTCTTTTATTTTCATATTTCAAACTACTTTTTTCATATCTTATGTAATTTAAAAGACAAAGGCATAAACAACAATTATAAAAATGTGTTAAATCTCACACAATGAAAAGAATATACAATATGGGTCTGAAGTGTGAAGATCCACTCATATTGCATACATAACATTTTTCAATGAATGTACTGGAAAATATTTTGGAGATTTGTGACAATTTGAAAAATCTCTGAGATGAACTTAATGGCATAGAAATATGAAAAAAAAAAGTTAGATATGCATTGAATTAATAAAATATGGGTCAATATTATTTTATCATTTACTGCCATAAAATATAGACAAATCTATTGTAAATGTTTAAAATTTATCACAATTTTTATGCACACAAGCACTTACAGCCAATATATGGTGCTGTTTACAATCAAGAGACATGTATGAACTACAAAGACTCAGTATTAAATCACAACTGCATAAAATAAACTGTAGTCCTGCTGTAATAATTCCATATCCACCTCTTATCCTATTGCAAGGAGCTCAAATGTTGTATCTGCTTAAAATGTCATGTTATGCTAATCATCTCCACACGAGCAGTTTGTCTCTCCAATAAGTTGCTTACCATGGTAAACAGTGAGCTCTCATGGCTCTCACTTCTTTCATCGCATTTAATTCAATACTGCGAACTTTGAATAACTCATACAAAGTGTCACTGGGGAGATGGCGGGAGTCCTCCCAAGAAGCACAGAAAAGTAATGCCATTACAAAAGAGACTTAAATTGCTTGATATATACCATAGATTGAAGTCTGCAACTGCTATTTCCTGCCATTTCAGGATAAAGAAATTCCACATAAAGATCCACATAAATGGTCAAAACTTGGACAACTATTTCTCCATCAAAAACCCAGATTACTAACCAGCAAACACATGTAAAAAAGGCTTAACATCATTAATCATCAGGAAAATGTATATCAATAGCACAGTGGTATGTCATTTACAGACACTAGTTATTACTTTCTCAAAAAAAAAAAAAAAGAAAAGAAAAGAATGTGTTAGTGAATATGTGGAGAAATTAGAAACTTTTTTATGTTCTAGTGGGAATGTGAAATTATTCTGCTGCTGTGAACTTCAGTTTAGCAGTTCCTCAAATAGCTAAACACACCACATGACCCAGAAATAGATCCCAAGTAATTGAAAATAGATACTCAAAGAATTAAACATGTATGCATATTTAGAGAAGAATTAATCACATTGTCATAGTGGGAACGCATATTTAGAGAAGAATTAATCACATTGTCATAGTGGGAACACAAATGTTCAACAAATGAAAGGTTAAACAAATGAGGTATATTGTGAGTATATACATATTTATATACTTAGAGCCATATATTTAGTCATGACATAGAATGAAGTTTTAATACATGATAGACAACATGGTTACACCTCACAAACATTATGATTAGTAAAAGTCAGCAACGATGAGCTAACATGTTATATAATTTCCCTGAGATGATTTAGCAGAAAGCAAATTGGTGGTTGCCAAAAAATTGTAGTGTGGAATAGGTACGGGTGAGGAACTGTTCCATGGGTTTGGGGTTTCCTTTGCGGTTTTTAAAAATGTTTTCAAGGTACATAGCTTTAGTCACTGCACAATATTGCAGTTATACTGAATAACAATTGTTATTTACTTCAAGTAGATAATTTCACAACATGAGAATTTCATTTCTAAAGGAAATTATAATGAAATGAATAGAAATTCCACACTAGAAATAACCAATCAAACAAATAAAGGCTATGAATGTTATTTTTTAAAGTCCATCCTAATATACTCACCATGCTGAAAAGTTGAAATTTGAAAGACGCTCAAAGAAGAATGCTATACATTCCAGTGTTAAAGTCTTAGATGGAAAGGATGTAAACAATCACAAATAGGCTGGGTGCCCGTGGCTCAGTGTTTAGGGCGCCAGGCACACACACTGGGGATGGCAGGTTGGAACCCAGCCTGGGCCAGCTAAACAACAGTGATAATTGCAATGAAAAAATAGCTGGGGGTTGTGGTGGGCACCTATAGTCTCAGCTAGTTGGGAGAGTGTAGCAAGAATTGGCTTAAGTTCAAGAGTTTGAGGTTGCTGTGAGCTGTGACAGCATAGCACTCTACCAAGGGCAACATAGTGAGACTCTGTTTCAAAAACAGAGTACCTATTAAACAGGTACCTATTAAACAGGTACCTATTAAACAAACAGCTTGATATTAAAGCATAAAGCAATTAAAACAATGGCTGGAAGAAAAAACTGAGGGAAAAAAAAGAAAAAGAGAGAGAGGAATAAATGACTTGAAGAATACAGAAATTAAATAAAATTTATGCACAAACACATTGATCTCAATTATTGTGTGTTTTGATGTTCTGCACTTCATATAAGAATGTAAATTTATTTAAGCCCATATGATGATTGCCAGTTTACAGTTTAACAAATTTGACAATATCAACATCATATGGTTTGTGCTCTTGGAGCACAAGTTAACTAATTTATAAATAAAAATAGGTGTGTAACAATCCCATTGCATTTGGAAGGTAATTTACAATCTTTAAAACCCTAGACAAAAAATAACACTTAAAACTTTTCAATATTAAAATACCATTTTAATACTGAAATAAGTCAATAGTAAAAATGTCTATGAATATAATTTAGAAAGTATTTAAAACAAAGTATGTTTTAAAATTGCTTTATTGAAAGAAGATAACAGACTTTAAAAAATTAGCATTGAATATTGAAGAAATTGGAATAGGAAAGTGGAACAAATTAAACGAAAGAGGTAAAAAGAATAATAATGCTAAGTACTTTAAAATTAATGTCCTTCAGGGAAGCAAGAGCGTAGATTGGGGATAATAGAAATGGTAAAAATAGAACACATGAGAGAGGTGCACGGACCTAGATGGTAATGATTCTCGAAAAATGAATATGATTTCTCCTAAATTAAATCGTTACTCTTCTCTTTTTAGAGAAACCAGCTGCTGGAAAGAGCTGGGAGAAGAGCGTGGGAAACGGTATGTTGTTGCTCTTTGATGCATAGAAAGCACATAGAGTTCAGAATCACAAACTGAAGTAATTTATTTAAGACGTACTTTGGTAATGAAAATGTTAAATATGAACTGAAACACAAAGTTCAAATACATTACAGACTGACTTTATTAATAGTGAGAACATTTTCAGATGGCAGAAGCAATAAAATCTGAGAATTTAAGATAAATAAGAATTATGAGTCTCTGTATACATCGTATATAGAGACAATGTCCATGTATATGCTTTATATTCTAGAAGTTTTGATGTAGAGATTTTTCTGCTATACTTTAATACCAAACATTTTCTAATTTTCCTTTTGATTATTTTGTTCACTTATGGGCAGGTTAACATTCTATTAATTTATAATATAGTCTTTTCTCATCTTTTTGATATTAATAATGTTATTATTTTATGGTCAAAATATATGATATATGTGAACTAATTCATAAAAATTTGTTAAGATTTGATTTATTGTTATAAAGTTTGTCAGTGGATAGAATGTTTAAGTTTTTTTTTTTTTTTTTTTTTTTCAGTTTTTGGCCATGGCCAGGTTTGAACCCACCACTTCCAGTATATGGGGCCGGTGCCCTACTCCTTGAGCCACAGGCACTACCCATGTTTAAGTTGGTTTTGATGGGTACATGTTGTCTCTAATTGTGAGGTACTCAAGTCTACATAGACCCATTAAATACACCTTATTAATTGCATCACTAAATTTTTCTATACTTGTACTGATTTTTTGTCAGCTTGATTAATGAACTACCATGATAGGTATCTTAAAATCTCTAACTATTCTGACCAATGTATTGATTTTTTCTAGTTTTGTCTCATAATTTAAAAGGATATTACTAGGTGCACACAACTGAAAAATTATATCCTATTAGTAAACTGAGCCTTAAATCATGATATAGTTAGTGTCATTAGAGTTACAAATGCATTTTGTCCCAAAGTCTTAACTCCTTTGCTATTAATATAACGACATGATTAATTTTCATACATTGTTTTATCATGCTTTGCTTTATTGCACTTTCCAAACAATGTTTTCACCAACTGATGGTTGGTAGCAACACTATGTAGAGCAAATCTACTGGTGCTGTTTTCCTGATACCATGTGCTCACTTCAGGTCTCTATGCAAGCACTTTTTAGAAACAAAGTATTTTAATTAAGGTACATATACAGTGTTTTTAGACATAATATGATTGTACAGTTAATAAACTAGCCGATAGTGTAAACACAAGTTGTAAGTGCATTGGGAAACAAAAAATAATCATATGACTCATTTTATTGTGGAGGTCTGGAACAGACCTGTCCAGGTGTACCTTTATTAGGGAATACGTGCATTAGAGAGGTAATTATGTTGAAATTAGAACATTAGGGTGTGCCTTCATCCAATATGACTGTGTCTTTGTAAAACAGCTCTGAACACAGAGGCCTGCAGAGGGAGCCACCTGAAAACAAGGAGGACACCATGGCAAACCAGGCAGCATCCTGGAACAAATCCTTCAAATCCGCCTCCCTCAGAAAGAACCACTCTTGTCAACACCTCCATCTTAGATTTCTACCCTCCCTACTGTGAGAAAATGAATTTCTATCGTTTAAGCTACCTGGTCTGTGATTCTTCGTTTTTGTAGCCCTAACAAACTAATAAATCATCTTTGCTCTTTCCACTTGATGCATTCGGTGTTTCTCCTGGAAACTGCATTTAGTACTTTTAATCCAATGTAGATGTAGTTCATTTAATTTTCTTGTTAATATAAAAAATTTGGATGCTTTCTACTGCCTATAGTTCTGCTTTCATTCTATTCCATTGTTTCTACTTTCTTTTTTATGACATGTTTTCTTTAGAATTGATTGTCATTATTTATCTCATTTCATTTTCAACTCCTATTGATTTAGAAGATACATAATATGTTTCTATTATTTTAGCATTTCCCTTTGGCACTTTAATAATAAGTGTAGTTAACTTGGAATATTCTAAAAGGAATCAATTGTTTACTCTTTTCTTCAACCATAAAGTAATCTATAAACCATTTGTTCTAGTCAGACCATTCTAGTTTGTAGAAAAGGTTTTATGTATTTTACTTTAATCTTACTTTTTAAAACTCTACCCATTAGAATTTGATACTGTTGTTTTATATCATCTATGCTAATTTGAGTAACAAAGCCTCAATTGAGATTTAAGTACCAATTTACCATTTTACTAACACAATGTCTTCTAGTATCTCCAACTTCCTCATAGGTTCATTTTTCTTCTTTTTTGAAATTTACACCCTTTAGTGACAGTTTTGGCAGTAATAACTCTCCATATTTACCAGAAAATGCCTCTCTTTAGATCTTGTTTTGAAGAGTTTTCTTGCTTACAATTATAAAACACATAGTATATTTTATCAATAATTTGAAAATAGTATTTCTTTGTTTTCTTCCTGCTAATGAATAAATCAGCCGTCCAAGTGTTTGTATTTCCTTAGTCCATAATCTGATTTTGCACTTCAGTTGTTTTAATTTAAGAGCTCTTCTTTTTATGAGTGCCCTGTAATTTTATAAAGATATGTCTAGGTGTGTATTTCTTCTTATTTTTTTGTGTGTGAGATTCTACCTTTCCTTAATTCTGAGGATTGTATATTTCCTTCACAATGATAATTTCTAAGCCACTACCTTTGTATAGGTTATTTATATTTTATTCTTGCCATTACCTATTTTTAGAATTCTTAGGAGATACATTTCAGACCATCTCATCTCATCTTTATTGCTAAACCTTTCTGCATACTTTAAAATTTGTGTCTCTGTGTTTGTCTCTGTATTATACAGTTATACTCTGTGTTATACTCTATATACAATTTATACTATTTTCTTTTCAGTTATGCCTGATATACTATTTAGGCATAATACAGTTGTTTTAATCTCAATGTCTTATGCATTTCTTAGATTTTAAATTTCCTATTTTGTTTCATTATATAGAATAAACCTACTTGATACATCTTTGAAATCTGAAAATGTCATTGTATGAAATGTTCATTTATCTGGTTCTGTTTGGTTTTTCTTATTCACCCCTTCATTTGTTTTCTTCTGAAGTTTGTGATCTTTTTTTTATTAAATCATAGCTGTGTACATTAATGTAATCACAGGGTACAATGTGCTGGTTTTATATACAATCTGAAATATTTTCATCAAACTGGTTAACATAGGCTTCATGGCACCTTCTTAGTTATTGTGTTAAGACATTTATATTCTACATTTAGTAAATTTCACATGTACCCTTGTAAGATGCACCATAGGTGGAGTTCCACCGATTACCCTCCCTCCACCCATTGTGATTTTTTATTATTATTTCATTTATTATTTTAAAAGTTTTATAATTCTATCTATGGAAATATTTTTAGAGACATGTTAAATTATCTTTTTTCTTCTAGAAGGATCTGTGTTTACTTCTACTAGTTACTCTTAATATTTAGACTTTTTGTGTTTTAAGGTTCAAAAGGTGTGTGGTTTTGAGATAACTTGTGATTCAATAATAAAATCATGTGAAACTCCACAAGTAAAAATACATGCTTAATGGCATCATTTTTTGTTTTGTTTTGTTTTGTTTAGCAGGCCTGGGATGGGTTTCAACCCACCAGCCCCAGAGAACGTAGCGATGCCCTAACCACTGAGCCACAGGCGCCCAGACAATGGAGTCATTTTTTTATTTTTTTAATCTATACCCAAAGGTAACATGAAATAAAATTTTCATGGTTAAATGAAAATTCGTTGCTCTGACACTGTAGTGGGATTTTTCTTCTTTTCTACTAGATTCTTTTCCTGACAGGTAAGCTTTCTTTGAAGTTAATACATATAAAATGGACATAAATGGCTTTTTCTAGTTAGGCCATGGTACTAAATTTCTGGTCTATATTACCTATTTATACCCTTTGGTATCTAGCAGCTTATTTCAATTCCTGAACTTGGGGAGTTTCATTTCTGTCCTTTGTGGATGGCCAATTGTCTTCTAGGTTCCAAAAGCATATAGAGCCATGATGATGATGATGGTGATGATGGTGAACACATTTGTGTACAAGATAGCGGAAGAATATCAACATCTTTCTTATCTCACTGAAAGCAGAAGTTGATGTAATTCTATGTAAGTATAAACATATTGAAATAAAATATACATTGTACTTTATTATGAATATGCCTATAAAACGACTACTAAAACAGTAAATTTGAGATAAGATATATTCTATATTGTGTGCTATCCTTCATATACCAGAATATTTTACATATGGTACACGTCTTGTAGTGACTTAATATACTTAAAAAAATTACTATAGCTTTGTGTCATTTCATTAGAAACATAGGTTGATTTGGCAACCTGATCAACAACGGTTCCTTTAAATTATATTTCCTCAGGAGTCTCATATTCATTTTGTGATGAGTAATGTTTAATAAATACGGATGTGACAAACAACTAATATTAATCTCTTTGAAATGCACAAATATGTTAATAAAAATAATGTAGGATATATGTAAGATTTAGCTGTAAAATAGTAAATTGCCAATAAAGAAGAAAACAATAAAATTCTATGATCCCATATGTCTTTAAAGCACATGTAACTCCTGAAATTTGTTCTTCTGCACTTCTCTACTGTCTATCTTTTGCTTGGAACAGAATTCTCAGTAAGCAATTATCTCTAGTGATAACCCAGTTTTATTGTAAAGAATGTTATGATCATGCCATTGTACAAATATACCTAATTCAATTACCTCTAAGTAAATTAAAATATCAGTACTAAACTATGTATTTAAATTTGAAATATGTGGTTTATAGCCGGTAAAATTTTATTAGAAGCTAAAAAAAAGTTGTTGGTAAGTTAAAGAAATGTATCACATGACTAACAGGATTTAAAAAGCCAAAATAGTTCTTTATTCCAAAAAATAATCTTATAATGATTTTATTTAAATTTTCAACAATATAATATTTTTAAAAATAGTATTTGTAACTTTACTCTTGGAAATCTTCTGCAATATCCATTTGGTGATGAGCTACTGAGGGCCATCTTCCAACATGCTGGGAGAACGTTCATTTATGCTCAGCATGTTGTACTAATGAACACTTATTACACAAATACAAATACAAATTGGCTTTGTATTTATAAAACACAAATACAATTTATATATTTTAATCTTTGTTCTATGATTTTTTCTTTGAATTTTGTAATCTTATTTACATTTTTCTTTAAATTATGATTATTACTTGCAGTTAATATTACTGTTTGAGGCTCGGCGCCTGTGGCTCAAGTGGCTAAGGCACCAGCCACATACACCTAAGGTGGCAGGTTGGAATCCAGCCCAGGCCTGCCAAACAACAATGATGGCTGCAACCAAAAAATGGCCGGGCATTGTGGCAGGCTTCTGTGTTTCCAGCTACTTGGGAGGCTGAGGCAGGAGACTCGCTTGAGCCGAAGAGTTGGAAGTTGCTGTGAGCTATGAGCCACAGAGCCAGGGGGACAGCTTGAGGCTCTGTCTCAAAAAAAAAAAAAGAATAATATTACCGTTTCCTCAAAATCTTGTTCGATTATTGAAACAGCTTTAAATTTTGAGCTTTAGTCAATTACTTTTGACTAGTAGTTTAACTTTAGTTACTATTAGAAAATAATGAAAAAAAAAAGAAAAGAATGATAATTTAGATGTAACAAGTTAATGCTTTTCTCTAAGCATGGGTAGTAAAGCTTACTTGAGTAGTGGTTTAATGAACACTTAAATATAGTCTTATTTTCCTTCTGATATATATATATATATATATAACCCTTCTAATGCTGTTTTTATTTTTTTTTATTAAATCATAGCTGTGTACATTAATGCAATCATGGGCTACAGTGTGGTGTTTTCATATACAATTTGAAATATTTTCATCAAACTGGTTAACATAGCCTTCATGTCATTTTCTTAGTTATTGAGTTAAAACTTTCATACTGGGCTGTTAGAAAGATTCACTTGTACCCCTGTAAGATAAACCATAGAGGTGATATTTTGAAATTGTATTCCAGACTAAGGATGCAAAAATTGTATTCCAGACTAAGCACTGCAATAAGTATTATTGCAGGTTTGTTTTGGTTCATTACTACAAAATTGTCATGAATCTCAGCCTGAGATTGCTCACTCAACATACCTGTATTGACAGATCATGTGTTCAGGCACTATTAAAATAACTGAAGTGATGTTTAAGAATAATACAGTTGTGGCCATGAACAGTGACATCAGGAGAATACAATTGCTGAGGTATCCAAAGGAAACACAATGCTTAGAAATGCAAATATAAAGCTAAGAAATGTTTTCTTTAATCATCTTCTGTTTCTTTTGATATGACTGTTATTTTACTCTAACAAATGTAATTTTTCCTTTAATGCCAGTGACATGATTTTTATTAATTGATATCCTTAGTTGGGTTAGTTTTATTAGGTTGGATATAATGTCAAAAGCATCGTGCTTCAGTTTTGCTGTCTCATAG
Organism: Otolemur garnettii; assembly: GCF_000181295.1. NCBI lineage: Eukaryota > Metazoa > Chordata > Mammalia > Primates > Galagidae > Otolemur > Otolemur garnettii. Next base: position 142,196 of record NW_003852431.1, read on the forward strand.
TATAAGACAGTTTTTGCAATACAGTAGAACCCCTGTAAGCTCACCACTCAAGAGACTGTAACAAACCGCTCAACATACAGAGGTGGTCACAGAAAGAACTAAGCCAGTTATACTGATTTATACATGTGGTATGTGTCCAGCTTATGAAAATCAGGCCAATTTAAGGAAGTGGTCCATGTAGAGAGATGGTTAACTACGGAAGTTCTACTTTATGCATTTTTAAAATTATTCCATGATATAATAGTTGAAATACATGTATTCAGGAACTATCATGTCTCTCTTTAGCCTCTAGTCCCCCTTTATGTTTTCTAAGTATCAGACAGTTGTTGGAGGTCTATGCATTTAAAGAGTGAAAGTTTATGCACTATTTGCTGCTGAGGACACTGGAGAGAACAGATAACTAAAAGTTGGGCAATTTAGTTTGCACAGAAAAGTGAACACTACAATGGCGAACACAAAATGTCAGCATTCCTTAAGAATATAGTTTTAAATTACCAAGAATCTCCTGACATACAAACCCACTGGCAATATTTTAAAAGGTGTGTATTTGTTTAATTTTATAAGCCAACTGTAGATCAAAAATATATTTTAATTTGTCAGTGTATATGCACTATTATTGTTTTATCGGACTGAAATTAAGGAATATTCCATGAAGTGGAATTCTTCTTGAATTCTTCCAAGAAGAATCTGATGAACTCTTTCTAAAAATCAATTATTTAAGACTAAGTATGTTAAGATTTATTTTAAAAGGCAAAGAAGTAGAAGTAATTAAGAAGCCAATGTATTTACACTTGTATCCATATTCATATGAGAAATTATTATAGATTTTCATTGTCATATAATTTTGTTGTAAAAATATCTAGTCAATCAAGATTAGAAATAATAATATACAGTTACATCAATGATATGTAAACAAGTAATACAAAAATAGTAGGTTGTTTTGAAACCTGAAAACGTATCTACAATTCCAATGTAGTGAGAATAACTCTACACAACTCTTGATAGAGCGACTCTTGCTTTATCTAGGTCATGGGTGGGTAATACTTAGGGGATGGGAGTGGCTTTATATATGTACCCATATTTAAATTCAGCACAACTGGAACTGAATAATTCTTTGTTGTGGGGAGCTATTCTGTGCTTTTCAAAATGGTTAGCAGCATCCGTACCTGCTAGATGCCATTAGGCCTCCCCCTAGTGAGCTTTGGAATCCAAAACATCTCCAGATGTTGCCAAATGTGCCCTTGGAGTAAAATAACTTCTCGTTGAGAGCCAGGGTTGAGAGACTTTGGACCATTTTGCTCACTGGAACCCATTATACCATTAAGTCTCATTGACAGTTATTCTTCGGGAAACCTAGTTTATTTTCTTTTAGCTTGTTCTGACTCTGGCATTATTTCTCTTAACTTTAAACCAGGTAAAAAAGAACATGACTTTTTAAAAATTTTATTGTAGCTCAATAAATTAAGACATTCCATGTTACTGACCAGTCAAAAGCATTTAGATCCATAAGGAAATTAAACTAAAAACAAATTCGGAAGCATAATAAGTGAAACTAAAATGGAAATACAAATATACACTAAATAAGAAACTAAATTTCTATGTAAACCATATGCCCCTGCGGTCTGGCAGCAAATCATTTGATTTCATAATGAAGCTTAAGGAAACAAATGATCAAGGGTTTGGTTACTATGCGTGGAGTCAGAAAACTGTGAGAATGTGAGTTCCTTCCCAGTCTTGCCTCTTGTACTGCACCTGGCCTGGTCTTGAAATCCCCAGTTGGCAAAACACAGAGCCTTTTTGTCTGGATGAGGCTCAGAAGGACATGTCCATTGGTTTTCTTTGTTTTTTAATCTTTATTACTTTCCCATTTCCGTTTCTAATTGTATTATTGTCTGACCATTCCATGCTACTACCACATATTTCTTTTAGGTTTATGAGTGTTTTCATCTTATTTGAGAAAGTAACATCCTGTAATCTGATGACTTGAGGTAAACACTTAATATTTTAGTCCTAGCATTCTGTGCAGGGGAGGCAGGTGAATTGCTTGAGCTCAGGAGTTCAAGACCAGCCTGAGCAAGAGGCTGTCTCTACTAAAAAAAAATTTTTAAAAACTAGCTGAGTGTTGTAGTAGGAGCCTGTAATCCCAGCTACTCAGGAGGCTGAGGCAAGAGGATTGCTTGAGCCCCGGAGTTTGAGGTTGCTGTGAGCTATGATGCCATGGCATTCTACCGAGAGTGGCAGAGTCTCACTCAAAAAAAAAAAAAAAAAAGTAGGAGACTTGCTATGGTCTGAATGTTTGTATCTGTCACATATTTGTGTCTGTATTTGTTGAAATTCTCACATCAATGTGAGGATGTTAGGAGGTGGGCCTCTTGAGGTGTGATTAGGTCATGAGAGTGAAGCCACCCTGAATGGGATTAATACATTGATAAAACAGCCCCAAGTAAACCCATCACCTGTGTGAGGACACAGTGAGAAGGTGTCATTTCTGAAAAACAGACTAGGTCCTCACCACACGCGCAATCTGCAAATACATGACTTCCCAGGCTCCAGACCAGAGAGACATAATTTTCTGTTTTCCCTAGCCACCCAGTGGCGGTATTTTGTGATAGCAGCTCAACACTGCTTCCTGGTCACTATGCATCCAGGATTGACTGGGTTGAATATATGATTGACATTTTAAAAGGCGATCTAAATTACATTATGCTGAAAATAGCTCACTGACTAATGTTCTTATGCTCTTTCTCTAGCAACCAACACCTTAAAACCATGTATTTCCCATTGAAAGAATGATTAATCATAAGGCCGGTATTTTTACAAATTAACAATTGAAAACACGTTCAACATCCCTTATTTTCTAGGCCTTAGACAGCAGGACACAGTTTTCTTCCTGGATACATTTCAGTAGTGCTTTTGACAATGATGGCTTTCCAGATACCTATTCCAATGTAATTTTCCACCCACCACAGGAACTAAGTTGTTCTCTGTGTCACTGTTGATCTGTTCAGTTTGCTGTAATAGAATGCAAACGATTGTGTGGCTTACACAACACAATATTTATTTTCACAGCCCTGGAGGCTAGAAGTCTGACATCAGTATGCCAAGGTAGCCGAAGTCTTGGCTGAAGCCCCTTCCTAGTTTACAAATGACTGCGTTCCCCTTGTATCCTCTCAGCCTGAACAAGGATTTCTTGTCATATACTCATTGAGAAGGGCTTTAATCTCAGAACAGAGGCTTTACCTCTCAATGGCCTCACCTCCTAATGCCATCATATTGGGAGTTTAGATTTCAATATGTGAATTTTGGAGAGATATTGACATGCAGCCACATAGCAGTCACCGATGAGCAATCGTCATATTTAATAGAACAAAACTCACCACTCTTTCTCTGAGACAGGTTCCATGTTTCTCTTACTCTCCTTTCAAACATTTCCAAGCATCTCCGATTCATCCCTTATTTCTTTACTTACTCTAAAGTCACTCCCTTGGTAATTTCTTTTGAATTATGGTTTTAAACAAATGCCAAATAAAAGGCAAATCATATCTCTAGAGACGTAATATCTTCCACCTTGCAGTCTTATACCTACGGCTGCCGACATGACACCTTTGCTTGGATGTCTGATGCTCCTCTCAGAATAAAATGACAGAACCTCTTTCTTTCCTCAGATGGTCACTTCCGTCTGTATCATTCTATTCCTCTCCTTGCTCATAAAAGACATGGAAGTATCTTGGATACTTTTGTTTTTCATTTAGACTCTACATTTTGTCAATCAGCAAATCCTGTTATCAGATCTCAAGAATACACTTATTTTTTAGTATTTATCACTGTATTTCCCCATGCTTTAGGAGAATTTGCTAAAGTAAAGTTTTATTTTTAATCAACAAATGGTCCAATTATATAATTATAAAGGAATATTTTTATTTCTTGTTTATTTATTTATTTTTTTGAGACAGAGTCTCACTTTGTCACCCTAGGTAGAAAGTCATGGCTTCATAGCTCACAGTAACCTCAAACTCTTTAGCTTAATTAATTCTCTCGCCTCAGCCTCACAAGTAGCTGGGACTACAGGCACCTACCACAATGTCTGGCTATTTTTAGAGGCGGGGGTTTCTCTCTGGCTCTGGCTGGCCTTGAACACTTGAGCTTAGGCAATCCACCTGCCTCGGCCTCCTAGAGTTCTAAGATTGCAGGCATGAGCCACTATGCCTGGCCAAAGGAATATATTTAAAACACATGTGAATTTATAGCTATTTTTTTCCTATGTGGACTTTTCATAAGTCTCAAATCAGGTGGCTAATTACAAATAATATTTTTCTATTCACTTGTGCTGGTTCACATACCCAGGGAAGAAGTTTCCTGAACTGGGAGTAAATCTATGTTACAAAGTATTGAATCTGGTTCAGTATCATTGTGTACAATATGCAGATGTATTAACGCACTGGATTATTGGTGCCAAACAAAAAAATCATTTAGATGGTGATTTCAATTTTCACTATCTTGTCATTTTTCCTGTAGTTAATATTCAAAAGAATGAGATGGTAAGTTTCATGTTTTCTAGTTTTTGTAGACCATTTTTAGAGATCCATAAAATGGAAGTCAGTTGCAAACTTTCCACCATGAACTAAAGAGGAAGGAACAAAGGAATCACTAACAGGTGCATCTGGGAGCCAAGTTTCGATGGTGATAACTTCCGTCAGTGAGCTTTCAAGGGCTGATAGGCATGGGAGCATAAAAATTTAATTTGTATTTGTCCAAACTCCGGGTTGCATGACTGACACATTTATTAACTCTTTTGGAAGCAAAAAAAAAAAAAAAAACCCTTCAATAATCTAGGGAACATTTCAGAGATTAGATAGCACGATCTTTCAATTCTCTGGTGGGTGAAGAATAAATCAATGTATTTCAGTTTTGCTGTCCCTTTTCAGGGAAAACTGGTTTCTAGTAGTAATTCTTGATATTTATTTTTTAATACTTATTTTAAATCCCTGGGGAAAGCAACGCAAATAGCACTTATATGCATATTCATTCTTACATAAAACTTTAAAAGACTGTAAAACACTCTGGGTCTTTTCAGGCCTCGTAATGATCCATAGGTTCCAGGATAAGGGACTTCACCTAAAAAACTCTTGTATATTCTGGTGATGGTCACATTGCAATGCTGGAATTAGAGAGTCTTTTTCAGGAATCTTTCTAGGATATTACTCATTTACTTAAAGACAGCCAGGTTAGAGAATATATTCTCAATTCAAATTAGAGAATATATTCTTAATTCATTCAAGAATATCAAAATTCAGTTTGTAAAAGTTAATTAAAATTAGAACATAAGGGATAAAATTACAAAAAGAGACTGTAGTATTTTTGTAGGCAGAAATCTATTTGATTGTTATGATTTAGGTTGAACATATTTGGGAAATCAAAATCTGTATAAATACACACAGATATATTTGTTGGGTATATATTACCATATACTACAATGATGATTTGAGATTTAAAATTATTCAAAAAAAGAAAAACAAGCAAATATACTTCAATGAGAGTCTGAATATTCATTTTTATAAATCATCTTTTCAGATATATCTTTTCTTATTATATCACCAACTATTGCTCTAGCCATCTAGCCATTATATCACCAACTATTGCTCTAGCCATAAAATTATTTTCATTGCTACTTCATAACTGTAATTTTGCTACTGTTATGAATCATAATGTAAAGATCTGATATGCAGGATTTTTTTCATTGTTACAACGGGGTCGTGACCCACAGGTTGAGAACTGCCTCTTTAGAAGTTAATGAGAAATGAATCTTTGTGGAGAAGAGTTCAGAATATAGAAAGAAGGAGCCACTGGCATCTGGAAAGGCAGGTTTTTCAAGGTAAATATGGATTCTGGGTTAACCATCCAGAGTATTAAAATTCATATCTGAAGAATGATAACCTGCATTGTCTATCATTTATTTGTTACAAAACATCTTGAATTTTCATTGAAAATCATTTACTCCCACATCAATTCACTACCCGAAATCCTTCACCCCATTTTTTTTCTGTGCATATCTGCCTTCCTGCCAGATGGCCAGGTTAAACTAATACTTTTAGCTGTGTGTCCTTTGTGGGGGAAGTTACTTAACTTTCCTCTGCTTCAGGGTTCTCATCTCTCCAAATGTGAGAATCAGAGGGTATATTTGCTAATGTTGTTGGGACATAACATAATCTAAAACATGTGGGTTTGCAGACATAACATTGTGATACATAATAGGCCCTAAAAAATATCAACTGACAGTATTCTCTGAGGTAAAGAACTTCTTTGTTGTTTTCTTATATTCACTAAATGTCTTATTATACAAAATCATCTCCTTGTCTGATTTAGTTAACTAGTGTGAAATATTGTCTATGGGACCTAATTTAGCACATTGCTCATTGTGTATGAATGAAGAAATTAATTATATACTTAGAATTTGCGTCCCTGTAATGATAGGTGAGTACTAAACAGAGTCTATCACTGAAGCTGTAAAATTTACACTTTAATTATGATTTAAAAAGCTGTTAATAAAAATAAATTAAACTTTATTTTATAATGCAGATTTCAAAACTGCCTATTTTGTGCATAAAATCTTAATTTACCATGCTGAAACAACATACAGCCAAACAAACTTGTTTCTTACTCTATTATACATTACCCTTAGATTGTCAAAAAAAATGATTTCAAAATTTACATTCAAGAATAAATTCGTTATTCTATATAATAGATATAGAAACCCAATTAGAAATTTGAGTCAGAGCAATGTGGAAATCTGACAAGAAACAAAAATATATTTGTGGGAAACTTATGTTTAATTCAGGGTCCCTCTGTTTTTCTATCTGTCTTAGATCATTCACTGTTGCATATCACGGACTAACTGAAAGCTGGTAATGTACAAGGACAATAATTCCATTTCTTACAGTTATGAAGCCTAAGTAGTCCAAGGTTGAAGTGCCCCATCTTGGGAGGGTTTCAGTCTTAGGGCACCACAGGGCATCACAGTGAGGGGCAGAGTATGCAGGCCCATATCTCTCTTCCTCCTCTTATAAAGCTACTAAAGCCACTCCCATGATAACCCATTAATTTACAAACTTATTAACCTATTAATCCGTAAATGGATTAATTCATTCACAAAGCCTCTGCCAATCACTTCTTAAAGGCCCCACATTCTCAAAACTGTCACATTGGGGATTAAGTTTCAACATGAAATTTGAAGTCTATAAACATCCAAACCATCATAGTCTCTTTCTCTCACTATACACACAAAACATACAAGGACTTATTTACATG
>NW_003852431.1:150490-151791 GCF_000181295.1 Otolemur garnettii
CTCAAATTAAAGCAAAAGCAGATGTAAAAGCATAAGGGACAGAGGATTATAGAAGAAAATAAATATTATGTTGTAAGATTTAGTCTTATGTCCTGCAAGTGTTTTCATGTACATGTACCAAAATCATTTTTATTGTTATTTTAAATTTTTTGTAATTGATTTTGATTTTCTTTTTCTTGACCTTTTCATCAAACTTCTAGATAAAGAAAGAACAAGTATTGAGCAATATAAGTATAACACAATGTTGATTATCTTGTGCCTTGCAGTTTTTAATTGTGATTATAAATTATATATCAGTTATGCCAATTTCAAATATAAAGTAAAGGGGGCAATAATGTTTAGGTAAGTAAGTCTATCAGTGTGGTAAAATTTTATGACTTTTTGGGGGGAGAAAAAGAGTGCATGAAGGAATGGTGAATTATAGATGAACTCTATTCTACAGCCCATTACCCTTCCACTTACTCTCTCCATGAGGTGTCATGTGTATGTTTTGTTTTATTAGTTTAGTTTTATATGGGATCTTCCAAAACTACTCTTGTGCAATTTAATTGAACAGATCAGGGACTGTCTCATGGCTCATTTAGAAAAACATTTTATGGCTTATTTAGAAAAACATACCCCAAGCTTATATAAACAATTATGATTTGTTAATTAAAATAATATTTAAAAAATACTGAAAGCTTATCTTGTGCAAAACTATTTCTGTAGATACAATAGTATGAATGCTCCCAAATCATATACTAATGCTCAACATTACTACTTATTAGGGAAATGCAAGTCAAAACCACAAAGAGATATCACCTCACACTCACTAAGATGACTATCAAAAACCAGAAAAAATAGTGTGGGTGAGGATGTGGGAAACTGAAGCTCTTGTATACTGTTTCTGGGTATATAGTACAGTACAGCCATTATGTAAAGTAGTAGGGAGGCTCCTCTAAATATTAAAACTAGAATTGTAATGGGATTTAGTGATTTCCCACTGATCCCATGATGTTGTTTATAATATTAATTTTTATCTACAAAAAGAATATCATTGATTTTAAACTTACTACAGGCAATAATTGTCAAGATAATATGGCATGGCCTAAAAAAGACATCGTATGTCTGAAATAAACTTGTACATCTATGATAAGCTGATTTTTGAAAAGGTTTTCTATGATTCAGAGGGAATGTACAGTCTCTTCAGCAAATAATACAAGAGAACTTGGATTATATGTTATAAGACTCCATCTAAATATTCACAATATGCAGATATATAAAGATGAAACGTAGATGAGTCATTGCTTAGTGCTGGAGGC
>NW_003852431.1:153319-155131 GCF_000181295.1 Otolemur garnettii
TCAGGCTGGTCCCAAACTCCTGAGCTTAAGCAATCCACCTCCCTGCCCACCTTAAGCAATCCATAGGCCTAGGCCTCCCAGAGTGCTAGGATTATAGGTGTGAGCCGCTGTGCCTGGCCTACTTAATTATTTTTAATTAAGATAAAGCTAAAATATATTTCAAGGTATTTTCTCCTTTTGGCTTTGCCAAGAGTGATGGTTTGCACTAATGTACTGGCAATAACTTTCATGTCCTTCAAAAAAGACACACAATTAAAAAATAAGTATACATATATATGGCTAATATAATCAAGAATTTATTGCTATTAGGCAAAGTGGTAATTCCATCAGGTTTTGAATTTCTTTGTAATCACCAGATTCCTTTTTCTTTTCCATCTTAGAAATATTGCTACCTTTTAATATATATGAAGAGGAATATATGTAGAGAGTGCATGCATAAATACTTGGCTAAAATTGCCAAGATGTATGCCTGCTGTTTCCTAGTTTTGACATGCTTGCTTGGCTAGGAGAATTAGATTTTAAACTCTCCACCACAGGGATATCTCTTTAGGAAAAATAGATGCATAATGCTGAAAAATATTTTTAAAAATTTGCTTTCTTAAAAAAATTCACACATCAAAATATTTTTTTTAAATCTGTTTCCTATAGTAGCATAAATTATACTTGTAAATAAACTTTGCTAGTGTCACTTTTCTGTCAAAATATAAATATCTAGTGAGGAGAAGTCTTAAGTTCAAGACTTCTTGGGTATTGGCCACTCTTATTGTTTAAGTCTATCTCTTTAGTCACCTTAGCTAAAACTAATGTGTGGGTAGAATAGTCACAGTGAGGTAAATAGCAGAGAATACATTTACGCACATTGAAAGGGACAAAGTCTTTCAGGTAGAGTAAAAGTGTAAAGCTGAAAGTAGGATCACATAGGAAACAATGTTCTCTCATCTAATTATTTTACTTTGGCTGAATCCTCCTTGTCTCTTACTGGAAAACTGTAAAGCCTAGGACATTTATCATTTCCCTATCTTATCTTCTCTTTTTGGAACATATCAATTATTTTATTTGATCTAAAATGCTACAGATATTCTTTGTGTCAGTGAGTGATTACTCCTTAAAATGGAGAAGAGATGTTATCGCAAAAATATAATTTATCAATAAAGATTGGGAGGGGAAAGGAGGAATTTAAATCTCATTCACTTGGAAACTGACATATCTTCATCATGGCAAATGCTTTGAGGGAAAGCCAGATGCAACTCTAAACACATTGGAAAAAATAGTGCATAATACATAAAATGTTAAGTATTTTAAATACCAATGTAGTTATATAATGTAAAAATTATTTGAGAAAAAATTTGTGCTTGATAGAATGCTAATAGGAATGGAAATTATCTGGTAACCTAGATATGATTTCTGGTGCTTTTAATATAAGAAGGAATAAAAATTATAGAGGAAAATATGTATAGGTTTCTACTCAAGGACACGTAGAACAGAGAAATCAATAGAATCAAAATTATTAAACAACTAAAAAAATAGATATTTTGTATCATATTTTCATAGTCCTGGGTTTATAAGCCATAAGTTCAATAGCAAGCTATTAAGGAGATGTGAAGGATTCACGTGGGCCAGTGAGGGAGAATGTGAATGTCCTGTTAAAACCATTTTCCTCCCTACTGAAGCAGAACATATGTGTGTGTGCAATTGCCTTACTTCCACATCCTTCAGCTCTCTGAGACAGGAGTGGGATCTGCTGGAGGCAAGAGTCCATATGTGAAAAGTCACGTGGAGAGCCGTCAGAGTCAGCAGCCTCACAGTGATGAG
>NW_003852431.1:156312-165613 GCF_000181295.1 Otolemur garnettii
AATAGCAAATCTAGGAATTCCAATTCATTCAATGATAAGATAGACAAATTACTCTCAATCATGGCCCTCCACCTTTTGTAGTTTCTACTCCTGAGTTCACCTCTTAGTGCAAGATAATAGCTGAATATTCATCAATTAGGTTTACATTTTAAACACCAAGAATAAGATAGGGAAAAGAGATACAGGTCTCTTCTCTTTAATGATATTTCTCATTATTCTTGAGTGCCAACAGTATGAATTTAATCATGTGATCAAAACTGTGAAAAAAGGGTCTTTAGAATATCCAGTGTGTTCTTTCTCCCTATGCATCTAATCAGATTTTCATAGTAATGGTAAAGAAAGGGTGAAGACATAAACATCCCATAAACATATAAATTTGTTCCACCAAAATGAAGTTGTAAATCGGTATAACTTGAAGTAATAAGAACATATCAACGTCAATTCGTTAATTGTGAAATATGCACATTATTAGTCTGTTAGTGCTCTCTGTGTTTCAGATATTTCTAGGCAATGCTGGAGGTGCCACTACACTTCATATGGCTCCCCATTTTAACATTAAGAAGAAGAGACATGAGGCTAAGTTTTATTTTAAAAAAGAGACTATTTTCAGTATTCAAGCAAAAATAAAGATGATAGAAATAAGATACAGATTTCTGGGTCTGAAATTTAAATTATTTCCCATTATCACCTACTCAAATTTCTCAATTAAAGAAAGGGCATTGGAGAAAAGTTTAACTCAGAATGTAAACATTAGATATTGATTAAGAACCTTAAAAATGTCCAAAATATTGCCACAAAAATATTCAATTAGCCAATACATAAATTAATGTAGGTATGTTTTATACTTTTTCCAATACTTTTCATTAAAGATCTAAAATATTAAGAACTTTACAGAAAAACCAAGGCAGAGAGAGTCTTTTTTTGGAGATTTTTTTTAATATGTATTTTTTCTAATGAAGTAGATTACCCAATTAACCCACAAAAACTTTCTAAAATGTTATTTCAGCTTGGACTAAAAGAAAAGAAGCATTACAAAATGAAATGATGGCTTTGGACCTGTAAACTTCTGAAGACAAACAACAGGCTCACAAAACCACTCAGATGGTAACCTCTACTGAATTGTGTTTCAGAACTGCTGTGAAAGAGTGTCTTGTAGATCTCTTCCATCTCGTGAATGGATGGGACAGGCTAGATTATTTTATTTTGCCATTTTTGGGGGGGGTAGAGAGGGTTGGATGACTATTCTTGCTCTTTCTTCTTAAAATGGAGAGAAACTCAGTGGATAGAGTTTTACTAAAAGAAATACTTTTGAAGAACTCCATGGATATGTGAATTGGATTCAGATGACTGGATCTGGAACCTCAAGCATGAGCCTGTTGCAGTAAATCAGAAGTCAGCAAATGGACAATAGGGCAATTCTGACCCAAATGTTTTTTCAAGTAGAGTGTTATTGGAGCACAGCCACATACAACCATTTACACATTGCCCATGACTACTTTCAAGCTGTAATGGGAGAACATGAATAGTTTGGATGGAGACCAGATAGTGCTTAAAATATTTACTATTACAATGATTCTTTATGAATGGATCTTATGGAAGAGTAGATTGTATTTTTCATAAGGAAATAAAGTAAATGCTGAGGGTTTAGAGGTAAAATAAAAAATATTTGTCTACACATTTTTTGTCAATTCTCCCACAAATATTTCAGTTAACTTTCTTTGTCCTCCAATATAGATTCCAGCATTAGTTTTCAATTCTAATAAGTAGACTGCAATATACATAACATTGTCTAAAGTAAGCTACTGTGTAGGATGGGAGTGGCAAAAGTGGCCATTCTTGTCTTGTTCCTGTTCTCAAGGGGATGCTTTCAACTTTTCCACATTCAGTACAATATTGGATGTGATTTTGTAATATATGGCTTTTATAATTTTGAGGTACTGAAATTCCTAGCCAAGAAATCGGGTATGGGAAAAAAATAAAGGACGTCCAAACTGGAAAAGAAAAATTCAAATTATCTCTATTTGCTAAAGATATGATCTTAGACCCGGAAAACCATAAAGACTTTGCCAAAACACTCCTAGATTTGATAAACAATTTCAATAAAGTTTCAGAATACAATATGAATGTACAAAAAATCAGAAACATTTCCATACACTAATAACTAAGCTGAAAATCAAATCAATAATGCAATATCATTTATAATAGCTATATAAAAGTGAAAATACCTAGGAATATATTGAACCAAGGCAGTGAAAGATCTCTACATGGGAAACTTCAAAATAGTGACGAAGGACATTGTAGATGTCAAAAATAAGTAGAAAAATATCCAATATACATGGATTGGCAGAATCAATATCATTAAAACAACTACACTGTCCAAATAAACCTGTAGATTCAATGCAATTTCTATCAATGTCAATGCCATTTTTTGCTGAATTAGAAAAAAAAATCTTAAAATTCATATTGAATCAACAAAGAGCCTAAATAACCAAAGCAAATCCTAAGACAAAAAGAGTAAATCTGGAAGCATTGAATTACTTGACATCAAATTATACTACAAGGCTGTAGTAACTAAACCAGTATGGTACTGGTATAAAAATAGACATAGATCAAAAAGAGTAGAGAACACAGGATTAAAGCCACATACCTACAGCCAATTGTTCTTTGACAAAGTAGATAAAAACATCAACTGGGGAAAGGACATCCTGTCCAATCAATGATGCTGGGAAAACTGGATATCCATATTCAGAAACATGAAACCAGACCTGTATCTATCACCATAGTTAAGAACTAATTCAAGAGTGTTTTAATACTTAAATGTAATATCTGAAACTACAATGTTATAGAAGAAAATTCAGGAAAAGCTCCTCTGGACATTGGCCTAGGCAAAGACTTTCTGAGTGAGACCACACAAGCAAAATGCAACTAAAACAAAAATAAACAAACAGAATTTAATTAAGGTAAAAAGCTTCTGCACATCAAGAGAAATAGTCAACAGAGTAAACAGATAACCTGCAGAATAGAAAAAAATATTTGCATACTATGCATTAGAAAAAGAACATCCGAAGTCTACAAGGACTTCAAAATATTCAACAAGAACAAAATCAAATATCTCCAATAGAAAAGTGGGCAAAAAGCATAGGTTTGTGAGACTGAGGGGTTTTTTGTTTGTTTGTTTATTTCATTTTCTTTTGCTTTGCTTTGGTTTGCTTTGGGTTTTTTTGAGACAAAGTCTCCCCTGGCATTGTAGCTTACAGCAACCTCAGGCTCCTGGGCTCAAGTGATTCTGTTCCCTCAGCCTTCCCAGTAGCTGGGACTATAGGCACCCTCCACAACGCCCAGCTATTTTTAGAAGCAAGGTCTCGCTCTAGCTGAGGCTGGTTTTGAACTCATGAGTTTAGTTATCTGCCCGCCTTGGCCTTCCAGAGTGCTAAGATTACAGGCACGAGCCACCAAACCCAGCCTAGACTGAGGTTTTACTCTTCTTATTTATGGGATATAATGATACACCTGGATAAAAAGATACATGTTGTAAGGACAAAGCTATAGACTTAGAGAGGATAAAGTATAGTAAGTGTGATATTCCTGCTTCATTGAAACACCTTTGTCTACATCCTTTGGTTCTTCTGTCATAGAAGTAATAATTGAGAACAGAGAAAAGCTGTAAGCCAAATTGTGCTTTAGGAACCATACAGAGAAGGAAATCGGACCTGAGGGCATATTTCAAAATTGGTGGATGGTTTGCTTGGAAACATTGCCTAAGAAGTTTTCTTGTAAATTCTTTCAGTGTTTGATAAATTTCTGTAGAGATAAATGGTTGAAACATTTGTATTAGGAATATACTGGAGGCCATTAAAATAAATACAGAAAAAAGGGAAACAGAAAATACTTTTAGATAACACATTTTACATTGCCACTTATATGTTTCTTGTAAGATTTTATATTTTGTCTTAGTTTCAAAATTGGATTACGTAACTGAAAAATATGTTTCTGAGGGAAAAATAAACTGTCCCAAATAGGACCTTTTTTATAACATTTGATTGTTAACAGTAGCCATCGAAGTTTGGCTCTATTGGGACTATGTTGGGCGATGGTAGTTACCTGTTTCCCAAAATTAAAAAGACAAATTAGTTTAGAACTCATAAGCAGATATTAAAGTATAAAAATGTGTGTGCATACAAGACATAATCATTAACGTATCATATGAATATCTTAACTTTGTGACAGATTTTCACATAATCTTCTCTCGCCTTTTCATTGTACATATTACAATAGGAATCACAAGATCATCTACAGCACATGAGCTGAAAACACAGAGCACTGAACATAGAAATGCAGGCAATCATTTCTAAATACGGAAATGTACAATTGCCTTCCCCTTGACAGCCATAACATAGGCATTTAAAAATATTCTTGCAAATAAGGTGAAGTAGAAACATTTGGAGTGACGCTAGTACTATACAGTATTTTCTTTCCTACAGTTTCACACACTGATGTGAACCTCAATTTTTCTTCTCTCATTATATATTTTCTCTTTATTCTAGCTTTCTGTCACATATCCACTCCTCTCCCCCAGGAAGATTAAACCAGGAAAATCTACTTGTTTCTAGAGCCAGTTTGTAAAGGGGTAAAAACTGGATAAACGCACAATTGCAGGCTATTTTCACCAGTGAGATACAAAGCTAAAAACAGGGATCAAAATACATATCTGTTTCTGAACATGCACTGTGATTCTTGACTTGAAATATACTTTCTATCAAGGATGAGTTTGATTGACCTTATATTTAAAATTAATCCTCTTGATAATTTAAAAACTAATCATTTACCTTGATATCAGTCTTTATTTCACTGTCACCACAATACCCCTGAACAAAATTAATCTCTATTCCCTTCAGATTCCTCTGTGGGCTGATGACAAAGTGCTGATTTTCATTAGGATAATATTTATAATAGTAACTGATTATTTTTTTTCGAATATCCATTTCATTTCCTCCCCATGTTCTGTTAGCTTTGTACTTTTTTCTCTCTCAATTTATAAGTCAATGGATAGCATGACAGAAAAAAAAAATGTTCCTTCTTGATTTTTCACTGAGAAAATAATTTGGAAAAATGAAAATGTTCTTGATATCAAAACCATGCAAAGTAAAAAATGTTTATGTCACACATAACAAACTGAAAGTATATCAAAGACTATGAGGGAATAAAAGAAATGTCTTTATGGGGAAGTGGTGTATGGTACTGATAACGAGAATTAAATTTCTTCCCTTCACCCTTCCCTCCTCCACTTGCTCCAAGGATGATGCCTATAGCATTCAAGGAGGAGTTGGGGGAAATATAAACCAGAACAACGTGAAATAAGAAAGTTTTGAGAAGAGTGTATATCAGAATAAGACAGTTTTGCACTCGTGGGTAGAATCACAGCAAAGCTGTGCAGTCATTATGACTCAGAAACAGCAGAACCAGGAGACTTGAAAGAGTAGAGATTTTCTCATAAAAGGGAGTTTCACTAAAGGGAGGGTCAATCTGCTTGGGAAGGACTTATGGAGAGGGAGATGCATAGCAGTCTGTTTAGAATAAGGATTTCCTACTAATATCATTAGATGACAAAGAAAGAACAAAGATTCCGCCCCCCTTTTCAAAAACAAAGCAAAATATCAATTGATTCTCTATAGGGTCCTATAGATCAGTGTTCCCAGACACCTTTCCATGCAAGATAATTGTTCCATGGACAGGCAGTGGTGGGGGAGATGTTTTCATAATAATTCAAGCGTATTACATCACCACCTCAGATCATTAGGCATTAGAATCTCACAAGGAGTGTGATCTGTGGCATGAGCAAGTTACAGCAGGGTCTGTGAACCCATGACAGTCTGGTGCCTCTATCCTCAGTGCTTATCTGACAGGAGGTGGAGCTCAAGCAGTGATGCCAGGGATGGGAGAAGCCGTGAGTTGCACAGACAAATCTTTCTCACTCTCCTGCTGCTCCACTCCTGTTGTGGGGCCAGTTGACTACTGATGGGTACTGATCCACCACCTGGGAGTTGGGGACCACGGCTGAAGATTATCAAACTTTATCAGGAATGAGATGATGGGAGGCACTCAGTTCATTGAGACTAAATTGCACAGACTCAGGGAGAGGTTATTCAAAGTAAAATTCAGATTCATTTAGTGAAAGACAGAATAAACTTCCTTCTATACCCATATTTATGAAATAAGATTTTTAACTGCTCTATGTGGAACTTTAAGCAATTAAACACTGTTAATCAAAAAATAAAACTG
This sequence comes from Otolemur garnettii, assembly GCF_000181295.1. Lineage (NCBI taxonomy): Eukaryota > Metazoa > Chordata > Mammalia > Primates > Galagidae > Otolemur > Otolemur garnettii. The sequence continues at coordinate 162,592 of NW_003852431.1, forward strand.
CTGACAAATATATTTTTATGTAATCCTTTTAACTATTTCATGAGTAAGGAGTTAGGAGTGAGGCACACATTTTCATGTTTACAAATGTATTAGCTTATTTAAAAAGAGAGACTTCAAGATATCCTTTTCTGTAGATTATGTTTTTTAAAAAGTACAAGTGATATAATAAAACATATTAAAAATTAAGATCAGCTAAATTTTAGCTTTGGCTGCCATAGCAAAATATCACAGACTGTATGGCTATAACAACAGAAATGTATTTTCCTCACAGTTCTAGAAGCCGTATATCAGATTAAGGTCCAGCAGGACTGACTTCTGGTTTGCAGATAACCACTTTCTTACTGTATCCTCCGATGGCCTTCCTGGGTTCATGCATGTGGAGACAGAGAGAAAGCTCTTTGATATCTGTTCTTATAAGGACATTAATCCTATTTAATCTTAATTACATCCTAACTCCAAATACAGCACTCTGAATGTCAGAGCTTGAACTTATGAATTCTGGCATAACATTCACCATCCTGAGATTCAAAACAATTAGGGTAGGAAACTTTCTTCTTGAGTTTCATATGTTACTATGGTATACATATGTAATTTTTTTTAATTTTGAGGGAGGTCTGGTTTTTAACTTGGACATACATACTTATTGAAATATACAAGAGCAATTTGGACTGTCACCATACCAGAAATGCCCTGTGGCATTTAATCATCAGAGATCAGTGATTTTAATAATTCTAGCAATAAATATTTTTGCAAAGTTTTCCAAAATACCAGTAAAATCCTCACTTAGAAATAATATTTGTATTTTGTAATTCATTCATCCTGAACTTATACCCTGATGCCAGCCAATACTTTTTTGTGAGTGATCAATAATAGCAACATGATACCTATGAGTTTCCTGTTCCTGTTTCCTGTTTCCTGTTTCCTGTTTCCATCAGACACATGCATGATCAAACATGCTGTATTGCTTTTCTCTTGCCACAATAATATTGTATAACAAAACAAAAATTAAAAAAACAAGAAGTAATTATTTAGTGCGTGAGTCTGCAGTTTTACTAGACAGGCTCTTGGGGTCTTGGCGTTGGTAAATCGTTCATCCGCACTTGCCTACAGGTTGTCCAGGAAGTTTGGTGATCACCGCGGGGCTCTCTCACAGGTCTCAGGACCAGTCGTCTGTTCACTGGTCTGTGGTGAGGACCTGGTCAGATGTGGGACACTCTGATGTAGCAGTTCAGATCTTTGTGGTTTTTTCTCTAGGAAACTATGTCAGGAGTCCTGTCGTGGCTCTGGAGGAAGACAGAAGCAGAAAAGCACATCCTGCTTTTCAGTCCTTGTTTCATGGTTTGTTAGCAACTCATTGGCCAAAACAAGTCAACTGAGTGAATGAAAATCATGCAGGGATTACATTTTGCAGCTTGAATTGAGGAACTGTAAAGTTACATTGACAAACACATTGAAAGTGATAAAGGTGAATAATTTTGGCTCTTAAAACAATATATTGACAATCCATGGGTGCATAGACACACATGTTTATGCTATTATTTCTTTTGTGTAAATGGGATCCTATCATCTATACCAAATTTTGCACTTCTTACCAGTACATTGCAGAACTATTAGACTGATGATAATTATTCAAATATTTTTTAAGTTCCTGTGTAATACTTCAGTTTTTTATTCTCTATTTTTTTCTAGATAAACAACCAGATGTACTATCACCAGTTACCAAGTACATCACAATTTTCTTATTTATTGAATATTCCTCACAGGACATAGAATAAAATTCTATATATAATTGCATCTGTCTTAGTCTTTTCCACTGTTCAGAAGACAGTAATGGTAGCAATTTTAGTATTGTTATTATTAAAGTAAGTTATAGACAATAAAAATCACAGCTCCTGATTTAAAACACTTTAATGAGGAATGTAAAGTCCTAAAATAGTGCTTTTTTGAAGGTAGTCTATGTGAGCTATTAATATTACTAACATTGACCAGGCAGAGTGGCTCATGCCTATAATCTAACACTCTAGGAGACCGAGGCATATGGATTGCTGGAGCTCAGGAGTTTGAGACAAGCCTGAGCAAGAGTGAGACTCTAACTTTACTAAAAATAGAAAAAAACTAGCTGGGTATGGAGGTGAGTGCCTGTATTCCCAGCTATCTGAGAGCTGAAGCAGGAGGATCACTTGAACCCGGGAGTCTGAGGGTGCTGTGAGCTATGACACCATGGCCCTCTACCCAGGGCAACATAAATACTAACATTAATGTAACTGCTGTTACTATTAGAAATAACAGTTGTGGAATTTGCTTAATTGTTCCAAACCTCAATTTTTAATTTGAAAGTGGCGGTAATAATAATTACTATTTTTTAATAGTAGTGAATATGTATGTTCACTTAAAAGATAAATAATAAAATGCAACTGTAGGTTAAACATGGCATATGCACATATTATACTCTAATTTTCAAGAAAAATGAATAAGTAATTTCGAGCTCACTTTAATTTTTGTTTAAATTTAAAAATGAAAATTTTATAAATATACATTTACATCTTTATTTCCATTTACAAATTTGTTTTATTGAGTGAATCAAGTACCTATGAATATGTGTATTGTGAAATATTTACTTATGTTCATTCAATTCACAGAAAATATGAATAAAATAATGTCCAGTATTAATAACCTAGATATATTAAAATTATACGTTTTTCTTATTTTATTTCACTGTATATATGTGTTTATACAATTTTCCTATCACAAACATACTTGCAAATAAATACAGTGGATACTATTATGTGTTACATAGCTTGTAGCATATTCTAGTTCAATTTATATTAATGAGGTCAACCATCTGATTACAATCTATTATACTAACATTGTCCTTTAGAAATTTTAACTATAAACTAATTTTCCAGTATATTATCTAATTGGCATAATCCCAAAATTAGGACAAAGAAAACTAGCAACAGAATTGATTTTCTAAAATTATTAGTAAAGGGAATATATTGATATCTTTTTTTTTTTTTTTTTT
>NW_003852431.1:165839-181042 GCF_000181295.1 Otolemur garnettii
CCCTTCTCCCTCCCCCCTCCCCATATTCTTGATATCTTTAGAGAACAATTTTCTACCTGATTGTAAAATATAGATACTTGAAAAGATTCATGTTTTAGATAGGACAAATCCACAATATTAGTCATTATATTTCACTAAAGTAAATAGAATAAATAAGTACATGTGTGCATATATATACCCATATTGGCATTTCTTTTTGAAGGGAATATTAGCACTGATGACTTTTCACCTGTTACAACTGAGCTTAAAACTTTACACTAACCACATGTCTATGAACTCATAACTTAATAATATTCAATGAGCTCATTATTTTAGAATTGTTGTGTCTTTTATCCCAACATGTGCACAGGTAGGGTTTTTTGGTTTACGATTAAAATCTGTACATCATTTTGCTGCACCTGCAAAATTTTAGTAGTATTCAGGTATTTGGAAAAATGTCATTTCTTTTTTGTAAATAGTTAAAATGATTCTGTAGTTTTTGAGCATCAGGTCTCCCTTTGATCAAAATGCCTGATGTTATTCTGGGATGCAGCTAGGCACAGATGTTAATGACATCCTCTCTGAACTCAGACTACCTAGGCACAAATCATCTCCCTGGGGAGAATTACTTAACATCTCTATTTCTTAGTTGCCTGTTCTCTGAACTGGAAACACTATTAGTACCAATTTCGTAGCACCGTTGCAAGGATTAACTGTTGCATATTAGAATACTGTCTGACAAACAGTAAGGAATAAGAACGAAAGTTAGGCTTTTGTTTGTGTTTGTGCTGTTAAATGAAGTCGCTGACACAATGCATCAAATATGAGCTCTGCTTTTATAAATTTGTCTTTGCTTTGAAATATATCCGAGAGCTATTCACACTGGGTAAATATGACCTCTTTATAGCTGCGTACGTATTTTTGGAAAAGAAAATAAAATACATCATGCAGTCACTCCGGTGTGATGACTATTTATGTATATGATGTGGCTGATTTTCAGCACTGTGAGTTGTTCTCTCAGGGTATAAATTACTCATGTTTGGGATCTAATTTAACATTCTGGTACTTTCAAAATTTACTATTTCGGTGAATTCTCTTGTTCTTGTGTGCTTGTGGAAATTAATTTATTGGTCATGAAGAGTCCTTTTTACTAGCAAATGCATTAGGTGCCTAAAAACATCTTTTCGCACTTATTCAGGACAATAGTGGTATTTTGAAAAATATTTAAACCCTAAATTAGTTTATTTGCATCATGATATAGTAGTTTAATTCTGTAATGAAGGAACAATATTTGGTTCTGTTTCTTTTTCTCACATCCATCATGCATGTTCTCAGGGAGAATAATTTATCATTTGAATCCTCCTTAAACTTTGTTTGATAGGCATTCAAAGGTGATCTTTTTAGCAGAACCATCCGCTCCTTCGTCTTCCCCACTTTATGTGGATTGGTAGAATCTACTACACCTTCACCATGTGATCTTCACAATAAAAGAATCTTTAATTAATACAAAAATCTCTCAATAGTACTACACAAATTTTATCAAACTTTATCTAGGGTATGATTAATGTTTGAGGTTTTGACTGCCAACAATTAAGAAAAAAGGGACTAAGACTCATTGTCTCGTGTCTGTTCTATCAAAAATAAATCCTAGGCAATTGAATTTAACACTAATGAAAATGTTTCACAGTTTCTCAAAAAGATGAATGACCCAAGTTTCTTTAAAAATGCAACAATTCTTGGATTCTAGGTTCTAATGCAGTTTATATACATCTAGTGTGAGCACATATTTAACTGTGACGTTTTTAAACCACTCATACAACATCAGTGCAACACCAATATATTTATCACAAATAACCACAATCATACTCATACTTACTGCAAGTTAGTAACAAAATGCTGATTCACAAATAAATTGTTTCTATGTTATACATGTTTGTGCATGTAAAATGCTCATCCGTGAAATAGCTGGCGATAATCAAGTACCTTGGCCTCGGCCAAAAAAAAATGCAAAAAAAAAAAAAAAAGGATAATAATAATAAAATAAAAAGGAGATCATTCAAAAACAATGACTATTGAGAAATGCTATAATATCTTCTTGTCAACTTATAACACAGACCATTCTTTATTCTGCTTCATTTTCTCTACTGACTTTGGATGGAAGTTCTGATAGTCATACTAAGGCAGCTATAAAATACAAAATGCATTTTTAAAAAGACCAAAGAACAGGGGCACGGCCTATGGCTCAACAGGGTAGGGCATATGCTGGAGGTGGCGGGTTCAACCCCAGCCCTGCCCAAAACCTGCAAAATAAATAAATAAATAAACAATAAAATAAAACTGCATAAAAAAAAAAAAAGCCAAAGAACATATCTAAAAAAGTAAGTCAATTGTGTGTATATATACACAGAGAGGGTTTTTAACTGACTTCCACCCCTTAATGATATTATTACCATCCATTCAATAATAAATTACTACAGTTGACATATGACTATTATAGATTACATATTCTATGTCATTATTATAGAATATTAGGTTTAAAATGTGATCACATGATATGTACTTATTTATATAAATTTTACCACTGACTATAGGGATTTAAATTTTCAACATGTAAAATTAAAATTTACACACTATCGTATAGACATAAAAGTATCAAAAAATCCCAAATCTCATATTCTGATCATTTCAAATGAAGACATGCTGTGATTTAATAATTCATTTCTCCTTCAGTGACATCTGAAGGAAACTTGGATTGAAGGATACAAATTTCAAATGCTGAAATATATTCAGGAATAAGTGATTTTTCTTATGGATCATTTTACTATGTGGCACAGCTATTTCATCTGTGTTTAAGTTGAAAACTGAAACTACAAAAATGAAGGGAATATAATTATTTCTCCTTTATGAATTAAAAATGACTGCATATTCCCTTGATTAAACATTATACTTAGCAATTTAAACATTAAATTAAGATTTGATACAAAAATGTTTGCTAATCTGTTAAAGTGTGCTAATGATATCATGCTTATGTTTTTAAAGAGATAATTTTATTTTTCAGGGCTACTACTAAATTTTTATGGGTATAATGGGGCTGGAAGGGCAGTGGTTGGGTATATATGTGAAACAAGATTGGCCATAAGTTAATCCTTTTCAAAGTCAGATGATTAATACACCAGGTATTTAAAAAATGTTTCTGACTGCTATTATACAAGGAATGTTCATGAAGTACCCAGCTATTCATAGCTCTATTTTTGACAGTACATGGCAAGATACTTTCTGGAAAGCCCTTGTAAATGTTTAAATTTTTTTCTTAATAAAATGTCTTGAGAGCGGAAAATATTAAACCAGTACAAACAATATATTTTCATCTTGAATCAAGATTCCTTTGAAGCATATTACGTGAAAAGTGCATAGCACTCCAATCCTGACATATTTACTTTTTAACAATTCGAGTTACTAATTGCCTAGATCTATACCTGCCTTACAGAATTGATCTTCCATTAATCTCTTGTGATGCAACCATACCACATAGCTCCACCAGCAGAAGAAGAGTTGTAGAAATGATTGAGGAACTGTAGGAAGCAGGAATACGACTTATGCCTAATCTCTATTCAAACATATCTGGGCATTAAATGATGGACTGCAGGTTCATCCCATAAGTAGCACATTTTGAAATGTTCTTTTGAATGCTGTTTTTACTTTACTTTAAAAAGGAGGGAGAATTTGAAAATGTCTTCTAAGGGGAAAACAACATGTTGCTTATCTTGGGAGGGTGTCCAGGACTGGCTTCATGACTCACATTGAGGTCTGAAGTTCATGGACCTAACTTTAAGAACTTCTTTTACAAGGTAAGCTATGAGGCAAAGCAAGGAAAAAATATTTTCTTAAATAGCAAAATGAAGATACATTTTGAAATATTTTCTCCATTTCTGCTTGAAACTCAGCATGGTTGGATTAAAAGGAGTTCTCTGTGCAATTTGCACAGCTAAGTAATCTGTAGTTTGCACCCTTGGCAAAGACATAGCTCTCTCACTGACAGCTGCAACATCACGGGAGCTAAGAGTTGTGAACTTAAAGGTGGGCAACAGATATCACTAAAGATGAAGGAAGACGATGTGAGAGGGGAATGCGATAGATACACCTAACCAAGAAATGAGACTTTGGGGCAGGGCTACAATCTCTCAATTATTCAGTTTAATGTTGAAAGCAAAGTCCGGAAAATGCTCATTACCTATAAATGAGACATCATTAGTACTATTGTCTGATCCACTCTTCAAGAATTCTGTTACTTGTAGAAAATAAAGTACAAAAGCATCTCAAGTGTGTTATGCTCATATGTGAATCAAAGTTACACAAGCACGTTTATTTAGCAAAAACAATAATAATTAATTTATGGTTAAGAGGAAAAGGAAAAATAAATATATCTTAATTCAACATTGTTTATGTCATTGCTATATTTACATAAACACAGATCATCTAATAAATGTATTTTTAAAGAAAATTGTGATGTAATATTAATAGATTGAATATCTTGGTTATACTCCTTCCCATATTGACCTCACTGCTCCCCAGTTTTCAAATAGCTCGGGCTGGCCTTTGCTATGATCACCATTGCACCTATTTATGTTCCAGCCCCTCCGCTCCAGGACACAGGCCCAGAAAAGTTGGAATCATGCTGGTCTGGCTTCCCACTGCATATCAATCAGGGCAGTTTAATACACATTTTAGAAATGTGGAGGTCTTGAAAGTCATGGGAAACTTATAACAATAAAAGGCAAGGATGAGTAATATATATATATAAAAAAAAAAAGGAATAGCCAGACAATTAGTTTGACTTTCTGTCTCTAATACCCAATAGACAATACCAGACATGGTATTTCCATACATTGTTTCTGAAAACGTCTTGTGAAATTCAGCAAACCCTCTATTTTCTTATGAATTAGTGATTATATTTCTTCCTATCCTACCTTTATACATCTCCACATTTGTTCCTTCATCCTTCTTATCCTGATAATGCAGCAATCCTCCCACCACCCTCTCTCCCCTCAAAAAACAAAAGACTTAACATATATAAGCTATACAGTATCTGGAGTTTCAGGAGAATCTGTGCTGAGGTCACACCAGTGGTCTTACAAAACATCCCCTGAATAAAATGTATAGGTTTGCATCCATCACTGTCTTAAGTCAATAGAGATATGTTTTTTGTGGATAATTGGGGTGAGTGACAATCCCGGGCATGCAGTGCTGTCATATTTATTAAGGCCTGCAGCAGTGTTTAATGAGAAAGACGTTCAGCTGCATGGTAAGAAATTGGATGGTGACTGCACTTGACTGGGATAAGGGCAATGATGATTACAGGAAATGTGTTGGGGTGGCTGCTTAGGCAGACTGGGAGATTTTCCATACACACACACACACACACACACACACACACACAGATGCTTAAGACAGACTTTCTCCAACCTTAAGCATGCTATGAAAAACTTCAAGAATTCTCTGGTAATATCAGAGGGAAAGCTTAAGTACGATAGCCACATGAAGATTGAACTAAAAGTCAGGCCCACAATATGACTGTAAGAAATTGGTGACTCTGCAATGAAGACAAACATGCACTCTTGAAATGTCTTACCCATGTGTCTTAACCTATATTAATAAAGGGTGGATCTTGTGATTAAAATTGGGTTATTCAGTGAATTGGATTGAGAATCATGACACCCAATTTTCCTAAAACTAGCTGCAAGGGAGGCCTCATATCACGACCTGGTTAATAGCACATGCCTTATATGCTATTCGTTTTGTCATTTTTTTTTCTTTAATATCAGCTATACTGCATGTTAAACTCCACTTTTAAGAGGATGAGATCTCAGCACACACTGAATGTGAAAGTGTAAGCCCTGGTCAGGAACAAAAAAAGTTTTAATGCCCATAAATCAAGAGGCAGATAAATAGGGACATGGGGGATTTATTCAGGCAGAATGGGGTATTATAGAAAAAGAGAGTTAAGGCTCAGGCTGCTGTACATGCTGTCTTATGATTGTGTCACATAACACAGAATATTTTATTATACACTAGATATGCAAGGAGGATAAAGATGCTAAATAATGTTTTGGAATACTCCCGTAGAAGGTGATGGTTGCTGAGCTTCTAAATCACAGCCAAGCATTATCGTGTTTGTTTTCTAGGCAATGGAGAATAAAATATAGTCTACAAGTGACATTTCTCTTCCTGTGGATTAAAATAAACATTCTTGGATTGCCTTTCACAACTACTAAACACATTAAAAGACTTGTGTAGTCATTTTTTCCCCCAGTAACATCTTCAGGAAGTCTCTTAAATACAGTCACAATTATTTTACAACAGATATATTATGGGAAACAGGTAAGCCAGATGCAAGTAAATCATTTGAGTATATAGATGAATATGATAAATCAGTGAACTCTTAGTTAAATCAGAATTTTACATGCTGACACCCAACCCAAAGAACATCAGGCTGCCATTGTACTGCACTGTACCTAAGTGAAAAGGTCGGTGTCTCTCTAAAGCTCTCCTATTCACTCCTTCATAGTGATGATGTCTGATCTACCATGTGCCAGCACAGTCTGAGGCCTTAGTATTAGAAAGGAGTAGAAGCCTAGACACTATCATTCCAATTTTGGAAGTAAGCCACAGGCACACTTCTGTGACACACATATCACATACAAATAACACGGAAACACTTTATCCATGAGCTTCGCAACAGTACCTGCATTTAGCACATTAAACCTTGGGTGCTGTCAAATATGCAGTAAAGAAAAATGACAGTTTCTGAGAATGATTAGTTCTATGATAAAGAAAACTAAAAGGTCAATGGAATGGACAGTGAGTATGTGGGAAGAGATATTCTTTATCTGGAGGGGTCGGCTGAGATCTAGTTCAGCTCACTGGAAAAGGTCAAGAATGGGAGAATCTAGGGAAGATCACTCTGAGCAGAAAAGTAGAAAAGCCCAAAAGCAAAGTAGAGATAAGTTTACACTATTTGGGGGCCAATTAAAAAAAATAATTCCTGGCTGCACCTGTGGCTCAAAGGAGTAGGGCGCCAGGCCCATATGCCACAGAGGGTGGGTTCAAACCCAGCCCCAGTCAATAACTGCCAAAAAAAAAAAAAAAAATTCATTCCTGTTATGGGAAAACAGGTCACAGTTTTTCTGTATGAAAGTAGAGAAAGAGGAAGGACCAAAGTTATACAGGGTCTTATATATTATAGAAAAGAATGTACATTTTATCTCAATTGCATTGAAAACCCATTGATACATTTTAAGGACATGAGTAATATAATCTAATTTGTTCTTATAAATTATTACCATAATTGAAATAAGGAAGAGAAACTGTAGGGGAATTGAGAAGGAGTGAGACCTGTTGGGAAGTTTATTACCAATTTTCAGCTTTGAGCAACTGCCTGGTGAAATTATTAATTGAGATGGAGAGGGAGGAGGGACTAAAAGCTGAGGCAGTTGAGATTTTCCGTAAGATACAGTTTTGCAATGTCTCTTACAAATGAAAGTAGAAATATCAAGCAACTTGTTAGAGGATAGAAGGTCAAGGTCACAGATAAAATGATGAATTCAGGAATAGATGCCACACAGATAAGAATCACCCGGGTTTGGGGATTGGTAAAGATTGAACACCTGGGATTCAGCCTGTGTATTAAAATATTTGATGAAAATGAAGAACTAAAAATGCACCATGATGTCCAGATAGATTCTTATCTAGTCTTCCCAGGGCAGCTGCGAGAGATTACCTGGCAGACTTTACACTCAGAACAAGTCAGCCTTCCTTTGTAGTGCGGTTTTGCCCCTCACTGAACTCACTGGTCCCATTTCATTCCCTAAAAGTGTCATTTATAAGATAACACATTCCTGCTGGCATTTCCTCTAAGAATTATTAATTATTCTCTTAAAATTCCCTGTAGTCCTTTACTTCATTCTCCCCTATGAAGACAGTATTTAACAAACCAACCATCTGGCCTTTCTTTAAGTCTCATATTTGAAGCACTCTTATATCCAAGTGCAAGTTAATAAATTCATATGGTTCTTTTCTTCTATTAATCTCCTATTGTAAATTCATATTCTTCAAAATGACAGAGGAGGAGAAGCTATAGGGAAACTATTTGCCCTTGAAAGGGGAAGTTATCATGGAATCCTGGAAATCTAGAAAACATGTTTCAAGAATGAGGTAGTGATAAACTATGCTTAAAACACTTTGACATTAAGTTAAGGGCAAAGAATAGAATATTGGAGTTAAGGTTTCTCTGTTTCTGTAAGTGGCCTTATATTGCCTCAAGCCGAAAGCTTGGAATGGTCTCTAACTCCATTGTTCCTTCTCCACATGTCATCCATCAGTAGGATATGCTGCATCTATTTAAAAATATATATTCGTAATGAGAACATCTACTTCATTTCTAATGCCATTATCCTCGTCCAAGACATAATAGTCTTTTGAGTGGTCTCCAAGTTTCTATTCCAATCCTCTTTTGTTCTATTCTAAACACCAGAATCAATGTGCTCCTATCAACTTCTAAGTTATGCTATGAGGATGTCCTGTTCAAAATCTCCCTTCATCTAATTAGAGTACTGCTAATATTTTACGTCCTACCAATCGCTTCATCTTCTAGCCCCTGTCACTTCTCTAACCACCTGTCTCTAACCACCACTATATTCACCTTCCCTTACCTCATTCTAATTGCTCTGATCACTTCTATCCCTCTAATATATAAACACATTCTGCTCTAAGGTCTTCTCATTTGTTTTTACCTTGCCCTGCAATGTAATCGCTTCCAAACTTGATAATATGTTCCCTCCTTTAGGTCCTCATTTAAACATAATTTTCTAAGTGAGATTTTCATGACCTTTGTGGCAGGCAGAATAAAAATTCCTTAACTCTGTAGACCTGGAGAACTGGTTTTTCCATCTTTCTAGAAACCTAAAATCCAGTTTCACTAATGGTGGCTTAATCCCAACAAGCCTCATAAACTGGTTTACTTACTAGTTGCTAACGTTGCATATTCCTGAAAAGAGATATTCTTAGATAACAGTACATAACAATGAGTTATAAAATAAGAATATTGCTAGGGTAGTTGGGGGGGTGAGGATAAACTGTATGACTCAGCACAGTCTTTGAAAGCACCCGTGCTCCAATCTTCATAACCTGTGAATATGTTACCTTACATGGCAAAAGGGACTTTCTAGATGTGATTTATGTCACTGACCTTGAGGGTAGGGGATTATCTTGAAATATCTGGATGGGCACATTCTAGTCCAGGGTTTTCAACCTTTTTATCTCATGGCACACTTGAACCTACAGTTAAACTTCCACTTTAAATTATGTTGATCAAAAAAGAGTAAAAAAAGAATATACTTACTGTGCTTTGAAGAATCCTCTCACAGCACATCAGTGTACTAAAACACAAGTTGAAAATCACTGCTCTAGTCACTTGAGTCCTTAAAAGTCGAAAAATTTTCTGGCTAAATTCAGTGATAGGGAAAACAAGAAACAAGGTGGTGTGAGGAGGACTTGTGTCTTTACCAGCTTTGTAGAGGCATCAATCAAAGAACAGGGGGTCTTCAAAAGATGAAAAAGGCACAAGAATAGATTCTCTCTGCTAGAGCCATCAGAATGCATTCCTGACACTGCCTAAATTTTAGCCAAGTGAGACCTATGTTAGACTTATGATATGAAGAACTGTTGGGTATTCAATTCTGTAATTTTACGCCACTGTATTTTGGTAATTTACTAGAGCTGGAATAGAAAACTAGGAAAGCCACATTATGTAAAATTGTAGTCACCTCATAAAACCATCTACTCTTTTCTCTGCCTTATTTTTCTCTTCTGACTTACACTCTTCTGACTCTATTGTTCATTATTCATCTCATTTACTGTCATTTGCCATTAGATTATAAGTAAAATAAAGCAGAAATTCTTGTCTCTTTCTCAATTCAAAAAATATTCCACAATGCTTCAAAGTCCTTTTTAAAAACGTTTTCATTGACACATAATAGTAGTACATATATAGGGTTCATGTGATAATCTTGATATGTACGTACAATGTGCAATGAGCAAATCAAGCTATTTAGGATTCCCATCACATCAAAAATTATTATTTCCTTTTGTTGGGAACATCTCAAATCTTCTCCTGTAGCTATTTTGAAATATACAATATATTGTTGTTAGCTACAGTCACCCTACTATGCTATTGAACATTATAACTTATTCCTTTATATCTCAAAAATAAGAGATGATAGCAGTCTACAGGAGATCCTGAATTAATATTGATTACACTAACTAATGAATTAACAAATTAATATATTTCAACCAGATTTTTATTCCCACCATCTAAGTAAACTCGCAACTTTAGCATCTCCAAGTTGGAAATGCAGCAAATACTTTCACATGTTCATCTTTCTGGACTACCTAAACATCCAGACTCACCCAAGAGAAACACATTTTTGTTACCAAAACACTGTTTCATCTTTTTTTTTCACAATACCACAGTCTCCTAGGATTCCTTCTTTTTTTACTAAAATTCTTCAAATACAATTTCCATATGGTCCCCATTAGGTCCCCATCTTTTTCTTAACGTGCTCCTGTTCAGTAGCCTCATTCAATCCCACTGTAATCCCGCCACCTATACCCTGAACACATCTCTAGACAAGATCTGTTTTCTGGGTTCCAGACATCCATATCCTAATACTTACTGAGTAATCCTACTTAGTCCTACAAAAGGCATCTCAAATGCATCCTCTTCAGCTTCAACTCTAATATCTTGTTCACTGAACGAATAAACTGTTTTTTTCCTACTTAATTCAAAGTTAATAAATCAATAAAGTCTTAGAATCACCATCTATATTATACTTACACTATACTAAGAAAATTTCTACAGGAAAAAAATTTAAAAAAAAACCAAAAACTTAGGCTGTGTGTGCTAGAGTCAAGTGGGTTTAACACCATACTAATAGAGTAAATATCATCCTTTCTCCAAACCTTGTTTTTTATCTATCACCTAAAGCAAGAGGATATTTCTTCATTCTCATTCTTGATGTACTCACTGTTATGGGAGACTGAGAAAAAGGAAGGTAGATCAGACTCAATCAATCTGTTCCCTGTAGGGCATAAACTTTTATTGAAACTGCCAGTTAGGGGGATATTCCATTTGGCTGCTGATCTCCTACCTTGGCCTTACCATCCTGGGATAAATGACTACCAGTTCTTAGAAAACAATCTGTCTTTGATAGCAAGTGATGGAGAGAACTAGGAACTCAGGCAGCTCACTGGTGGAATGTTCCTGCTACTAGATTCATTTAGAGGAAAAATTAATTATTTTTCTCAGCATAAAGGAAGAAATAACTACTGAAATAGAACCAATGTTGAAATACAGTAAAGGATTTATAGGTGAGAAAACATTTACCTGTCATAGCCTATCTCTCAATTAAAACCTACATCGATTAGTGACTTTCTTTGGGTTCCATTGTTAGATAAGTATAATTTGAACTACATTCTCCTGAATTTTTATAAATTGATTTTCTAACAAACTACTATTCTGTTCTTTCTATGCTGTGTTCAAAGAATCAATTTCTATCTACAGGTCTGAACACTAGTGTAATAATAATAACAATCATAAATTTATCAAACACTTGTGTGCCAGGCATTGTACTATACACTTTATATGTTTTTCATATTTAAATTTTGCAAAAGGTAAAAAGTAGATGCTACTGTATTTTAATTTCAGAGGTAAGTAAAAGGTGGTACTAAGACTTTAAATAACTTATTAATAATCATTCAGTATTATATGACTGAAATTTCTCCTGGCAGTAGAGCTTTATTCTACAAAGGAAAGTTATATGAGCAATATGATTAGTGGGACTGTCGTGTTGATTGCTAGAATTCCCTGTAAAGACACAGCAACTTCCAGTTCCTTATCTTATATAGAAATTTAAAAATATTTGCAACTCAAACATTTCCTGTAGGAATAATTAAGTTATCACCTTCCCCTATTCTCAGAGTTTCTCTGACTATATAAGCAATACCTACTCAGGAGAAGTGGTAGCCTTGGGAGAAGTGTGTGAATGTGTGTATGTGTGTGTGTGCACACACAAAAATAAAAGGGGCACACTAAAAGAAAAAGGTTTTTTTTTTTTTTGAGACAAAGTTTTGTTTTGTTTTGTTTTGGTTTTTTTGAGACAGAGTTTTACTTATTAACCCTCCGTAGAGTGCCATGAAGTCACAGCTCACAGCAACCCCCAACTCCTCGGGCTTAGGCAATTCTCCTGCCTCAGCCTCCCAAGTAGCTGGGACTACAGGCGCCCACTACAAGGCCCGGCTATTTTTTTGTTGCAGTTAAGTCGGAACTGTATTTGAACTCATCACCCTCAGTATATGGGGCCAGTGCCCTACTCACTGAACCACAGGCTCCGATCTCTAATGGAAAGTGACATACATGTCAAAGGGTCCCATATAGAAAGCAAGCAACTGGAAAACATTACAATATTTTTTACACATGTTTTGATTCATTTTTATTTTGGATTTCTTGGATTGATTGCCTGATTCTCTTGCTTCATATACACTTTTTATATTATTTTCACCTATTTTTAAATATCTTACCACATCAGTCTTCTAATAAAGCTATCATTATATTTTAATTTTGAAAATTAAAAAAAAAATTCCAAAGCCATTTCTTCTGACATTATTCTATTTCCATTTTTATCCATCACTTTTCACTGTGAATTCAAGATCTGTTTATATATTTTTCTAATATTTGGAATTTTTTAATTAAAAAAATTGTATTCCTCATTTTTTTCTAAACTTTATGTCAACATTTCTTACTTTTTAAATTTAGGATTTTACCTTCAATATCTGACTTTTTTCAAATGTCTGATAAACATTTTGTCTTTTAATGAAATCTTAACTTAGAAAAGGACTGGCACTCAGTAAATCAATGTGAAGTAATTCTTTTATTAGCTTAAATTATAATTTTTCTTATACTAATAAACGAAAACTTGGTTACATAGCGGGTTTTCTTTACAGTAAGCACCAAGGAAACTAACCACATGTTCAAGTTTATGCCAAAATAAGGAGGACTATTCTTAAGTCAGCAACACCCCTACTAACTGTTCACTCTTTCCCCAGAAAGATTATGTAATACATGATAAAAGAATAGTATTTTTTTTTCTTGTGGTAGGCAAATTCTTGGCTGCCCTACAGTCTCTAAATAAAGGCAGGGGTGGGAAGTGTGAATGCATAATATACTGTTATGTAAATGACATTCAAGTTTCCAGTGAGTATTCCTGATTTCTCCCTCCACCTCTCACTCTTTATGACAAACCGGCTGTCTCAAAAGTCCAGAGTTCTTAGGTTTTAAAAGGCAACGCAGCTTCTTTGTTCTTCTCCACATTTTCCATTAGACTCTGACTACTCTGCTTTGAGTCACTGATAGCCTATTAGCTGCTTTCTGAATTCTAGAAATCGGTTAAAATTTCTTATGTTAAGATATTCCTTTAATTGCATGAAATCATGCTTGTTAATCATTGGTCTATTGATTTTATCTGATTGGGAAATAGGAATGATGTGAAAGCAGTGGACTTATTCTATTATTTCCCTCTAGAAGTCACTTTAAAGATGTTTATGCCTTTAAATTTCTATATTTCTTCCAGCTCCTCACCCAGACTGTAAAGACGTGGAAAGAGCAGTGCTCCAATTATTACAACAAAATTTGAAGTATCTCAACTTACTTTAAATTCAAAACTTTTTTAAATCACTGGAAAGTAGAGGTCATAGAGATACCAACTGGTTCAAAATCTTTGAGACACAGTATATGAAGTGAAAGAAGAAATGTGAGGACTCAGTCACCTGAGGTAGACATAAAAATAAGAGGAATTTAGCCAGCATAGTTGTATATTGAATAAAAGTGGGGTATTGGCTGGCAGGACAGTGTGAAACCACTGAAGGCTGAAGATACTGGAATCCACACTATTTTGCACACTTTCACCACAATCTCCAGTGAGTAATTAGAGAAAAGAATGGAAAATGCCCAACAAGTGACCATGTAGTATAGACCTGGGGTAGGGAAAGCCACTGTCCAGGGAGGGAAAGAAATTCCACTTGGATCCTCTTCCTGTCTACCACTGGAGTGGAGGGGAAATTTATTGCTTATTCTTTATGAATGAAGGACAATTAAGAATTGTTGTCCTTAGAATATGGTGAATACCCTTAAAGGGGAAAGAAAATACCAAGATTAAAGAAAAATAATAATAAAAAAAACCCTCTATTCTTTGGAAAGCAATGGGCTTATACATTGAGCCCACAGTTCTAATTAGAAGGGCAGCAGGATGAAGAAAGTTATTTCCCCCAGACCCAGGCCTATTATTCTGGCTCAATTTTGAGGCTAAACTACAAATCAGAGCATGTGCCACTGAATGAATAAGCCTCAAATTAAAGGCAACAGTAGAATGCTAATGAGAAAAAAATAGGAGAAGAAAAAGTTTGCAAAGAGCGTCTGGGGTCCACCACAAGGGGAAGAGTGAGAACTCAGCATTAAACAGGCATTGCTCTGTGACAAAGTATTTCCACAGGAATGTGAAGCTTGATGTAGCCTAATAGTAACCATAACTATAATACTACAAAGCCAGTCCAATATTTGACTATGCAGATGCATCCATACTTATTCATTTATAGTTTAGTGGAGAGGTGTCAACATTTCCAAGAATGTACATCATTTACTTTGAACTCTTTTTAAATTTTTGTCCTCCCCTTTAAACACAAATCTTTAAGATATACATATATGTGTGTGTGTGCATATGCATGTATATTGCTCCGTTCATTTCTGTAACTTTAGAACTTAACTTAGGAAAGTGTTTAGAAATCATGGGGTAAAGAAATATTTGTTAAATAAATGAATGTACTTCTAAATGCTTCAAGAATTTTATGTCTGTGTAGTTAAAAGTTAGTGAGCCTTATTTTGTGTTTAGCTTTAATATATATATAAACACAAAAGTTTATCTGCAATTATATATATATATATGTATAATATATATATATAGTTTATGATGGGATACAGCATATTTGAAAGTAATAAGTACTTTCAAAAAATAGAAAAGCATAGGAAGGGTTATAAATTCTGTGCTAGAGATCGTTGCTACAATTTTAAGTTGGGAAGTTAGGAAATGCTTTCCTAAGAAAGTGGCTTTGGGGAGTGG